>NW_021604693.1:1105227-1127558 GCF_004785775.1 Grammomys surdaster | reverse complement strand
TGGATGTAACCTCTATCTACCCCCCCACTCCCACCTCCCCACCCTCAAAACTCCCACCCCCTGGGGCGTCCAGCCTTCATGAGGTCAAGGATCTCATCTTCCACCTGTGCCCAGCAGGGCCCTCCACTCTTATATATTCAGCTAAGGCCCTGGATCCCTCCATAAGTGCTCCCAGGCTGGTGGTTTAGACCCTGGGAGCTGTGGTTGGTTGGTATTGTTGCTCTCCTCATGGGGCCTTTCAGCTCCTTCAGTCTTCACTCTAACTCCTCCATTGAGAACCCCATGATCACTTCAATGGCTAGTTGTGAGCATCTGCCTCTGAATATGTCAGACTCTTGAAGACCTCTGAGGAGACATCCATATCAGGCTCTTATCAGCATGCACTTCCTGACTTCCACATCAGCATCTACCTTTGGTGACTGCACATGGGATGGATACTCAGGTGGAAAGGTCTTCAGACGGCCCCTCCTTCAGTTTTTGTCCCTCGCTTTGTCTCCATATTTGCTCCCTTGAGTATTTTGTTGCTCCTTCTAAGAAGGACCGAATCACCCCCACTTGGTCTTCATTCTTTATGGACTTCATGTGGCCTGTGAGTTGCATCTTGGGCATTTTAAGGTTCTGGGCTAATATCCAATAATCAGTGAGTGAATACCATGTGTGTTCTTTTGTGATTGGCTTACCTCACTCAGTATGATAATTTCTAGTTCCATCCATTTACCTAGGAACCTCTCAAATTCATTGTTTTTAATAGCTGAGTAATACTCCATTGTGTAAATATACCACATTTTTTTAATCCATTCCTCAGTTGAAGGACATCTGGGTTCTTTCCAGCTCCTGGCTATTATAAATAAGGCTGCTATGAACATAGTTGAGCATATGTCCTTATTATATGTTCGAGTACCTTCTGGGTATATGCCTAGGAGTGGTATAGCTGGATCCTCGGGTAATGCTATGTCCAATTTTCTGAGGAACCGCCACACTGATTTCCAAAGTGGTTGCACCATCTTGCAGTCCCACCAACAATGGAGGAGTGTTCCTCTTTCTCCACACCCTCGCCAGCATCTACTATCACCTGAGTTTTTAATCTTAGCCATTCTGACTGGTGTGAGATGGAATCTCAGGGTTGTTTTGATTTGCATTTCCCTGACGACTAAGGATGCCGAGCATTTCTTTAGGTGCTTCTCGGCCATTCGAGTTTCTTCTGTTGAAAATTCTTTGTTAAGCTCTATACCCCATTTTTTAATAGGGTAATTTGGTTGCCTGGAGTCTAATTTCTTGAGTTCTTTGTATATATTGGATATTAGCCCTCTATCAGATGAAGGATTGGTAAAGATCTTTTCCCAATTTGTTGGTTGTCGTTTTGTCCTATTGACAGTGTCCTTTGCCTTACAGAAACTTTGCAATTTTATGAAGTCCCATTTGTCAATTCTCGATCTTAGAGCATATGCCATTGGAGTTCTGTTCAGGAACTTTTCCCCTGTGCCCAAGTATTCGAGGCTTTTCCCCACCTTCTCTTCTATTAGTTTCAGTGTATCTGGTTTTATGTGGAGGTCCTTTATCCACTTAGATTTGAGCTTTGTACAAGGGGATAAGAATGGATCAATTTTCATTCTTCTACATGTTGTCCTCCAGTTGAACCAGCACCATTTGTTGAAAATGCTGTCCTTTTTCCACTGGACAGTTTTAGCTCCTTTGTCAAAGATCAAGTGACCATAGGAGTGTGGGTTCATTTCTGGGTCTTCAATTCTATTCCATTGATCTTCCTGCCTGTCTCTGTACCAATACCAGGTAGTTTTTATCACTATTGCTCTGTAGTACAGCTTGAGGTCAGGGATGGTGATTCCTCCCGAAGTTCTTTTATTGTTGAGAATAGTTTTCGCTATCCTAGGTTTTTTGTTATTCCATATGAATTTGAGAATTTCCTTTTCTAACTCTGTGAAGAATTGAGTTGGGATTTTAATGGGGATTGCATTGAATCTGTAGATTGCTTTTGGCAAGATGGCCATTTTTATTATATTAATCCTGCCAATCCATGAGCATGGGAGATCTTTCCATCTTCTGAGATCTTCTTCAATTTCTTTCTTCAGAGACTTGAAGTTCTTGTCATACAGGTCTTTCACTTGCTTGGTTAGATTCACACCAAGGTATTTTATATTATTTGCAACTATTGTGAAGGGTGTCATTTCCCTAATTTCTTTTTCAGTCTGTTTATCTTTCATGTAGAGGAAGGCTACTGATTTGTTTGAGTTGATTTTATAACCAGCCACTTTGCTGAAGTTGTTTATCAGGTTTAGGAGTTCTCTGGTGGAAGTTTGGGGGTCACTTAAGTATACTATCATATCATCTGCAAATAGCGATATTTTGACTTCTTCCTTTCCTATTTGTATCCCTTTGACTTCTTTTTGTTGTCTAATTGCTCTGGCTAAGACTTCCAGTACTATATTGAATAGGTAGGGGGAGAGTGGGCAGCCTTGTCTAGTCCCTGATCTTAGTGGGATTGCTTCAAGTTTCTCTCCATTTAGCTTGATGTTGGCTACTGGTTTGCTGTAAATTGCTTTTACTATGTTTAGGTAGGGGCCTTGAATTCCTGATCTTTCCAAGACTTTTATCATGAAGGGATGTTGAATTTTGTCAAATGCTTTCTCAGCATCTAGTGAGATAATCATATGGTTTTTTTCTTTAAGTTTGTTTATATAGTGGATTACATTGATGGATTTCCGAATATTGAACCATCCCTGCATTCCTGGGATAAAACCTACTTGATCATGATGGATGATTGTTTTGATGTGGTCTTGGATTCGGTTTGCTAGAATTTTATTGAGTATTTTTGCATCGATGTTCATAAGGGAGATTGGTCTGAAGTTCTCTTTCTTTGTTGGGTCCTTGTGGGGTTTGGGAATGAGTGTAATTGTAGCTTCATAGTACGAATTGGGTAGTGTTCCTTCTGTCTCTATTTTGTGGAATAGTTTGAAGAGAATTGGTATTAGGTCTTCCTTGAAGGTCTGATAGAATTCAGCACTAAAACCATCTGGTCCTGGGCTTTTTTTAGTGGGGAGACTTTTAATGACTGCTGCTATTTCCTGAGGGGTTATGGGACTATTTAGATGGTTTATCTGCTCCTGGTTTAATTTTGGTACCTGGTATCTGTCTAGGAAATTGTCCATTTCATCCAGGTTTTCCAGTTTTGTTGAGTATAGGCCTTTGTAGTAGGATCTGATGATTTTTTGAATTTCTTCAGTTTCTGTTGTTATGTCTCCCTTTTCAGTTCTGATTTTATTAATTTGGATACTGTCTCTGTGCCCTCTGGTTAATCTGGCTAAGGGTTTATCTATCTTGTTGATTTTCTCAAAGAACCAACTCCTGGTTTTATTGATATTTTGTATTGTTCTTTCAGTTTCTATTTGGTTGATTTCAGCCCTGAGTTTGATTATTTCCTGCCTTCTACTCCTCCTGGGTGTATTTGCTTCTTTTTGTTCTAGGGCTTTTAGTTGTGCAGTCAACTTGTTAGTGTGTGCTCTTTCCAGTTTCTTTTTGTAGGCACTTAGAGCTATGAGCTTTCCTCTTAGCACTGCCTTCATGGAGTCCCACAAGTTTTGGTATGATGTGTCCTCATTTTCATTGAAATCTAAAAAGTCTTTAATTTCTTTCTTTATTTCTTCCTTGACCAAGTCATCATTGAGTAGAGAGTTGTTCAGTTTCCATGTGCACATGGGTTTTCCATTGGTTTTGTCATTATTAAAGACCAGTCTTATTCCATGGTGATCTGATAAGAGGCAAGGGATTATTTCAATCTTTTTGTATCTGTAGAGGCTTGTTTTGTGACCAATTATATGGTCTATTTTGGAGAAGGTACCATGAGGTGCTGAGAAAAAGGTATATTCTTTTGTTTTAGGATGAAATGTTCTATAGATGTCTGTTAAGTCCATTCGGTTCATAACTTCTGTTAATGTCAAAGTGTCTCGGTTTAGTTTCTGTTTCCATGATTTGTCCATTGCTGACAGTGGGGTGTTGAAATCCCCCACTATTATTGTGTGAGGTGTAATGTGTGTTTTGAGCTTTAGTAAAGTTTCTTTTATGTATGTAGGTGCCCTTGCATTTGGGGCATAGATGTTCAGAATTGAGAGTTCACCTTGGTAGCTTTTTCCTTTGATGAGTATGAAGTGTCCTTCCTTATCTTTTTTGATTAATTTTGGATGGAAGTCGATTTTATTTGATATTAGAATGGCTACTCCAGCTTGTTTCTTGGGACCATTGGCTTGGAAAATTGTTTTCCACCCTTTTATTCTGAGGTAGTGTCTGTCTTTGTCACTGAGGTGCGTTTCTTGTATGCAGCAAAATTCTGGGTCTTGTTTGTGTATCCAGTCTGATAGTCTGCGTCTTTTTATTGGGGAATTGAGACCATTGATGTTAAGAGATATTAAGGAAAAATGATTGTGGCTTCCTGTTATTTTTGTTATTAGAGGTAAAGTTATGTTTGTATAGTTATCTTCTTTTGGGGTTGTTGGAAGATTACTTCCTTGCTTTTTCTAGGTTGTAGTTTCCCTCCTTGTGTTGGCGTTTTCCATCCATTATCCTTTGAAGTGCTGGGTTTGTGGGAAGATATTGTGCAAATTTGGTTTTGTCATGGAATATCTTGGTTTCACCATCTATATTGATTGAGAGTTTTGCTGGGTATAGTAATCTGGGCTGGCAATTGTGTTCTCTTAGGGTCTGTATGATGTCCGTCCAGGCTCTTCTGGCTTTTATAGTCTCTGGTGAGAAGTCTGGTGTAATTCTTATAGGTCTGCCTTTATATGTTACTTGACCTTTTTCCCTTACTGCTTTTAGTATTTTTTCTTTGTTTTGTGCATCTGATGTTTTGATTATTATGTGACGGGAGGTATTTCTTTTCTGGTCTAGTCTATTTGGTGTTCTGTAGGCTTCTTGTATGTTTATGGGCATCTTGTTCTTTAGGTTAGGGAAATTTTCCTCAATGATTTTGTTGAAGATATTTACTGGCCCTTTAAGTTGGGAATCTTCATTCTCATCTATACCTATTATCCTTAGGTTTGGTCTTCTCATTGTGTCCTGGATTTCCTGGATGTTTTGAGTTAGGAGTTTTTTGCTTTTTTCATTTTCTTTGACAACTGTGTCAATATTTTCCACCGTATCTTCTGCATTTGAGATTCTCTCTTCTATCTCTTGTATTCGGTTGGTGATGCTTGCGTCTGTGACTCCTGATCTCTTTCTTAGGTTTTCTATCTCCATGGTTGTCTCCCTTTGAACTTTCTTTATTGTTTCTATTTCCAGTTTCAGATCCTGAATGTTTTTGTTTAATTCCTTCTTTGTGTTTTCTTCCATTTCTTTAAGGGATTTCTGTGATTCCTCTTTAAGGGCTTCTATCTGTTTACTTGTACTCTCCTGTATTTCTTTAAGGGAGTTACTTAATTCCTTCTTATAATCCTCTATCATCATCATGAGAAGTGATTTTAATTCTGAATCCTGCTTTTCAGGTGTGAAGGCGTGTTCAGGGCTTGCTATATTGGGAGAACTGGGCACTGATGATGCCAAGAAACTTTGGTTTCTGTTGCTTATGTTCTTGCGCTTGCCTTTCGCCATCTGGGTAACTCTAGTGGTACCTGCCCTCTCTGTGTAAGATTGGAATCTGTATTTCCAGTTATCTTACTTATTGCAGAGCTCCTCGGAGTCCAGAGGTCTCTGTGGTCTTATGCCCCTAATCTCCCGGGTGGAAGAACTCCTGGGACTCAGGCCACCTCTTGGATCTGGTAATCCTTCTGTTCTGAATGCAGTGGCTCCTCGGCTGCTCTGAGTGCAGTGGGTTCTCGATGACTCAGGATTCAGTTTCAGCTGCTCTGAGTGCAGTGGCTCCTAGATGACTCAGGATTCAGTTTCTCCACAGGACAGGAGCAGACCAACTCTGTGTCAGCTGCTCTGAGTGTAGTGGCTCCAGCTGCTCTGAGTGCAGTGGGTACCTGATGACTCAGAATTCAGTTTCAGCTGCTCTGAGTGTAGTGGCTTCTCGAAGACTCAGGATTCAGTTTCTCCACAGGACAGGAGCAGACCTACTCTGTGTCTGCTCCAGTCCCAGGGACCAGGCAGGGGCCGAAGGGAAGTGGAATTCCGGAGGGGCGGGGTTTGGGTAGCTGCTGTGCCCTGGATGTCCCTGGTTCCCAGATGTATTTCTGGGGCTTAGGGAGCGAGATGGAGTTCTTACCAGCTGCTCTGAGTGCAGTGGCTCCTGGATGACTCAGGATTCAGTTTCTCCACAGGACAGGAGCAGACCGACTCTGTGTCTGCTCCAGTCCAAGGGACCAGGCAGAGGCCGAAGGGCCCCTCTTCTAAATAGGACTGAAGCATCCACACTTTGGTCTTGCTTCTTCTTGAGCTCCACATGGTCTGTGAGTTTTATCGTGGGTATTTCAATCTTTTTGCCTAATATCTATTTATCAGTGAGTATATACCTTGTTCTTTTGTGTCTGGGTTACCTCACTTAGGATGATATTTTCTAAATCCATCCATTTGCCTGATAATTTTATGAAGTCAGCAAGTGGCAGTCAGGATGTAGAAGAATGCAAATTGACCCATTCTTATCTCCTTGTACAAAACTCAAGTAAAAGTGGATCAAGGACCTCCACATAAAACCAGATACACTATCTCTAATCGAAAAGAAAGTGAGAATGAGGATCAAATACATCACCACAGGGGAAAATTTCCTGAAAAAAAAAACACTAGTGGCCCAGGCTCTAAGATAAACTATAGATAAATGGGATCTCATAAAATGTAAAAGCTGCTGTAAGACAAAGGACACTGTTGAAATGGCAAAAAGGGAACCTACAGATTTTGAAATTATCTTTAACAACTCTACATCCAATAGAGGGCTAAAATCAAATATATACAAAGAACTCAAGAAATTAGACTACAGAGAACCAAATAACCCTGTTTAAAAATGGGGTACAGAGTTAAACAAAGAATTCTCAACTGAGGAATCCCGAATGTCCATGAAGCACCTAAAGAAATGTCCAACATCCTTAGTCATCAGGGGAATGCAAATCAAAACAACTCTGAGATTCCAACTCACACTGCTCAAAATGTCTAAGATCAAAAAAATCAGGTGACAGCAGATGCTGGTGAGGATGTGAAAGAGGAGCATTCCTGCATTGTTGGTGGGATTGCAAGCTTGTACAACCACTCTGGAAATCAGCCTGGTGGTTCCTTGGAACGTGGAACTGGGGACCCAGTTATGCCACTCCTGGGCATATACTCAAAAGATGCTCCAACATATCACAAGGACATGTGTTTCACTATGTTCATAGCAGCTTAATTTATAATAACCAGAAGCTGGAAACAACACAGATGTCCCTCAGAAGAGGAATGGATACAGAAAACACGGTACATTTATACAATGGAGTACTACTCAGCTATCAAAAACAATGGCTTCATGAAATTCACAGGCAAATTGATGGAACTAGAAAATATCATTCTGAGTGAGGTAACAAAAAGAACACAAAAAAACACACATGGTATGTACATATTGATAAGTTAATTATTAGAAAAATGCTCAGAATACCCAAAATACAACTGACAAACCATATGAAGCTATAGAAGAAGGAAGACCAAAGTGTGGATGCTTCAGTCCTACTTAGATGGGAGAATAAAATAATCATGTGAGGTAGAGGGTGGGAGGGACTTGAGAGGAGTAGGGGAGGGGAAATCGGGGAAGGAGCAGGTGTAGGGGGAGACAAGGAGATGTCCAGAGGGTCAGGGAATTGAACAGAGGTGTATAGCAGTGGGGGATGGGGAATTGAAGGATGAGGCCACCCACCCATCTTCAAATTATTCACCCAGAATTGCTCTCGTCTAAAGGAAATACAGAGACAAAGAGTGGAGCAGTGTGGGGAAAAAATTAGAGGCCCGCTGCTGTGGTGCCCCAGTGAGGCTTCCACACTGTGGCTGGTCCCACATGCGGGAGGAACGTCTATGGTTCCAGTGGCCTGGAGGCTTTGGCAGCGGCAGGCCTCCATGACACAAGGAAGTCCTTGGTTCCAAAAGGGTTTAGGCGGATGGTAGATGGATCTGGAAGTACGCCCCCCAAAACTCAGGGCAGTCCCGGGTTATATAGGGAGGGAGAAAAGGGGAGGGTATGGGGGGATTGGAGGAGGATCTGGGGAGGCATACTTAATTTGCTCCGCCCTCTGGTCTTCATTAGTATGTAAATCCCTAGGGCCTGAGGCCTATAGTCTGGCCTATGTGACTGAACAATATAATTCTATGGAGATGTGACTGCTTTCCAGGACCCTGGGTTCTTGGGGCGCACTGAACTCCTGCTGGTTCTCACGCAGAGTCTTAGGGTTCTAGGCAACTGCTCAACCATGACCCAGGATACCCTTACACAGTCCCACAGAGCAGGGTGACAGAAAGTCCACCCAGACACTGCTCCACCTGGGGATCCATCCCATATAGACACCAAACCCAGACACTATTGCTGATGCCAAGAAGCACTTGCTGATAGAGGCCTGATATAGCTGTCTCTTGAGAGGCTTTGCCAGAGCCTGACCAATACAGATCCAGATACTTGCAGACAACCAATGGCATAATTAGGGGAAGGAGTGAAGGAGTTAAAGCAATTTGCAACCCCATAGGAAGAACAACAATATCAACCAACCAGACCCTACCCCCAGAGCTCCCAAGGTCTAAACCACTAACCAAAGAGTATACATGGAGGGACTCATGACTCCAGCTTCATATGTAGCAGAGGATTGCCATAGCTAGCATCAATAAGAGGAGAAACCCTTTAACCTATGAAGGCTAGATGTCCCAACATAGGGGAATTCTAGGGCAGTGAGGTGAGAGTGGGTGAGTAGGTTGGGGAGCAACCTCATAGAAGCAGAAGGAGGGGTAATGGGATAGGTATTTGAGGAGGGGAAACTAGGAAGGGGGATTACATTTGAAATGTAGATTAAAGTAACCAATAAAAAACATTAAAAAATTAACTCAAATATCCCAGTAGCCTTTGTTGATACAAAAGAGAAACAGAATGAGAATAAAATTAGGAAAACCTCTTCCTTTGCAATAACCAGAAAGAATATAAAATATTCTGATGTGTAACTCTAACCAAGCAAGTGACAGATCTGTATGACAAGAACTTGAAGCCCCAAAGGAAGAAATCAAAGACTTCAGAAGACAAAAAGAGCAATTCTCAAATTCATATGTAAAAATATATATATAAAGATCTCAGTGTAGCCAAAACAATTCTGAACAATAAAAGAAATTCTGGGAGAAATCAGCATTTCTGACTTCAAGCTGTGTACTACAGGGCAAGAGTGATAAAAACCACTATTGGTATTGATTAAAGAGACTAACAGGTTGAACAATAGAATAGAATAGAATCAAAGACCCATAAATGAACCCAAACACCTATGAAAACTTGATCTTTGACCAAGAAGTCAAAATCATACAGTGGAAAAACAAAACATTTTCAACAAATGGGGCTGGTCTGCATGTAGAATAATCCAAACCTGATCCATATTTATCACCCTACATGAAGCTCAAATTCAAGTGGATCAAGACCCTCAACATAAAACCAGATACACCGAATCTAACTGAAGAAAAACTGGGAAATTGCCTCAAATACATTGGCACAGCAGAAAATTTTCTGAACAGAACATTAGTGGCTCAGGATTGAAGATAAACAATTGATAAATGGGACATCTCAAAACTAAAATGTTTCTGTAAAGCAAAGGACACTGTCAATTGGAGAAAATGGCAACCTACAGATCTTCACTAACCCTACATCCAATAGTGAGCTAACATTCAAAATATATGAAGAACTCAAATAGGCTCCAAAAATCATCCAAATAATCTGATTTTAAAATGAGGTACAGAGCTAAACAAAGGATTCTCAATAAAGACAATATTGAATTCCCGACAAGCACTTAAAGAAATGTTCAAAGTCCTTAGTCATCAGGGAAATGCAAATCAAAATGACCCTCACATTCTACCTTATAACCATCAGAATAGCTAAAATCAAAAACTCAAGTGACAGCACATGCTGGCAAGGATGTGGAGCAAGGGGAACACTCCTCCATTGCTGATTGCAAACTGGTACAACCACTCTGGAAATCAATCTGTAGGTTCCTCAGAAAACTGGAAATAGTTCTATCTAAAGACCGAGCTATACTTCTCCTGGGCATATATCCTAAAGAAGCTCCACACTACCACAAGGACACATATTCCACTGTGTTCATACCAGCTTTTTTCTTAATAGCCAAAAACTGGAAATAATTCAGATGTCCCTCAACTGAAGAACGGATATAGAAAATACGGTTCATTAACAAAATGGAATACTATTCAGTTATTAAAAACAAGGGCATCATGAATTTTGCAGGCAATTGGATGAACGGAAACAGAAAATATCATCCTATGTGAGGTAGCCCCCATGGTCTGTACTCACTAACAAGTGTTTATTAGCCATAAAGTGCAGGATAGTCATACTACAATCCACAGACCCACAGAAGCCAACTGAGATGAACAGCCCAAGGAAGGATACTTGAATCTTACTTAAAATTGGAAATCAAGTAGACATAATATGTCCCATGCCTTTCATGGGATATGATTATGTAGGTCTCTGTCAGTGTTTCTATCAGAGCAGTACTGTGCTGTTAGAGAGTAGTGTTTCCTAGAACTCATGGTGACATCGAAAAGATCACTCAATAGTTCTTTCACCAACCCAGTACCCCAAAGAAAAAAAATTCTGTAAACAGGAGTTCCTATCATATCTCAATCTTGGATGATGAGGCCTCATTCCAGAACCCTATAATACACTGAGCCCAGCCATGTGTGACCCTATTGTGGATCACAGCACAATCTTGAAAGCTTCACACAGGCCAAGGGAGAACACATCATTGGTGTTCTTGAGCTTCTTGAACACATACCAAACATAGTAGACACTTGGCATGTTCATTTTGGGACCAATATGCTGATCCACATGAGGTAATGCAGATGGTCCACTTATTATTTGTTAAGACAAAGCCACAGATGTGGTCAATGCCCAGTGAGAAAGTCCCAACCCTTGACCAATTGTTTCTTCAAACAATTTTGTTTCCATGAGTCCTGTTCTAAGGAAGAGACACAGATGGAATGTGACGAAGTGGAACTGAATTTGATCATATCGGAGTATGAAAGGCAAGTAACTCTGGATTATAAGATGGAAGAGTGTTGGTGCAGGGTGTTAATGAATCCACTGCTACTAGGCCATCTTTCCAATAGGATTATCAAGGAATTTATCAGCATTAGCCCAGAGACTATCTGTCCAGGTTCCTTGAGATCCTGGCACTCCAATATCTTTCAGATGTCAGCTACAACAGATTAACTCTGTAGAGAGATGGATAAGCTCAACTCCCTTGTTCCCTGGTGAAAGGCTCTAGATGGGCCTAACTCAGAATGACTTTTCCTGGGGCCCTTTAAGAAGCTGCAACTTGGTGAAAATAAAAACACTATGATGCACACAGATATCTTTCCCAGCAAAATGCTAAACATTCCATTACAGATGTGGGATACAGCAGATCTAGCAAGAGACCCAGAATTGACACAGGTGCCACTGAAGGATTCCCAAAATTGATAACTGTAAAAAGGTTTGGTTTTCTGGAACAAGAGAGTTTTTATGCAGCAGTGTGATATGAATGGACAAGTGAGAAAAAAGACAGGAACAAGTCATAGAGGCAGGGCATAGTGAGAATTTAGCTGGGACCAAAGAAGATTTTTGCCTACTCCTCTCTCAAACAGCTCTGTATAAAGCCTTTCCTGTCAGTGCAGATAACCCCAGTGTCCTTAGGATCAAACATGACCCTGCATCATCATACAGATTAATGGAAAGAATTGGAGGAAGTGCTTTAAGAGTACAGTTCCCTCTCCTGTGGAGCTGATGAAATACTTTCATGGTGTAAGAAGTATCCAGTCTCCAAAGGCCAAATCGTGTTTCCTGTCCTTCCAGACAGGCTCTGTAGCTCTGCCCACAAGCACAGCTGCAGCCACTGGAAGGAGATGCCGTGGACTTCACTTCCACTGTCTTGCTATATCTGGGTGAGATGTAATGACGGGAAGAGAATGTCTTAGTCTATGAATGACTTTGCCCCACAGCCCAGCGCTGACACACCAGGAAACCACAGGATTATAGGAGGGTATCCTAAGAGGAGAACCTGCTCGAGTTTAAGGAACAAACTTATCACTGGGAACTCTCTTCTAGAACTGACTCTGAATCTCATGGCCCCATTGCTGGAAGGTAAGTGTCTGTCAGCAGTGGTCCTTACCTGTGCTTCTCATCATAACTGTGAGCCAAACCTGGGCAAGGAGTGTGGAAAACAGTAGCCTCCACGTGTGTGTGTGTGTCTGTGTCTGTGTCTGTGTCTGTGTCTGTGTCTGTGTCTGTGTGTGTGTGTGTGGTAGATAGAGATAGCTAGAGGGTTGGAAGGATGACGCCTGCAATATAAAGATGGGTGTCCTGGGTCTGAGCTGTTCATTTCCTTGCAGGAACTCTCCCTAAGCCTATCCTCAGAGCATATCCAGACACTGTTGTCACCAAGGGGAATAATGTGACAATCTTGTGTAAGAGTGCCACCAGAGCCAAAAAATTCTGCATACATAAAAAGGGAGATCAATATCCATGGTGGACAGAGGTTACCCTGGAACCTGGGAACAAAGCTGAGTTTTCTATCTCAGTAATTGACCAGGACCATGCAGGGCAGTATTATTGTCACTATCAGACCCATGCTGTACAGTCAGGTGACAGTGACCCTCTGGAGCTGGTGGTGACAGGTAAGAGCACATCCAAGGTTCCCCGGACTCAGGCTTTATTGTCCATAAATGGGTCTCCATGCATTACTGGCTTAGACCACGCAGTCCTGTCGTATAATGAGGCCTGAGGCCATTTAACAGATTCCCCTTTTCTCCTAGGAGTCTATAGTAAACCAAACCTGTCAGCTAAGCCTAGACCTATAGTGACTCCAGGAGGGAATGTCACTCTTCAGTGTGCTTCATCCCAGCCGTATGACAGCTTCATTATGTCTGAGGAAGGCCCATTGATGATCTCCTGGTTGCTGCAGTCCCAGTATAACTACATTACTAAGCAGTTCCAAGGCCTGTACTCTGTGGGCCCTGTGACTCCCAGCCAGAGACTACAGCCATTACAAGAGGAGACCACATGCCTGGTCAGAATCCAGTGAGCCCCTGGAGATCCTGTTTACAGGTAAAGAACCCACAGCCTTTACATTGAATGGTGTTGAACTCGATACAGATACCCAGGAATGCCTTGATGTTTGATATACCAAAATCTAACCTAGTCAAATAAAACCTATCATTAAGGAAAGTCTAGAACCTTGCCTTTTAGGGTGACATACATCTGTATAGGTTTAGACTTTTCTTGGGAGGTGGCAGATAAGGATGTCTGTTTCTGCCTATTACATGCCCACCTGAACAAGAGAGACTATGGGAATGAGACTTTCATGGAAACTCCACTGCTGAACTACTAGCTTTCTGGGGTCATAAGATTCCTGCACCAGACTTGTCACTTTAGGTCCTGTCCTGTTTATATCAATTTATGTAATTAGTAAAGATGTCAAAACTGAGGCAGTTACAGCATTCTTCATATATAAGCTTAGTGTTAGGAAGCCATGATCCTGGTAGGTAATTATCTGTGATTATCTGTCTAATTTAGTGACTGGTTCAAACACACACACACATACACGCACACACACTTACACACATGTACACACATCTTTATATTGCTGTTGAAGCCAACACTGTACAAGACTCTATATGTTACTGCTCCAAACACTGATCTGACATTTACCACATTAGGTGGAAGAAGAAACTAGGTGAACTAATATACAATGAGCTTTTCTACTTCCTACCTAACAGAGAAATTGCTGAGTTTGATGTGGAAAGAAATATTTGGGAAAATTTGGCAAAAAGACACAAATCATCTTTGTGTCTTAGTAAAAATAATTTCTCTTCTCTGAAAGACTATGAAACAGTTCTGCCTCATTTACTGCTGGTTGTTCCTTGATACTGAGAAAGGGGCAGGGGATGCTGACATCACAGAGAAAGCCTACATGTGGTGGGGGGAGCACTCAACAAACACAGGCATTTGGGACAAGCATCCCAGAGTTAGGACCTGAGTCTACACAACCTCTCCTGAGTTCACCAGAGCCACCACATAGAGAAGAGTTCTGTGGCTGCTCAGTGTAGTGACTCATGAATCACTACCAAGACTATCTTGTCAAAATTAATTTGTTGATTTCACTTATGAATCATTTGTTTATATTTTAAAACAGTGGGCTAAAATTTCAAGTAAGAATATGAAAGGGAACCTTATAGAGTAGGGGAAATCTTCATTCCAGAAACTAATGATGTTATAAGAGTAATAGACATTTACACTATACAAGAATGTGGACCTCAGAGGAAACACTTAGGTGTTTTGAGCAATTCAGCACCCTTCTACACTTATTTTGTTCACAGGATTAGTTGAGACCATCACTCAATCACACAGGGTTACCAAACCCAAGGCAGATGAATAAAGAGGATTTGAAGTCATAGCACTGGACATAGAAGGTTCAATTTGGGGGCAAATGTGCTATGGGTGGACAAGTTATTCTAGGGGGATTTTGAACTTTCCGAAAGTTTATAACTTCCTTGTCCATAACCACAGCCTCAGAGAACCAGGATTACACAGTGAAGAATCTCATCTGGATAGGGATAGCTGGTTTGGTCCTCATAATTTTTGCAATTCTGCTATCTGAGGCTTGGCACAGCCAGAGACAGAACAACCATGCATCTTCTACTTACAAGGTAAGTAGAAGATAAAAAAGTCCAACTTTCAAGGTTTCAGAGTCTGGGAAATAAAGCTGATGAAGCAAGTTTTCTGTGAGTAAATCTTGTTCAAATGTTGAGGAACTATTGTGGGAGAATGCCCAAGGAACAAATGTGTTTTGAGTGCAGAGGAAAATTTGAACATTGTGATAAGATGTTTCTTTTTTATTGGATATTTTATTTACATTTCAGATGTTATCCCGTTTCCCCATCCCGCCCCCACCCAGAAACCCCATATCCTATCCCTCATCCTCCTGCTTTTATTAGGATATGCCCCCACTCATCTTCCCACTCCTACCTCCCCACCCTCAAATTCCTCTACACTGGGGATTCAGCCTTCACAGGACCAAGGACTTCCTCTCCCATCTATGACCAAAAAGGCCATCCTCCCCTACATATACAGTTGGAGCCATGGGTCCCTCTCTATGTTCTCCCAGGCTGGTGGTTTAGACCCTGGGAGCTCTGGTTTGTTGGTATTGTCACTTTCCCCATGGGGTTGCAAACCCCTTCAGATCCTTCAGTCTTCTAACTTCTTCATTGGGAACCCCATGATCAGTTCAATGGCTAGTTGTGAGCATCTGCCTCTGAATATGTCAGACTCTTGAAGACTTCTGAGGAGACATCCATATCAGGCTCTTATCAGCATGCACTTCCTGACTTCCACATCAGCATCTACCTTTGGTGACTGCACATGGGATGGATACTCAGGTGGAATGGCCTTCAGATGCCCCTCCTTCAGATTCTGTCCCTCACTTTGTCTCCATATTTGCTCCCTTGAGTATTTTGTTACTCCTTCTAAGAAGGACAGAAGTACCCACAGTTTGACTTTCCTTCTTCATGACCTTCATATGATCTGTGAGTTGTATCTTGGGTATTGTGAGCTTTTGGGCTAATATCCAACTATCAGTGAGTGCGTACCATGTGCATTCTTTTGTGATTGGGTTACCTCACTCAGGATGATATTTTCTAGTTCCATCCATTTGCCTAAGAATTTCATGAATTCATTGTTTTTAATAACTGCATAGTACTCCATTGTGTAAAACCTCAGACAAGATCTTTTTTTTTTTATCAAAAGAATTTCTGCTTTGCCACCTATTATGGGCGTATGCTGACTGAACCAACTCCCTTCTGAATCAGTTTCATGAAGGAACATCCAATACCATCTGTTTTGGGTTCTCACTTCTGTACATCCTCTTTTTTACCTCCTTCTCATGTGTCATTTTATAGTTTTATAAATCACATTCTCCATGACAGGAACCTCTGTCTCTTGGGCTACAAACAAAGACATTGCTTCAGAAACAAAAATGGTGAGTGATGTCAAACTCCAAATTGTCACTCTGCCTATGATGATGCAAATCTCTCTATATGTCCCTACAACTTTCCACTCTTCAATTTATGTTACTTACAGGATTTCTCTTGAAGTAAGAAGCCAATGTCACCACACTGGTAAACAGAGGCTCTATCTGGAGAGTCACTGTTGACATGATGTTGACAGTATAATTTTCTTAAAACAAAGTCTTGATTATTGGCATTTACTGATCACTGCATACAGTTGTGTATGGATGTTAACTCTCAAGCAACATGTCTGCCTTCATGCCACATACTTACTTCCATAATGAAAATGGATTAAACCTTTGAACTGCAAGTCATCCCCAATTAAATATTTCCTCATAAGAGTTGCCATGGTCATGTTGTCTATTCACAACAACAGGCACCCTAAGACAACTTTATGCTCCTTTTCATAAGGTTCTTTTAGTTATATCAGCGTATATGTTGCCATAATAGAAGCAATGTCTTGTCAGAGGGCAGTGACACCTGCAGATCATGATGATAATAGGAAAGGACACTCAGTGGTCCTGTCACTAACTCTTCCCCTAAGAGAGAAAAGGTTTTGTTCTTAGGAGTCCTCATTACAGTCCAGCCAATGACTGACACTGCTGCTTTCTAGAACTCTATAGTACACTAAGCATGTCAGGCTTGCCCAGCCAATCAGAAGTGAGGAGGGACTGTGACACTTAAGAGTAAATCACACAGTGCTTTTAGAAGTTTTATTCTATCCAAGTAAGGAGAATACATCATAGATGTCCTTGCACTCTGAAACCATGCCAAGACTGAAGACGCGAGCCATGTTCATCTGGGGCCTTCAAATGCTGACCCATATAGGGGCATGCAAATACTCTAATTACTGCAAGAATAAAACCACAGGAGTGTTCAATATCCAGTGAACCCCTGTAGATCCTATTCTCAAGAGAGTAATTCCCAACTCTGAAACAATTATTTCAAGTAGTGAAAGCCTTGCAATGAACCCTCTTCTGGGAGAGCCACAGATCGAATGTGAGTGTGTGGAGCTAAGTTCTTCTGTGTCAGTGTGTGAAATGCAGAAAGACCTGCATCAGAGGAAGGAATAGGCCAGATATATGGCAAGAATGAAACCAGTGCCCCTGTCCCATCTTCCCAACAGGGTTATAAGGGAATTTATCACCATTGGTTCATAAATGATTCCTTGAGACACTGATTCTCCAGTGTTTCACTGATGTCAAGTTATTACAGATTACCTCTGTCCAAAGATGGAAAAACTTAACTATCCATGTTCACTGGACAAAAGCCTATGACTTTGCCTTGGGCCTTGAACCCAGCTCCCAAGTAGAGACAATAAAAATGCTATGGTGCACACAACCCTTGATGACCCCCAAGGGAGCTACTGAACTTTCTATCACATATTAGTAGTCCAGTAAGTCTATTCAGAGAGCTAGGATTGATAAAGGTGTCACTGTAAGACATAAGAAGGTGATGATGATAAAAGTATTGAATCCATGGAAGTAGAAAGTCTAAACAACCAAGTGATTGGAGTGGGAAAGTGAGAAGAAATGCAGAAACAAAATTCCTCAGAGGTCAGCTATGGTTATATTTCAGAGAAGAACATGCTAGAAAACTATGTACATACCCTTCTTATCTCTCTAACAGCTTTCTATAAAGCTTTCCCTCTGAGTACATCCAGACCAATCAGTGCCATTAGGAGAGAACGTTCCATCATAAAGGAGTGTAGAAAACTTTTTTAGGTCCAGATATAGACACAAGATCCTCAACTAACTAAAACCAGGTAACACTCACTGGCATGTGAAAAGAATGATAGACATGGCCAATATGAGTATACTCCAGAAATCAAGGTAATTTTAAAAATGTAAAACATCTTCCTCCCCATTGATGCCCCACTACCTCATTCCATCTCCTACTTGCCCCTTGGCACTCAATGTATGCAGCAGTTGGGAAAGGTAGACCCATCATGAGAGTAAGCAAGCTGTCCCCAACCTTTTTCAAGCTCAGCACATGGGAAAGCAGGTCCTATACCTCTCCTAGACCACACAGTGGAACTGGCCCTGGTAACATGGTCACAAGTGAGTCAGCCCCAAAAGCATGAGAGCAGCAGAACTGGTGCTGCCAATTGTCAGTCTCAGTGTTGGGTGAGCAAGTGAGATAGTGAAACAGAGCTGGCTATGGTGTTGTGGGTGTGGGATAGCTGGCAGGCTGACCAACTCAGTCATATCCAGGGATTTGAGTTGGCACCCAACAACATCTACCTCATCTATGAAATACTGGAGTGCAGGAAGTGGTAAATAAGAAGATCTGCAGATCCAGAATCTCCTTGACACAGGACAACAACAGGATATCTGAGAGGAGTCCCAGTGGGGACCCATTATGATCATGTAGCAGAAGACAGGGGCCTGGAAAGAGAACAATGTCAATGCAGAAACAAACAACAAAGTGCAATGCTCATTTCCAAGTAAAGATGTTTGGACAAAAGTGCATGCTTTGTGACACATTGTGACACACTGCAGCTTCCACAATGAGATATGTTTTTCTTTCTTTGTTTTGTTTCATTTTAATTTTTTGAGGGGAGCTTACAAGGGCAAATGGGGGTGTAGGAAGGAACAGGGAGATGAGTGGCATTGGGGTGCATGCTGGGAAATTCACAAAGAATCAAAAAAAGTATTTTTCTAAAAAAATGTAAAATGTAAAATGTAAAACTCTCTTGCTTGGTGTGTGTGTGTGTGTGTGTGTGTGTGTGTGTGTGTATGTGTGTCCCCATGTTTCACTCATGGGAAATAAATAAAGGGAAACATGTTCCCTCAAGTTGAAGAAGAAAAAGCTGATCAAAAGTCAATATTCCCCATGCCAGCTGGGTCCCCCACAGAACCCAGCAGACATGGGAGCTATCCTGTTCTACCTGAGCTACATGGTCCATCTGGTCTGCACCTCCACCTGCACCCATGGCAGAGTGACATGTCTGCCTGTTTTTCCAGGACAACTGCTCTAACCTGGGATATGGGAGGCCTGGTCTAAACAGAAACACAAGATGCCTGCTCTAACCAGAGACACCGCTCTGCTTGCTTCCCAGGAGGCTTCCCTAATCCAGGACACACAGCTCTATCTACCTCCTGAAATGGCCTGCTCCAATACAGGAAACCCAGAACAGCTAACACTGGAGACAATCAGGTGGTGAGAGGCAAGAACAAAAACAAAACCAACAGCAGCCCATGCAATAAAGTACTATCAGAACCCAGCGTTCCTCCTCCAGCAAGCCCTGGATAGCTTACCACACCTGGATCTGACCTTAAATCCCATTTTATAAAGATGATAATAAACATTTAAAGATGATATGAATAATTACCTTAAAGAAATACAGGAAACACATTTAAACAAGTAGAAGCACTTAAAGAAGAACAAATAAATCCCTTAAAAAAGTACAGAGAAATACAATCAAACAGGTGAAGGAAATGAAAAACAATTCAAATCTTAAAAACAGAAATAGAAGCAATAAAGAAAACACAAATGGAGGCAACTCAGGTAATGGAAAACCTGGGAAAGAGAACAAGAACTACAGACACAAGCATCACCACCAGAATACAAGACATGAAAGAGAGTCTTAGCCATAGGAGATAACATAAAATACATTGGTAAATCAGTCTGAAAAAAATGCCAAGAGTAAAATGTTCCTTAAAAACATTCAGGAAGTTTGGGACACAATGAAAGAACAAACCTAGGAATAATAGGAATAGAAAAAAAGTGAAGATTCACAGTTCAAAGGGCAGAAATCATCTTCATTAAAATTGTAGGAGGAAATGTCCCTAACCTAAAGAAAGAGGTGATCACAAGTATACAAGAAGCCTACAGCACACCAATTAGATTGGACCAGGAAAGAAAATCTTTCCAACACATAATAATCAAATGTACAGAACAAAGGAAGAATATTAAAAGCTGCAATGGAAAGGGCCATGAAACATATAAAGGTAGACTTATCAGAATTACACCTGACTCCTCGACAGAAACTCTAAAAGTCAGAAGACCCAAAAAAGATGTCTTGCACATCATAAGAGCAGGATGTAAAGTGAATTAGAAATAAAATATAAAATAAAATAAAATAAAAGAAATAAATTGAAGCTATCTCATACTAGCAACTTAACAACACACCTGAAAGCTCTAGGACAAAATGAAAAAAACACACCCAAGAGGAGAAGACAGCAGGAAACAGTCAAACTCAGGGCTGAAATCAATCCCTTAGAAGAAAAGCAAACAAATATGAGAACAATATGAACAATCAAAAACAACAAACAAAACGAGCTGGTTCTTTGAGAAAATGAAGAAGATAAACAAATCCTTAGCCAAATGAATTAAAGTGTACAGAGACAGTATCCAAATAAACAAAATCAGAAATGAAAAAGTCAAACATTGCATCAGAAACAGGAAATTTAAAGCATCATCAGGTTGTACTTCAAAGGCCTATACTTGACAAAATTGAAAACTGTAAATGATATTGATGGATTTCTAGACAGATACTGCTTACCAAAGTGAAATCAACACCCAGGTGTCATGGACGGGAGCAGGCCTCCTCTGAGGCAGATAGAGCTGTGTGATCTGGGTTAGGGCAGGGCTTTTGGGAGTAGGCAGTGCTCTAAGGTAAACTATCTAAACAGTCCCATAATCCCTAAGGAAATAGAAGCAGTTATTAAAAACCTCCCAACAGCAACAACAAAAACAAAACCCAGGGACAGATGGTTTCAGTGCAGAATTTTACCAGATTTTCAAAGAAGAGTTAATACCAACACTTCTCATACTTTTCCAGAAAACGAAAACAAAGGATACACTACCTAATTCATTCTATGAGACCACAGTCACCTTGTTACCTAAACCACACCAACAGCCAACAAAGAAAGAGAACTTTAGACTATTTTTGCTTGTGAATATAGTCACAAAAATACTCAATAAAGCTTCCATTTATACCTCCACCTGCACCTGGGGCAGATCTGAGTGCCTGGCTTGCCCCCACAGCCTGACTGTCTCCCAGGAAGTCTTCCCTAACTAGGAACACAGGTGAGATTCCCTGCCCCAATACCCATGCTAGCTGTGATCCCTACAGAGCCCAGCAGACATGAGATCTATCCTGCTCTGCCTGAGCCCCATCTTCCTTCTGGTCTGCACCTCTCCCTACACCTGGTATAAATCTGTGTGCTTGCCCCCTTACCTCTAGACCCCAAAGCCTGCCTGTCTCCCAGGAGTTCTGCCTAACCAGAGACACAGGTGAGATATCCTGCTCTGCCTGACCTCCATCATCCTTCTGGTATGTACCTCAGGTTGCACCTGTGGCAGAGGAGTGTGACTGCCCCCAATCCCCTACAGGCTTTCCGTCTCCCAGGAGTTCTACCCAAAGAAGGGACACCAGAGGTCTACTCTAATCAGGGACTCAGGATCTCTGCTCTAACTAGGGACAAAGGAGGCCTGCCCAAACCAAAGACAGCACTGCCTATTCTCAGGAGGACTGTTCTAACCCAGGTCACACAGCTCTACCTGTCTCCAAGGAGGCCTGCTCCAGTCTGTGACACCTGGGCCAGTTAACATAGAGATAACCAGAAGGCAAACGACAAGTGCAAGAATATAACCAACACAACAGAAGCCAATGTAATTTGGCACCATCAGAATCCAGTTCTCCTACCACAGCAAGCCCTGGATACCCTAACACACCTGAAGAGCAAGATTCCCATCTCATGAAGAAGATAGAAGCCTTTAAAGAGGATATAAATAACTCCCTTAAAGAAACACAGGAAAACACAGGCAAAGAGGTAGAAGCCCTTAAAGAGGAAACAAATCCCTTAAAGAAACACAGGAATATACAAACAGGTGAAAGACTTGAACAAGATTTTTAGGTTCAACACCTAAAACTGAATACAGAAGCAATAAAAAGATGACAAATGAAGGCAACCCTGTAGATGGAAAACTTAGGAAAGAGATCAGGAACCACAGATGCAAGTATCCCCAACAGTATACAAGAGATGGAAGAGAGAATCTCAAGTGTAAAATAGCTCATCAGCAAATTAATTTAAATCCCATCTCTTCACCAACTGTGGGCATTTGCTGATGGAGCCAACTCCCTTCCTAACCTATAATATGAGAGAACCTCTTGTCTCATCTATCTT
>NW_021604693.1:1094719-1105217 GCF_004785775.1 Grammomys surdaster | reverse complement strand
TCTCATCTATCTTGGGTACTCTCTTCTGTGCATCCTCTGCTTTCCCTCAGTCTCACATAACATTTTCTATTATTGTAAAATATCACTTTTTCCCTGTCAGGAGCCTCTGTCTATCAGACTAGAAAGAAGGTGCCACTGTAACAAAAATGATGGCTGAAGGCTATCCAGGGTGACCTCCATTATCCCACTACCTCTTCTCCACCTACATCAGACTCCTGAACTATACAGTATGCTTTCCTCTCCCCACCCATCTTCCATGCTGTGTGATCCTTCTGGTCAAAGCCAAGTAGCCCTGAACAGCCTGTTATCCTAGGAGAACCTCAATTACTCCCTGCCTATCCCACCACCATCATCAGACCTGAGACTCCTGAACCATACAGGTTAGCTTCCTTTCCACCAGAAAGCCTATATACTCACGGAGATTGAACACCTCTCTACTCACTAATCTCTGGAACATGGAAGAAATAAAAAAAGAAATTAAAGACTTCCTAGAATTCAATGGAAATGAAGGCACAACATACTCAAATTTATGAAACGCAAGAAAAGCAATGCTAAGAGCACTAAGTGCCTCCATAAAAAATGAGAAAATTCTCATGTCCCAATTTAAAAATGCACCTAAAATCTCTAGAAAAAAGAAGCAAGCACGCCAAATACAAGTAGAAAGCAGAAAATATTCAAAATAAGATCTGAAATCAATTAGTTAGAAGCAAAGGAATCAATTCAAAGAAGCAATGAATCCAAGAGCTGGTTCATTGAGAAAATCAGCAAGACAAACAAACCCTTAACCAAACTAACCAACAGACCAACAGCCAGTATCCACACAAACAAGATGAGTAATAAAAGAGAGACATAACAACTGACACTGAAGAAATTTAGAGAATCATTAGGCTATACTTCAAAAACCTGTACTCTATAAAATTGGAAAAAGTTAATGAAATGGATGATTTTCTAGACAGATAACACTTACCAAAGTTAAATCAAGATCAGGTAAACTATGTAAACAGTCCCATTACCCCTAAAGAAATAGAAACAGTTCAAAGTCTTTCACCTTATAGAAGCTTTTCAGTTTCATGAGGTCCCCTTTATCAATTCTTGATCTTAGAATCTGAGCCATTGGAATTGTGTTAAGGAAATTTCCTCCCATGCCAATGAGTTTGAGGCTCTTTCCTACTTTATCTTTTATTAGGTTCAGTGTACCTGGTTTTATGTTAAGGCTCTTGATCCATTTGGACTTGAGCTTTGTACAGGTGACAAATAGAGATGTATTTTCATTTCTACATACCAACTACATACCAACTGCCAGTTAGACCAGCACCATTTATTGAAGAAGCTTTCTTTTTTCCGTAGTATATTTTTGGCTTCCTTTTCAGACATCAAGTATCCATAAGTGTGTGGATTTATTTCTGGATCTTCAATTCTGTAAGGCAAAGGACATAGTCAACAGGACAAGTGGGAAAC
The DNA here is from genome assembly GCF_004785775.1 of Grammomys surdaster. Lineage (NCBI taxonomy): Eukaryota > Metazoa > Chordata > Mammalia > Rodentia > Muridae > Grammomys > Grammomys surdaster. Next base: position 1,103,759 of record NW_021604693.1, on the reverse strand, counting down.
CTACAGATTGGGAAAAAATCTTCACTAACCCCACATCCAAATATATCCAAAATATATAAAGAACACAAAAGGCTGAACTTAAAAAACCAAACAACCCAATCAAAAAATGGGATATAGAACTAAACAGAGAATCACACCAGAGTAATCTCAAATGGCCCAGAAGCACTTAAAGAAATGTTCAAAGTCCTTAGTCATCAGGGAAATGCAAATAAAAATGACCCTCAGACTCCACCTTTCACCGATCAGAATGGCTAAGATCAAAAACTCAGGTGAAAGCATATGTTGACGAGAATGTGGAGAAAGAGAAACACTCCTTCATTGTTGGTAGAATTGCAAACTGGTACAACCACTCTGGAAATCAGTCTGGCAGTTCCTCAGAAAATATTGGACATAGTATTACCTGAAGACCCAGCTATACCACTCCTGGGCATATACCTGAAAGATGCTCCACCATGCCACAAGGGAACATATTCCATAGGTTCTTAGCAGCCTTATTTATGGTAGACAGGAGCTGGAAACAACCCAGATGTCTTACAATAGAAGAATGGATATTGAAAATGTAGTTTATTTACACAGTGGAACACTACTAAGCATTTAAAATGAGGACATCAGGAGCTTTGCAGACAAATGGATAGAACTAGAAAATATCATCCTGAGTGAGATATCTCAGATCCAAAAGGACAATACATGGTATGTACTCACTTATAAGTGGATATTAGCCAAAAATGTTCAGAATACCTAGGATACAATCCATAGAACTCGAGAAGGTTAACAAGCTGGAGGACCCACGTGAGTATGCTTCAATCCCACTTTGAAGGAAGAAGAAAGCAATTACCATGGGAAGAGGGAGGGAGGGACCTGTATGGGAGAGGGGAGGAGGAAGAGAAAATGGGAACACGATCAGGTAGGGGGTGGGAGAAAGGAGAAAAGCCCTGAAAGCCAGCAGAGATAACGGAATTATGTAACCTATAGTGATGAAAGGTTGGGGACTCTCTAGAAAGTACCAGAGATCTGGGAGGTCAGAGAACTTCAGGACTCAATTGAGGGACCTTAGATGAAATGCCCAACAGTGGGGAGATGAAATTTGTAGAGTCCATCTCCATCAAGTAGAAAAATGGCATCAAGTGGAGGGAATGGGTTGCCATCCCACTGTCAAAATCTCTGACCCAAAATTGTTTCTATCTAAATGAACTGCTGGGAGAAAAATGGAGAAAAGACTAAGGGAAAGGAAGTTCAGTGACCAGTCCAAATTGGGATCCATCTCAATGGGAAGTTTCAAGGACTAACACTATTACTGATGCTATGGTGTGCTTAAGTATAGGAGCCTAGCATGGCTGCCTCGGAGAGGCCCAACAAGCAGCTGACTGAGACAGATGCAGATACTTAAACCCTGAATGGACTGAAGTTGGGGACCCCTGTGGCTGAATTAGGGAAAGGCAGGAAGAAGCTGAGGAGGAGGATAACCTCAAAGGAAGATCAGCAGTCTTAACTAATCTGAACCCCTAAGATCTCTCAGACACTGAGCCACCTACCAGACAACATACACAGCTTGACCAAGGCCCCAGAAACGTATATAGTAGAGCACTACCTGATCTGACCTCAGTGGGTAAAGACGAGCCTGACCATTGAGAGACCTGAGGCCCCAGGAAGGTGGATGCCTGGAGGGCCATTAACATCCTCTTGGAGATGGGGAGGATGAATAGGATGAGGGAGGGACTGTGGGAGACTGGGCCAGGATGGCGGAATGACTGGACTGTTAAAAAATAAAAGTAATAAAATAAAATAACATAAAATATAAAAAGGAAAAAAATGTAGTACAATTACACAATGGAATATTACTCAGCTTCTAAACCAATGATATTACAATATTTTCAGGCAAATGAATGTAACTATAAAATATCATCCTGGCCTTTTGGCTGGAGCAGACACCTAGCTGGTCTGCTCCCATTAAGACACCTTATTCTGAACCTTCATAGAGCAGCAGGTAAGAACCCTCCCCAATACCCTAAGCCTCAGAGCTGCAACCCACCCAAACCCGCCCCTCCAGAATACCACTCCACATCCAACCTTTTCTTGGTCCTTTTGGCTGGGGCAGACACCTGGCTGGTCTGCTCCTGTAAAGACACCTTATCCTGAACCTTCCTAGAGCAGCTGGTAAGAAACCTCCCCCCAACCCTACACCCCAGAGCTGTAACTGGGAACCTGAAGCACTCTGGACCCATCACCCATCCAAACGCAGCCCCTCCAGAATAGCACTCCCCATCCAACCTTTGCTTGGTCCTTTGGATAGGACAGAGACCTAGCTGGTCTACTCCAGAGAAGACCTCATATCCTGAACCATCCTAGAGCTGGTGGAACCATTGCACTCAGAGAAGCAGGATTTCAGGATCCCAGAGGCAGCCAGAGTCACAGGAGCTCTTCCACCCAGAAACTTAGGATCACTGGATCACACAGAGACAACTGGACTATGAGGAGTTCTGACACAAGCAAGATAACTGGAAAGACAGGGTCCAGTCAGAGACAGTGAATGCAGGGAACACTAGAGATAACCAGATGGCAAAAGGCAAGGGCAAGAACATGAACAACAGAAACCAATGTTACCTGGCAGCATCAGAACCCAGTTCTCCCACCATAGCAAGTCCTGGACACCCCATCACACCGGAAAAGAAGGATTCAGATTTAAAATCACTTCTCATGATGATGATAGAGGACTTTAAGAAGGACATAAACAACTCCCTTAAAGAAATACAGGAGAACACAGGTAAACAGGTAGAAACTCTTAAAGAGGAAACATAAAAATCCCTTAAGCAATTACAAGAAAACACAACCAAACAGGTGAAGGAATTAAACAAAACCATCCAGGATCTAAAAGTGGAAGTAGAGACAATAAAGAAACCCCAAAGGGAGACTACCCTGGAGATAGAAAACCTACGAAAGAGATCAGGAGTCATAGATGCAAGCATCACCAACAGAATACAAGAGATAGAAGAGAGAATCTCATGTGCAGAAGATACCATGGAAAACATGGACACAACTGTCAAAGAAAATGCAAAATGCATAAAACTCCTAACCCGAAACATACAGAAAATCCAGGACACAATGAGCAGATCAAACCTAAGGACAGTAGGTATAAAATAGAGTGAAGATTGCCTGCTCAAAGGGCCAGTAAACATCCTCAACAAAATAATAGAAGAAAACTTCCCTAACCTAAATAAAGAGATACACATGAACATACAAGAAGCCTAAAGAACTCAAAGTAAACTAGCCCAGAAAAGAAATACCTCCCATTACATAATAATCAAAACATCAAATGCACAAAACAAAACAAAACAAAAATACTAAAAGCAGTAAGGGGAAAAGGTCATGTAACATATAAAGGGAGACCTACAAGAATTACACCAGACTTCTCAACAGGGACCAGAAAAGCCAAAAGATCCTGGACAGATATCATACAGAAACTAAGAGAATACAAATGCCAACCCAGGCTACTATACCCAGCAAAACTCTCAATAACTATAGATGCAGAAACCAAGTTATTCCATGACAAAAATGAGATATACACAATATCTTCCCACAAATCCAGCCTTACAAAGGATAATTGCTGGAAAACTCCAACACAAGGAGGGAAACTACAACCTAGATTAAGCAAGAAAATAATCTTCTTCCAACAAACCCAAAAGAAGATAGCTACTCAAACATAATTTCACCTCTAATAACAAAAATAACAGGAAGAAACAATCGCTTTTACTTAATACATCTTAACTCCAATAGATTCAATTCCCCCAATAAAAAAAATTTAGACTAAGAGACTGGATACATAAACAGGACCCAGCATTTTGCTGCATACAGGAAACGCACCTCAGCAACAAAGACAGACACTACCTCAGAGTATAAGTATAGAAAACAATTTTCCAAGCAAACGGTCCCTAGAAACAAGCTGGTGTAGCCATTGTAATTTCAAATAAAATCGACTTTCAACCAAAAGTTATCAAAAAAGATAAGGAAGGACACTTCATACTCATCAAAGGAAAAAATTTACCAAGATGAACTCTCAATTCTGAATGTCAATGCTCCAAGTTCAAGGGCACCCACATTCATAAAAGAAACTTTACTAAAGCTCAAAACACACATTGTACCTCACACAATAATAGTGGGAGACTTCAACACCCCTCTCTCAGCAATGGACAAATCATGGAAACACAAACTAAACAGAGACACAGTGAAATTAACACAAGTTATGAACCAAATGGATTTAACAGATATCTATAGAACATTTCATCCTAAAACAAAAAAATATACCTATTTCTCAGCACATCATGGTACCTTCTCCAAAATAGACCACATAAATGGTCACAAGGCAGGCCTCAACAGACACAAAAATATTGAAATATTCCCTTGCACCTTATCAGATCACCATGGACTAAAGCTGGTCTTCAATAATGACAAAAACAATGGAAAGCCCACATACACATGGAAACTGAACAACACTCTACTCAATGATGACTTGGTCAAGGAAGAAATTAAAAAAGAAATTAAAGACTTTTTAGAATTTAATGAAAATGAATGCTCATCATGCCAAAACTTATGGAACACAATGAAAGCAGTGCTAAGGGGAAAACTTACATCTCTAAGTGTCTACAAAAAGAAACTGGAGAGAGGATACACTAACAACTTGACATCACACCTAAAAGCTCTAGAACAAAAAGAAGCAAATACACCCAAGAGGAGCAGATGGCAGGAAATAATCAAACGCAGGGCTGAAATCAACCAAGTAGAAACAAAAAGAACTATACAAAGTATCAACAAATCCAGGAGCCGGTTCTTTGAGAAAATCAACAAGATAAATAAACCCTTAGCCAGACTAAGTGGAGAGCACAGAAATAGTATCCAAATTAATAAAATCAGTAACAAAAGGGGAGACATAACAACAGGAACAGAGAAAATTATCAGATAGTACTACAAAAGCCTATACTCAACAAAACTGGAAAATCTGGATGAAATGGATAATTTTCTAGACAAATAGCAGTTACCAAAGTTAAATCAGGACCAGATAAACCATCTAAACAGTCCCATAACCGTGAAAGAAATAGCAGTCATTAAAAGTCTCTCCACCAAAACAACAACAACAACAAAATCCAGTATCGGATGGTTTTAGTGCAGAGTTTTATCAGACCTTAAAAGAAGACATAATATCAATTCTCTTCAAACTATTCCACAAAGTAGAAACAGAAGGAACATTACTCAATTCGTTCTATGAAGCCACAATTACGCTCAAATCTAAACCATAGAAAGACCCAACAAAGAAACAGAACTTTAGACCAATCTCCCTTATGAATATCAATCCAAAAATACTCAATAAAATTCTCGCAAACCAAATACAAGAACACATCAAAACACTCATCCATCATGATCATCAAGTAGGTTTTATCCCAGGACTGCAAGGATGGGTCAATATTTGAAAATCCATCAATATAATTCACTATATAAACAAACTCAAAGAAAAAAAAACACATGATCATCTCACTAGATGCTGAGAAAGCATTTGACAAATTCAACATCCCTTTATGGAAAAAGTCTTGGAGAGATCAGGAATTCAAGGCCCATAATTAAACATAGTAAAAGCAATATACAGCAAACCAGTAGCCAACATCAAACTAAATGGAGAGAAACTTGAAGCAATCCCACTAAGATCAGGGACTAGACAAGGCTGCCTACTCTCCCCTACCTATTCAATGTAGAAATGGAAGTCCTAGCCAGAGCAATTCGACAACAAAAAGACGTCAAAAGGATACAAATAGGGAAGAAAGAAGTCAAAACATCACTATTTGAAGATGATATGATAGTATAGTTAAGTGACCCTAAACTTCCACCAGAGAACTCCTAAAAGTGATAAACAACCTCAGCAAAGTGGCTGCTTTTAAAATCAACTCAAACTAACCAGTAGCCTTCCTCTATTCAAAAGATAAACAGGTTGAGAAAGAAATTAGGGAAATGACACCCTTTACAATAGTCACAAATAATATAAAATACCTTGGTATGAATCTAACCAAGCAAGGAAAAGATCTGTATAACAAGAACTTCAAGTTCCTGAAGAAAGAAATTAAAGAAGATCTCAGAAGATGGAAAGATCTCCCATGCTCATGGATTGGGAAGATTAATATAGCAAAAATGGCCATCTTGCCAAAAGCAATCTACAGATTCAATGCAATCCCCATCAAAATTCCCACTCAATTCTTTACAGAGATAGGAAGAGCAATTTGCAAATTCATTTGGAATAACCAAAACCCAGGATAGTTAAAACTATTCTCAACAATAAAAGAACTTCTAGGAGAATCACTATCCTGACCTCAAGCTGTACTACAGAGCAATAGTGATTAAAAAAAAATGCATGGCATTGGTACTGAGACAGACAGGAAAATCAATGGAATAGAATTTAAGACCCAGAAATGAACCCACACACCTATGATCACTTGATCTTTGACAAAGGAGCTAAAACTGTCCAGTGGAACAAGGCCAGCATTTTCGCCAAATGCTGCTGGTTCAAGTGGAGGACAACATGCAGAAGAATGAAAATGGATCCATTCTTATCTCCTTGTACAAAGCTCAAGTCCAGGTGGATAAAGGACCTCCACATAAAACCAGATACACTGAAACTAATAGAAGAGAAGTTGGGGAAGAACCTTCAGTACTTGGGCACAGGAGAAAAGTTCCTGAACAGAACATCAGTGGCTTATGCTCTAAGATCAAGAATTGACAAATGGGGCCTCATACAATCGCAAAGCTTTTGTAAGGCAAATTACATTGTCAATAAGACAAAAGGGCCACCAACAGATTGGGAAAAGATCTTTACCAATCACACATCCTATAGCGTGCTAATATCCAACATATACAAAGAACTCAAGAAATTATACTCCTGAAAACCGAATAACCCTATTAAAAATGGGGTACGTAGCTAAACAATGAATTCTCAACTGAGGAGATGCGAATGGCCAAGAATCACCTAAAGAAATGTTCAGCATCCTTAGTCATCAGGAAAATGCAAATCAAAACAACCCTGAGATTCCACCTCACAATAGTCAGAATGGCTAAGATCAAAAACTCAGGTGATAGCAGATGCTGGTGAGGATGTGGAGAAAGAGGAACATTTTTCCATTGTTGGTGGGATTATCAGTCTGGTGGTTCCTCAGAAAATTGGACATAGCATTACCTGAGGACCCAGCTTTATCACTGCTGGGCGTATATCCAGAAGCTACTTCATTATACCAAGGACATATGGTCCACTATGTTCATAGTAGCCTTATTTATAATAGCCAGAATTTGGGAAGAACCCAGATGTCCTTCATTAGAGGAATGGATACAGAAAATGTGGTACATTTACACAATTGAGTATTATTCAGGTATTAAAAACAATGAATTCGAGAAATTCTTAGAAAAATGGGTGGAACTAGAAAATATCATCCTGAGTAAAGTAATCCAATCACACTGTTACATCAGAACAGGAGGAAAGCAAGTTTAGAAGGAGAATGACAAGTGGAATAACTTAGAAATTATAAGGCAACATAAAAAAATGAGAGAGCAATATGCAGAATGCAGATGGAAAGAAGAAAAAAGAAGAAACTACAGAGAAAGCAGAAGGAAGAGGCAGACTTCTCTTTACCATGGGACAGAACAGGTCTTTCCTTAATAGCAAGGCAGACTTAGCCTTACTAAAGAGAACAAGTGGGGTTTTTTTTTTTTTTTTAGTTTTTAAAGGAAGCTTTCATTTATTTTTTAATATATGCATTACAGGAAACAAAACACAAAGAAGCAAAAACAAAGTCACTCAGTCACAAGCAGCTTAGGCTCGATATGTCGTTCCAGATCCTGCAAGCGTACACACACTTGGGGAATTGAGATTATACAGTATGTACCATGTTTTTCCCACATTGTGCATGTTCACCAACTAAAAACCCCACGCTACACTGAGGATTTTGATAACCTAGAATACACCATGCCATCTCAATCTGCCAGACAAAATTGTAATTCTTTCTTGGCAACAGAAATTTCATAGAAGACGAAAAACGGCAGCAGGCCTCTAGATAGACGTACTGGCAAAGTTACAACTAAATTCTGCGTTCGCTCAATGCTCAGCTCGCAAGGAAACACAAAGCAACAGACCACACTAAGTATAGCATTCCCAAGCTTATCATCAGATCTATACACTAACATATGCAGAAGGAGGGGTGTTCCCGCTCAAGCAATGTATTCCTATGGAGCGGCTGGGAGATGTACCTACAGCAGGGGCTCTCAGGATGTCAGTCTCAATACAGCTGCAAACCTCGCCTTGAGTTCTCTCTGGCCCTCCAGTCAGCCTAGCAACCTGAATTTCCTCACTGTCCAGACATGGCTTAACAATTCCATGCTCAAGAGGAACCTTCTTTGTCAATCCTACCATATCCACTACCTCTTCTTTTAACCAAGTGCTCTCCTTTAGGATGTCAGGTTCAGATGACAAGGAATGAACTGTGCATAATGAATACAAGTATTTTACCAAGATGCACATAGGCCCCCTGGGTACAGCTGTCTTCTGGACGCAGAGGCACTAGCCATCTTCCCATCATCCATCCTCTTCCCTGCACAACTCTTAAGTGCAGATGATGCTAGTGAGATTAACAAAGGCCATGCCCAGACAGCCCTCACCAAAGACTAGCCTGACATTTAGCAATTCTTTTGCTACTACTAACATCCTTCAGGCACTGGGACTTACCTCTGCTACCTGGCAACATTAACTGAAATGCACACCTAACCAATGGGTAGACAACTTGCATCAACCAACAGCTACAAATTTTAACACGGTTTACAAACATGTCTTTTCACTAACTCTACTTTGTCAAACACTGGCACCTCTTCACTGACTAGGAAGACTGGGTGCTGTAAATTTGGACATGTCTTCTATACACTGCAAAGTAAGATGCACAGATACAAGGAACAATGACTAATCTTGCGTTACCAAACTTACACTCGCATTAGGCCCTTCATTCCTTTTCTTCCTCCCTCCCAA
>NW_021604693.1:1054487-1094709 GCF_004785775.1 Grammomys surdaster | reverse complement strand
AATCGATCGTTCTTCTTGCTGCTTTTCCAGGCCCCGCTCACCTTCGTCCAGGCCCATCGAGGCCTCTGTTCATCCAGGTCTGAGTGCTCGTCCATGGGTGGTCCCCTCCCGGCAATGGCCGAGTGTTCTTGCATAGACCCGCCGCCTCAGGCCGCAGAAGCCCCGAAGGGCCAGCCTTGGCCTTCAGATGGCCGCCATTCTTTCCGACATGCCACGCTTGCCGCCACCCGGAGACGTCCCGGGAGGCCTGGCTGGGGCTTCTCCGTGGGCCCGTCCCTGGAGAGCAGGGGGCCGGTGGAGTCGTGGAGGCCGTGCAGAGGCCAGGCCGCCACTATCCAGGCGCATCATTGGCAGGCAAGAGTCGCTGCAGAATCGCCGCGTGGCCTGGCCGGTGGCTGCCGCGAGGGTTCGGGCTCCTAGCGTTCGCAGGATGGGAACCGAGGCTACTCCGGTCCCCCCCACCCCCCGCACCGGCCGACGCCCTGGGGGGGGCCCGGGTAGAGGACCGCACTACCTTGCCCGCCGCGCTCTCTGCCGGAACTCGAGAACAAGTGTTTTTTAAAAACAGACTTGGTTTTAATTCATTCAGCAATAAAATGGTAGAAGTTTCTCTTTCTCTATGAAATAAAGATCAGAGCTAAATTTTCATCCAGAATGAGTAGATAGGAACTCTATAGGCAGGTGATGACAGAATTAACTAACCTGGACCCTTGGAGCTCTCAGAGTCTGAACCACCAACAAAAGAACATACATGGGCTGGACCTAGACATCCCCACACAAACGCAACAGATATTCTGCTTGACATTCATGTGAGTCCTGAAAAACTGGAATGAGAGCTATCCCAAAATGTGGGACTGCATAAGGGTATCCTGGGTCATGGTTGAGCAGGTACCTAGAACCCCGAGATTCTCCGTGGAATTCTGTGTGAGAATTGGCAGGAGTTCGGTCCCTCCCATCATCCAAGATCCTGAAAAGCAGTCACATAGATCTCCATAGAGTCACATAGGCCAGGCTATAGGCCTCAGGCCCTAGGGATTTACATACTAATGAAGGCCAGAGGGCAGAGCAAATTAAACATTCCTCCCCCAGATCCTCCCCCAATCCTCCCCCTTTCTCCCTCCCTATATAACTCGGGACTGCCCTGAGTTTTTGGGGGGTACATCTAGATCCATCTATTATCCGCCATGACAATAAACCATTTTGGAACCAAGGACTTCCTCGTGTTATTGGGGCCTGCCACCACCAAGGCCCTCAGGCCACTGGAACCATAGGACTTCTTCCCTAATGTGGGACCCCGCCACGGCTGCGGAAGCCCCTCCGGGGCTTGCGCCGCTGTGGTGACCTTCTTAAATTTTCCCCACACCAAAAGTTATTTGCTGAATGTGGGATATGTTCTACTATCTGAGCTGCTTTGGCTGACCCCACTGGGAAAGGAAGTGTCTACCTCACAGAGACTGGAATGTATTTGCTGGGGAATACCAAGGGGGCCCCCCAGCTCACAGGATAAGGGGAGGTGAGTTGGGGGAAGTATTGTAGGATGAGATGTCCGAGAGTGGGGCAGTGAGCAGAATGTAAAGTGAATAATTTTAAGAAATTAATTTTAATTTAAAAGAAAACAATAAAAAACCTCTAAATGTTGAAGTAATTCTTGAAAATAGCCACTAGTCAAGCCCACTATCTAAGCTATGGCAGCTATGCCTAGCTCAGCCACCATGTTCTGTGCCCAGAGACCACATGCGCTGCAACTAGAAATGGCCAGCCAGAAACACCAGCCCTGCCACCCACGAGACACCAGCATGGGAGATGGCTCTGCCAATCTTCCACATTGTCTCTGAAAGACTGGGCATTGCCCAGACTGTCCCACCATCCACACTGGCCCAGTAGGAAAATGAGACACTAACGCTTAAATATTAATCAAAGGCTTTATATGTTTGGTAATGCTCAATAACAATATGCCCATACAATTAGAGTTGTTTCCCAATTAGCTAACCTAAATATAAATTGTTACCCGTGACTGCTCTCCATACCTGCTTGGCTCTTCATCCTCCTTCTTCCCTCCCTAGCTCCTCCTCTACCTTTTCTCCTTCCTCTCCTTACTCCTCCCACCTTAGCTCCTCCTACATCTAAAAAGCAGGAAGCTTTGATGCAAGGGGCAGAAGAGGAAATGAAAGCTAGGAAAGAGATGCTTATGTAGCATGAATACTTTTTTGAATACCACATTTTAATGATTAGCTAGGGGCAACATTCCTTGAATGTAATGACTTATTGGTATTTAAAAGAGATAACTTTAAAATGAATCACTAAACCAAAAAGCACTTAAAAACTTTTAAAGTTCATAGTCATCAGGAAAATGCAAATCAAATGAACTTGAGATTCCACCTTACACCAATCAGAATGGATAACATGAAAAACTCAAGTGACAGCATATGTTAATGAGGATGCAGAGAAAGGGGAACACTCCTTCATTGTTGGTGGGATTGCAAACTTGTACCACTCTGGAAATCAATCTGTTGGTTTCTAAGAAAATTGGAAATAATTCTACCTGAAGACTTAGCTATATTGCTTATGGGCATATACTCAAACAATGCTCCACCGTAACACAGGAATATGTGCTGTATTATGTTCATAGCAGCTTTATTTGTAATAGCTAGAAATTGGAAACATCCCAAATATCCCTCAACAAAAGAATAGATACAGAAAATGTGGTAGGTTTACACAATGTAATACTATTCAGCTATTAAAAACAAGTACATCATGAGTTTTGTAGTCAAATGGATGGAACTAGAAGAAGTCATTCTGAGTGAAGTAACCCAGACCCAAAAGGTCATGCATGATATGTCTTAATTGGTAAGTGCATATTAGCCAAAAGTTCAAGATACTCATGGTACACCTTGCAGACCCAAAGAAGTTACACAAGAAGAAGAGGAAGGTCCAATTTAGCATGCTTGAATATCACTTAGAATGGGGAACAAAATAGTCATGGAAGGCAGAGGGGTGCAGGGATCTGAGTGGGACAATGGAGAAGGAAGAGTATAGAGGGCAAGTAAGGTGTGTGGAAAGGCAGGAGAGAAGGCCATAAAGCCAGAAGAATTAATCAACATCTGCAACTACATGGATTGGTGGTTGGGTAGGAATCTCTAGAAAGCCCCAAAGACCCAGAATGGATCAGTCTCCCAAGAGTCAATGAGGGTGACCTTAGCTGAGATGCCTAACAGTGGGAACATGGAACATGAAGAAGCCACTTGCTGTAGCCAGGCAGGACCTCCAGTGGAGGGATATGGGCACTAACCCACCCACAAAACTTTCAACCTAAAATTTATTTTGTCTAAAAGAAATGCAGGGACAAAGATGGAGCAGAGACTGAAGGATGGCCAACCAATAACCAACCCGACTTGAGACACATCCCATGGGTAAGCCTCTATCCCTGACACTACTGATAATATTCTGTAATGCCTACAGGTAGGTGCCTAGCCTAATTGTCATCTAAGAAGCTCTACACAGCATCTAAAACAGATACAGGCACTTACACTCAAACATTGGACAGCAGTTGCAGAACCTTATGGAATCATTAGGGAAAGGATTAAATACCCTTAAGGGGATAGGAACCCCACAAGGAGACCAACAGTGCCAACTAACTTGAACCTTGGGAGCTCTTGGAGACTGAGACACTAACCAAAGAGCATACACAAGTTAGACCTACTCACCCCTGGCACATTTGTTGTATAGGGCTGCTTTGGCTAGCCTCAGTGGGAGAGGATGCACCTAATGCTGCAGAGACTTGATGTACCAGATTTGGAAGGATACCCATGGGGTCCCACCCTCTCAGAGACTATGGTAGGGGTGAGGGAGTGGACTCTGTGAGGGTAGATCAAGACGGGGAAGTGTTTGAGATGTTAATGAATAAGACACAGGCTCTTACTTACTCTAGCTAGTGGAATAAACACCAGTCCTTTAGTGAAACCACAAATAGCAACAAGGTCTCGCTGCAGCTCTCATCTGTTTCATCATTTCTTTACGATCAGAAATAGCTGCAGATAGAACTTCTCCATAAGCCACTCATTTCCCTGAGTGTGAGTGAGCACTGTTGCTAATCTCTCAAACTTCATCCTAGGTGTCCTCCCTTCAGGTTGAATATTTGTACAGTACTCAGTTTATTTCATAGCTGGTTTTCTTCCTAGCCTTAAAATTTTGTCTGGGGAAGATAAAGGCCAGTAATATAGGGAGCTTGCAAAGCAGCATAGACAGACTGAACACTTGACTGCAGTTCATATGGTGCTAAGTCCTTTCTTCCAGACCTTTTTCAGGCCAGAATTATTCCTTGCATTAACAAGGAATAATAATTATTGTTGCCTCCTGAGCCCAAGTCACATCACTTGGTGACAGGCCAGAAAGTTACTGGTTCTACAAAGTGGTCCATTCCATAGACTAAGGAAGACAAACATTTGCAAAGTCAGAAATTATGAGTAAACCAGCTTCAGCTTTATACACATTGGGAATCTAGATATGGGGAAGTTAAGTCACCCCAAAATTGGAAATCTAGCGAATCTTGAATTGAACCTGCCTTGGAGAAAGGTCAGGTGATGACCTGAGAATAGTAGGAGACAGACTTACTCACTGATGAGTAACAACAGCTTTTCTAAGAAGTGAAAATTTCCAGGGTATTGGTGTCCGCATCTCACCTTTATACAATGAATGTGTAATAAGCTTTGACCTCTAAACAATGGGAAATCTTTAGGCAAAGGAATATGACGACTTTAATGCTCGGAGGAGATCACTCTGATGGAGTGATGATGAAAGATCTTATTGATAGAAACCTAATACATTTCCAGGAGTAATCTGAACACAAATGATATGCCCATCAGTCTAGTAAGTTATGTATGTGGATTTCAAGTTTACCCATAATACAGATCTGAGTTAGCTCTTGGAACTGAAGGGATGGAAGTACATGCAGTGAAATTTGTATCATCAAAGGCATGAAGTGATTTTCCTTCTGGATTCTGACTTTAGTCATCTATTTTTATTGAGGCCGATTATTTCTAGTCCAAAATAAAGATGTTACTGTCATAGTGAATATGGTAATTTATAATAATAGAGAATGTCACATGAGAGGCAAGGGAAGCAGAGGATGCACAGATGTGAGGACTTTCCTCATATTGTTTATACAAAATACAGCTAAGTCAGTTAGCAAATGCCCATAGTAGATGGAAGAACTGAAATTCCCACAGTGAAGAAGAATCTCATTACAACATCCATATTGTTCCCTGCAATCCCAAACACATTTGCTCCCCATTCTCAGAACAGTTTTTCAACATAGGGGCTGGGATTTTTTACACAAAAGTCTGAGATTATTGTATCTATTGCTCAGACTCTGTAACCCAGAAAGATGTACTTTTTCTCTTCTGATTACCTCCTGGTGCATGGTAGTCCTGTGTATGGTTGTGACAAGCTTCAAACAGCAGAATTCCAAGGATTATGATGACCAAACCAGCCATCCCCATCCTGATGAGATTTTCCACTGTGTGATCCTTGGTCTCTGAGGCTATGGTTCGGGATAAAGAAGTCACAAATATTAAAGAAGATCAAAATTTTTACATGATAACTGGTTATTCACCCAGGGACCCTGCTTTCCCTGGACAAGACTTGGACTTTTTGCATCAATACTATGACTTTGAAGTCTCCTAATTTACCTGTCTTGGCTTTAGACATGTTCTGGAATAGACCGATGGTCCCAGGTGACCCTGAGAACAGAAAAAAAAAGTAATATGTGTGAAGTACTTAAATGCCCAACATTCTCATTATATAAACTGATGAAGGTCTGTGATTAATCATTCTCCTGCTGTAAAAGGTGAATAAGTATCCCTCTGGTATTCTTATTAAAATACTCAGTGTTACTGTATTATTTAAGGTCAAAACACATGACTAACTTTAGAACAACAATTTATCTGAATATCAAGGGATCAGGATTAATGATAAAAAGCACTATTCACAGTTCAGAATAAAGGAAACCTTCTGAGCATCCTGCTTAATCTACCACACAGAATCATATCACAACAAAATTCAATGACATATATTTTCTCTTTAGTCTGTTAGGTACCCAAGATCCCAAGGTGAAATCTGCATATTAGAAGCTATGAAAAGTCTAGAATAAATAGGGATGACATACTGGATCCTTTTCCTCTGTACATACCACAGCTAGTTCTCAAGGTGCTATAGCTCTATTTAATAACCACTAACTGATCACACAATTAGAAGTACATTCAATGAGACCCAACAAGATTAAAAAATGCCCATGAACTATCTATGCATACATGCTGTAAGGTGTAAGTCTGTGAATCTATAGAGGAAAAGATAAACTTCCAAAAACATTAGTAAGGCAATAGTAATTGACTGAAGTTTTCGGAATATAAAGACATGTAAACATACAATATATATGGTAAAGAAGCACAGATGTATTTGTATAATGTTATATATAATATCTGGCATATATATTTGTAGCAAGAATAATTGGTATGCAAGAAAAAGATATGTCTGTGTAGAAATTGATGTACTTGGAAATTATTGTAGTAAGTCAAATCAATCAAACTCATAATTACCAGATACTATATGTTATTTCTCATTTTCAGGCTCTCTCTCTCTCTCTCTCTCTCTCTCTCTCTCTCTCTCTCTCTCTCTTCTCTCTCTCACACACACACACACACACACACACACACACATACACGCATGCACTCACACATTCACACACACATTCTCTCTCACTCTCACACTCACATACACACCCCATTTTGTGTGTCTGTGATAAAACATAGAAGTGAGACTGGGAAGTTCATGGTCAAAGCAAAAAGTAGGGAAAAGAGGAGGGCTGAAGATTTAAAAGGCCAAAATTTCTGCATGATGTTCTCATTTGGAAATGTCTTCATAAACTAATCAATGGATATATGCTAATGAAAAACATTTTGAGTAAAATTTCTATCAAGTTGTGATTGACATGATTTTTATCCATAGGTCAAAAAATTATTGAGAAGCAATTGAAGGGAAAGACCATGATGCATGTGTGAAATGAAGTTTATATATGTAAATCAACTTATCTCTATATTTTCTTTAAAAATGAAAAGCACTCAATTACATGATGTACAAATTATTGAAATATTTCAATAGTTCTGTTACAAGATATGTACATAAATGTACATATTTTTGTCTAAAACACCAAATATTTTTATCTGGAGAGAGGACTTAGTGTTGAAAAGCACTGCTGCTCTTCCATAGAGCTTGGGTTCAATTTATGGCACCCCAGATAGCAGCTCACAAGCATCTGTACTTGCAATTCCTTGTCTATCCTCCACAGGCACAAGGCAGGCATGTGATGCATACACACACACACACACACACACACACACACACACACACACACACAGAGAGAGAGAGAGAGAGAGAGAGAGAGAGAGACAGAGAGAGAGACAGAAACAGAGACAGACAAAGAAAGACAGAGAAAGAGGAGAGAGACAGAGAGAACACGCCAATATACATAAAACAATGCAAACCTTAAAAACCTTAAGAACTTTAGGTGGATTAGTAAATGCATTTTAAAAATATCTAGAAAAATGTTTTATGAACTTAAAAACTGAGTGGAATTTGACTATAATAATGACCATGATTGTAAGATGTAAAGTAAAATGTGCCACTTAAATATTAGGGGTAACCAACAACAGAAAAATAGAACTTTAGTGTTATAAAATAATGAAGGAATTCATACTTGGTACTGTAAATCTATCCAACTACCTATGGTTGATTAGATCAAGGACCTAGAGGAAAACCATTTTTTAAATCAATTTCATGTCTAGCTGCATCATAAATACTTATCCTTATATTTAAAAATAAGTGTAGTTCTTACTATATGTAACTGAAGCTTACATTTGCAGAACATGGAGACCATTATGGAAACCCACAATTGGCCAAAAATGCAGAGAGCATGGTTTGCTCAATACCAATTGATGTATATACAACCCAGTAAGGCTAAAACATATTGGTTAAATGGTGGAAATACTGCAAGAGCCAAGGGATCAGACAATGTGCTATGAGGTAGTATTTTCTATGTATGGTAGGAAGCTGCATTCATAAAACCTTAACATTGTGGTCATTGAAATAAAAGCTGTACAAATGGCAATATGAATTAATGTGCCAGTGTAGATAGGGAAATCTCACAAGGCCCAATCCCTAGACAAATAGCTACAGACCATTAATAACTCCTGAGAAAGTGGGGAAACCTTCCTTCAATAGAGATGAGCCCCAGATAGGTTCTTCAGTTTCAGGCAGGATAGGTCTCTGACTAGAGCTAAACATATTCAGGTACAAACAACACTAAATAAAATGTGAAATTAAATATCAACTGATGTTCTAAAGTTTGTAATAGATTTAGACACTTCTAAGGTCTTAAGATAAAAATCCATGAACCTTAAACAAAACATTTACAAGAAGCATTTTCTGGAGAGTTTCAAACAGACAGTAAAGACACACAGTGAAAGAAGAATATTCAGACTGAACAAGTTGATGAAGGTGTTACAGGAAGCAATCCCAAGAAAACACTGCATAAGAAAACACATGACTCCTATCCTTTGATTCTTATGATTGCCCTCAGTATGGCTTCTCTGGTGTGCTCAGCATGATCTCTGTAAACTCAAACCCATACTCTGTGAAGTCTGTGTCTCTGAATTGGCTTACAAGGCTTTTTACCTGTGAACAGGTATGTATGGGGCCACTAGGGGCTGATTACTTTCGTGTAGAGACTGTGCATACCCTAGCTTCTGTAACTAGTACCCATGGAAGCTGATCACAGGACTCAGAGAGTAAAGTTAACCTTGAAAAGCCCATTCCTGTTGTGTATTCTGTGGTGCTAGAAAGGTAAGTTCACCCTTCCTCGGACAGGACAAGTCTATCATAGTCAGAATCAGTACAGTGGATGATCAGTGTCTCTAAAGGGGGCTAAGATATGTTTTTTTCTGAGTCAGTAGGGTGGGCTTCCTAGATAGCCTTGGAAGGAACATAGGCATGTGATTGTACAGCCAAGTCCTGCCAAGTATTTTCTCCCTCCCAGCTTGTCTTGCCTGTGATACTGTCTCCTGCACTCTGGGATCTTTCTGACTCTGGCTCTCAAAACTCCTCAACTACCTCTCAGCAGGGTTCAAGGAGAGTAGTTTAGGATTTCAAACTATGATTGGGTTTGTAATGGGGCTTCCTTACCTGAGACATATATATCCAGATGGTCACTGGGTTCTGACCAAATCTGTGGGCTTGCCTTGTAATATCCGTAACATTTGAATGTTCCACTACTGTTTGGAGTCACAGGACCCACAGAAAACAGGGCCTGAAACTGCCCAACATATGTCTTCTGTGACTTCATGATCATGGAGTGCTTTTGTTTTCCTTCCTTGATCACAATGAACTTGTCATATTCCTTTTGTGAAAAACACTTGAGGGTCACACTCTCTCCTGAGGTCACCATAGGTCTCGGTAAGGCTGATAGGATTGGTTTATTGTCAAAGAATCCTTGGAGAGAGATAAAGGGACAGAATTTTAAACATGCTCACCAAAGACCAACTTGTCACACAAGGCTGAACTGCAAAAGAGGAACATTGAGTCAGCAGACACCTCTACCTGAAGTTAGAAATTGGGGTGGTACCTCTTGGTATCCTCTTACCTGTCACTACCAGCTCCAGCTTGTCACTGTGCACTGACCAGCCAGCAGTGGTCTCATAACAACAGGAATATTGGCCTCCATCATGCTTTCCAACAGAGCTTATATGGAACACAGCTTTCTCCCCATGATTTGTTGAGGTTTGTGTGTGCAGGGGCTGGGTATATTCAAATTTCTGAATATAAAGAAGGTACTTCCATGCATCTGAAATCCCCTTACATGAGATGAACACTTGCATTCCCTTATAGACCAGAGTGCCTGGCTCAGCTTTGATGGTGGGCTTTGGTAAGGCTCCTACAAAGAATCAGCAAATGGTGTCCTGGGACATTATCCATCTGATCCTAGCCCTTAGATCCTGAACACTCCCAATATAGCAAAGATTATCCCATACCTGTGGCTCTCCATTCTTACTGCTCATAGTGAAGAGGAATATTCTAGGGCAGTTGAGTACACACTTACCAGTCAGCACAGGGATCCTGGATCTGGTACTCAGGCCTGGAAGAAAGGTCCCTTTTCAGAATTTCTACTGAGTTCTGAACAAGATCTTTCCTCCAGAAAACCTCTTGTACCATTGGAATTTTCTCCTGGGAATGTCTTGAGCTGGGTGATAGGGTCCCTCCTGGATCATAATATTTCTTCCCATTCTTTATTTCTTACCCAAACAGAGCAGGAACATGAAGGTGAAAGCCATGGCATCTCTTCTTAGTGGTTACAACTGTATATATGGAGAAGGCCACGATGCCTGTCAAGATGGACTGGAACACAGATTATATTCTTTGGAGACGGGGTGCTCTCCCATCAAATGATTACACTCCAGGATATTCACAGTAAGAGGAACTGCCCTTCTCAGTGGCCTGACTCTCATTTCCCTAATTCTGTAGCTTGGGCAGGCTCTAGAATCTCTGTACTCATTTATTTAAAGATGGTCTTCTTTCTTAACTCTGTTTATCTCCGCCCTATTGTTTCTTGTCAGACTGACATCCCAGAGGAAACAACAATAGACTGGTGAGTTTCTTGCCTGTCCGTATCTACATTTGTGTGGCTACATATGCATCCTTCCCTCTCAGGAGCTCCTTTTGAAGTCTCCTTCATGGCTCTAGCCAAAATAACTCTACAACACTGTAGGGACTCTTTTTCTTACCAACTTCACACATCACCATCTTCCTATGATTAATTGTCAGGATTATTCTTACCTCTTACATGTTTCTGATCATTGGGGCAGAATCCTCCCAGCTGGAATCAGGGCTAGTTTTTCTTTAACTCTTTGCTCATGTCATCTTGAGCAGTGAGATCTCATCTCTCAGGTTCCTCATTTGGAGCTCTCTGTGAGCACTTCATTTAGCAAATTGTTTATGGGGTCGTGGTAGCTTGAGCTATCACTTGATTCCTGGCCAAGCTATAACTTGGAATGACATGAGAGGTTCAAGATGTTGTATAATGCAGGTGCCCCCTGAGTGTTCATCTCTGCTCTGAGAATGTATAGATGGCTTGCTATAATATGTGTGAAATCTGTAGACCATAAGTCTCCTAGGCAGGAAAAGAGAATCAGAAGTCCTTTGAAAGGAAGAAAAGATCCATTTTGCAGATGATTTAGGAGACTGGTGAATATGATCAATGAACATTGTTTGAAGTTATCAAAGAACTGGTTCTTGAAAAGAAAGATTTGCTATCACCTTATGTCTTATTCTACAGATGAAACTCAGGATCTTTAGCATTCTTGAAGGTTTTGTGTTGTTGTTTTGTTTTCATTTGTTTTTGGTTATTGTTTGTTTTTTTTTTTTTAGATAGAGTTTTGTGGTTCAAAATTCACACAGGGCACGCGGGGCTGGGTCAGGGTCACGGCTGCACTCTTGTGCGCAGAAGCCGAGGGCGTCCCAAGAACCGTGGCTCAGCTGGCAGTACTCGGGACTCCCATCACTCCCTGTTGATGGTTCCGTCTCGCCTGGGTGGTGGGGCTTGGGCTGCCCACACGCTGCCGGTGGCCACAGGGTCCCAGGAGCAGTGGCACAGGAGAAGACAGAGTCCCTGGAGCAGAGATGGGGCAGCCTGTGAAGGTGCACAGGCACACCCCCAACCCCGCGTGAGTTTTCCACTTACACAAAGAGTCCAGAATTGCAGGAGACACTTGGGGTAGAAGACATGGAGATTTATTGACATGGTGATGAGTCTGAATGATGGCGTGCTCTCCCACAAAATGCCAGAAGGGAGTTCTTTATATTGGAAGGGGGAGAGGGGCAGGGCCAGGGCCTTTAGGTAATATGTAAATATTGAGGCAGAGACGTGTTCCCCGCCCTCTACCTGGGCCTTACGTGACCCACTGCATGTTACATGGAGACCTCGTGTCAGGTCTCTGGGTTCTGGGGGGCATGTCCAAACACCCCAGGATTTCCACAGCCCCAAAGAGTTTCTCTCTATAGCCCTTGCTCTAGAGAACTGGCTGATAGACCTTGAACTGAGAGATCCACCTCCTGCCTCTGCTCCCTGAATACTGCTATTAAAGGTATGCACCACCACCACACTGCCTTGTTTTTGTTTTACAGACAAGCTGCCTGAGGACTTGTTATATAGAGCAGGGTAGCCTCAAAATTACAAAAATCTAATTCACTCAAACTCTGGACTGTGGGGATTACGGGTGTGTGCCATCAGGGCCTAGAGCATTTTATCATTCTAAGCAAATGTTGTGTCATTGAGCCTCACCTCACCTGTACTATATCCCATGATTCAGCCTGTTTTATTTTCAAGTTTGTCTGAACAAATTTCAGACATTTTTGTTTGTTTTATATTTTCTTTAACCCTGTGTCTTTTTCTGTTTTATTTGCATAAAAGCATTACAAAGAGGGGAATAGAGATATTGGTGAGCTAGCTACATTTAATGCAATAAAGGTTTTCATTTAATTTCTCACATCTCCATATTATCTGGACATCTGGGGCCAAAATGATTCTGAGATCTTTAGAACAGAAAATATAAGATATCTGACCAAATCCTATGATAAGTATTTAAAATAAAATATACACAGGAGACATATTGCCTTTAAAATGACAAAGATTATGGCAGCCAATAGTTGAAGGAAGTGATTTATCTTACATTTCAAAAACAGTCTTATTATTCTCAAGTATTATGCTATTAGGCGTCTAGAGACAAGTAGAAGAAATTAAGAAATAAAATTTCATGTTAACTGTAAGTCACATTTTCTCATTCCTGACCCCAAATCACCACTTCCTAGCACATTATTCTAAAACAAGAAAAAACACGTGGGAAAACATAACAAATCAGTTACTAATACCAAATGATTAAAATTTATCAGTCCATCATTAGTGCCTAAGAAGAAACACATGTTTATGAGCAAAACACTTGCCAAACAACAAAAAGAAGACTAATTTAAAAGATATTGCTTTAGTATTAAAATTAGTGGTTGCTGTTAAGTCAGAAACTGCTGTTGTCCCTCTCCTTGACTGCTGGTATCCTGAATAGTTATGACAACACTTACTTCTTAAATGATAATTGTCTGTTTTCATTACATACTATTTTCATAAAGAGAATCATGGGAACAATATGTGTAGTTTTGCAACTAGAATATATGGCAATTAGGGCCAAGAATTTGACGGACATCTTTAATGTTATCTTGAGATAAATCAGGTTCATTTACCTTTGATGAAATTACTTGTGTCTGGACCTTTGTGAAAGCCCCTTCACCTGAAAAATGACAATAACAACAAAAAAATCCCCAAAACATCAAAAAAATCCAAAACAATGGAAATCTTCAGGTACTAGGCTGCCCATGATTGCATCTGTCAGCAAGTTCTCAAGTATTATGTTAGTAATTAAGAAGAGATAGTACAGTAAAATCTTGGGGCTCTCCAAACAGTGCAAAGCAAGAACAAGATCATGACTAGTTGAGCTTCTTCATGGAGTAGGCAGACTGGGTGGTAATTTTCAGGAATCATGATACTTTTTCTGACCGCACCACTGTGTTGGGGGATGAGAGAAAAAAAAGCCAGAGGTCACATATCTTGAGATGAATGTCTCTCATTCTTCCCTGTTTTCAATGCAGAACTTTTTTTCAGGAAGTAAAACAACAATTTCCCAACTCAGCTTTTGCTGTGGTCACAATAAAGTGCACATTTCTCTTTTTAGACAAAACAGATGCCTCTTAGAAACCCAATTGCCTATTTCAGGCATTCTTTCCATATATGCCAATGGAATGAAGAGGATCCACCAATAGAAAGGCAGAAACATCTAGGATCTTTTATGTTGAGGTTCCTCTCCCTGAGTTCTTAGAACTTGGACTCCAGCACTGATTGATCATGTTTCCAGAAATGATATGAATGAGATCTCAGGGAGGCATTTCACTGGGTTTGGAAAGTTGCATGTGGAGTCCCAAGGCCCACTTGGATCCCAGGATGATAACTGTCAGAACTCCAGGAATTCTGTTTGCTAGATTACAGTTCAAAGAACTATAAAATGCTTCTCCATCAATGTGGTCAAAGCATGAATCATCCAGACACTTATGAAGTTATGAGGGAACTGGAAAAGATATTCTTCCATGTGTGAGGAAAGGAAGATTATGCGAGGGTGACAGAAGCTTCTCTTCCTCTTAGACAGACCTTGTTAAATGTTACAGGGATAGTGGAGCTTACCTTGATAGCTGAATAATCCAGTCATAAAATTGAGTCATGTAACTTTATCCAAGCTACAAGACCAGCATTATCCAAACACCTCATCTGAAAAAGTCAATATAAAAGAAAAAGTAAGAACAAACATCTTCTTGTACATAGATATAAAATCCTCAACACATTTAATTTCTTTGCCATACAATCCAAACCAACAACAGACCATACATATGGCAAAGGTGCCACAAAACCATATTACCTGTTGTTTTGTGTAAGAATGTGGTGGGATGTCTGCAGAAGAAAAATATTGCATAAATATTCATTTATCTGAATAGTCAAAGGTGTTAGTGATACAAATTTAATCTAATGTCATATCAAAACATACAGATGCTATGAAAAACTAGAATTTACCTATTTATCACAGCAACAAGGTAAAATTTGAAAACATGCATGATAAAGGCATGCATTCAGATGAAAGAACAGTATTTGTCAGTATCTCACACACATTCATTGCAAGCAATCACAGTAAATTAGTAGCAGAGAACAACCTTAGTCAGGATAAAATTATGTGCAAAGGAACCTTTGGATCTAACTTCACATTTAATGTGAAAGAACCAGAAATTTTTCAATAAAAACAAAACAACTCAGCAGTGTCTCCTCTCTCTGAGAATTTGCATCCAGGTTCTTGAAGTCCTAACTAATGTAGCAAGATCAGTAAAGGAAACTTAATGTTCATAAATTGAAAAAAACTTTTTCTCTTTGCAGATAACATATTTGTCTTTGTAGAAAATGAATTCATTTCCAAATATAACTTTAGAAAATCAATCCATGACTATAACATGCAAGTGATTAGAACACATTCTTGGTCTTTGCTTCATTTAATGCTCGACTGTGGGTCTTTGCATCTGTTTTAGTCAGCTGCTGGAAAGAGCCACTCAGAGAACAGTTATGCTCAGCTGCTGTCTGCAAGTAAACAGTATCCCCAGGGGCAAAAGTTTGGCCAGTCATTAGTTGGCCATTCTTTAGCCTTTTCTCCATCTTTCTCCCTGCACTTCTTATAGACAGGACAAATTATGGGTTAAAAGTTTTGTGGTGAGTTGATGTACTTATCCTTCCATTGGGAGTTGTGCCTGGCTACAGAAGGTGGCCATTTCAGGTTTCATATCCCCACTGCTAGAAGTCTCAGCTAAAGTAATCTCAATACTCCTGGGAGCCTCTCCCAGCATATGTATCTAGCATGTCCCAACACTCCCACCCTCACCAGTTGCTGATTTCCATTCATTCTCCTGGCCCTCTGGCCCTCTCTTCTGTCCCTCACCATACCTAATCCTGAATCTCCGAATTCCTCTCAAATCCCTTTTCTCACCCTTTCCCCCTCTCCATCTGCCACCTATGGCTATTTTATTTCCCCCCCTGCGTGAGATTCAAGCATCTTTGCTTGGTTCTTCCTTTTTGTGTAGCTTTTTCTGGTTTGTGGATTGTATTGTGAGTATCGTGTACTTTATGATTAATATCTACTCATAATAGATGAATTAAATGAATGATTTGTTCAATAAGGAACTATGTTGTGAATTGTGTTATTGCTACTGTCTTCATTACATTGATGAGGAACTTCAATTAGAGCAATAGATACTACGGACTTTTATTCAAGATCACATTTCTAATGTGAGGATTCATCCTCAAAGCATAATTTGTCAGCATCTTTGTACTGAATTGTCAGCACTATACTTGTTAAGGATATCTGAAGCAAGAAGCAGACAACATCACAAAAGTGAATAACCTTTGGACTCATTCACATGCTGTCTTTAAAATAAAGTGAAATGATAGATATGGGTCAGTACTGAGTGAATGGAATTTCTCTGAATGGAAAGTATATTATATTGTATATGTCACAACAAGGAAATATTTACAGAAAATGATAATAAAATAGAGTTTTGTTGCATAATAAAACAAGAAAGGCATATGCACTACAGAAACTGTGGTGTGCAATTTTCACAATTTCATAATTCCTCGTAGCAGTAATGTATTCCCTGTAGCCAGGTGCCTTCCCTTTCTCCACACAGCTTTGCATCATAATCCATCATAAAACAGTGTCTGTTAAATGATTTTACTGAAAGAAATAAATGAGCAGAGGAAATAAAAACTAAGTTGATGACAGATGTGTTAGTTAGATTGTGACAGTGAACTCATAATATAG
Organism: Grammomys surdaster; assembly: GCF_004785775.1. Lineage (NCBI taxonomy): Eukaryota > Metazoa > Chordata > Mammalia > Rodentia > Muridae > Grammomys > Grammomys surdaster. Next base: position 1,078,213 of record NW_021604693.1, on the reverse strand, counting down.
CCATGTATAAAATCGTTCAAATTGCATATCTCAAACACATACACTTTTATTTAACAATGTTTTACCAAAGATCAAGAAAAGGTCTGTCTTCTTTTTCAATTCTTCCATTCTTTGACTACTAATTTTATTTGCATACTATTAAGTACAATTTTTAGGTTATATGTGAAATATTTTATCAATTTTTAGTAATCATTCTATTCATTTACATTTCAAATGGTATCCCCCTTCCCAATTTCTCCTCCACAAAACCTCCATCCTACTCACCGACTCTCACCTCAAAACTCTAGCATCACCCTATGCTGCGGCATCAAGCCTCCACAGGACCAAGGCCCACCCCTACCATTGAAGTTCAATATATGCTTTGCGTTTTACTAATGTTTCTTTTATAAATGTGGGTGCCCTTGCATTTGGGGCACAGATCCTTAGAATGAGCATTTATCTTGGTGCATTTCTCTTTTGATGTATGTATAGTGTCTTTCCCCACTTTTTTGATAACTTTTGGTTGAATGTTGGTTTTATTGGATATTAGAATGGCTACTCTAGCTTGCTTTTTGGGACCATTGCCTGGAAAAAAATTTCCAGCCTTTTATTCTGAGGTAGTATCTTCTTTGTAACTCTGGTGTGTTTCCTGTATGCAGTAGAATGCTGGGTCCTGTTTACATATCCAGTCTGTTAGTCTATGTCTTTTTATTGAGGAATTGAGCCCACTGATGTTGAGAGATATTAAAGGCCAATCATTGTTGCTTCCTGTTGTTTTTGTTGTTAGAGGTGAAATTATGTTTATGTGTTTCTCTTCTTTTGGGTTTGTTGTGAAAAGATTAATTTCTTGATTTTTCTTGGGTGTAGTTTCCCTCCTTGTGTTGGAATTTTCCTTCTATTATCCTCTGTAGGGGAGGATTAGTGGAAAGATATTGTCATGGAATATCTATGTCTTGGATTCTCCACCTATGGTAATTGAGATTTTTGCTGGGTGTAGTAGCCTGGGCTGACATTTTTGTTCTCTTAGGGTCTGTATGACATCTGACCAATATCTTAAAGCTTTTAGAGTCTCTGTTCAGAAGTCTGGTGTAATTCTGATAGTTCTGTCTTTATATATTACTTGACATTTTTCCCTTACCACTTTTAATAATCTTTCTTTGTTCCGTGCATTTAATGTTTTAATTATTATATGTAGGAAGGAATTTCTTTAGTGTTCCAATCTATTTGGCATTCTGTAGACTTCTTGTATGTTTATGGGCATCTCTTTCTTTAGGTTAGGGAAGTTTTCTTCTATAATTTTGTTGAAGATGTTTACTGGCCCTTTGAGTAGAGAATCTTCTTTCTCGCTTACACCTATTATTCTTAGGTTTGGTCTTTTCATTTTGTTCTGGATTTCTTGGATGTTTTGAGTTAGGGGCTTTTTGCTTTTTTATTTTCTTTGACTGTTGGGTCAATATCTTCTATACCTGAAATTCTCAATTCTATCTCTGTTGGTGATGATTGCATTTGTGACTCCTGATCAATTTACTAGGTTTTCCATCTCCAGGGTTGTCTCCCTTTGTGATCTTCTTTAATGTTTCTATTTCCATGTTTAGATCCTGGAATGTTTTGTTCATTTCCTTCACCTGTTTGATTGTGTTTTCCTATATTTCTTCAAGAGATTTATGTATTCCCTGTTTAATGGTTTCTACTTCTTTACCTGTGTTTTCCTGTATTTATTTAAGGGAATTATTTATGTCTTCCTTAAGGTCCTCTGTCATCTTCATGAGATGGTATTTTAGATAAGAATCTTGCTTTTTAGGTGTGTGGGGTATGCAGAGCTTGCTGTGATAGGAGAACTGGGTTCTAATGTTGTCAAGTAGCATTGGTTTCTGTTGCTTTTGTTATTGTGCTTACATCTCACCTGGTTCTCTATGATGTTAACTGACCTTGCTGTCTCTGACTAGCCTTTCCCTCCTATAAGCCTGTGATCCTGGGTATGTCAGAATTCCTGGGGGTCATGCTTTTTCTGGGTGTGGATATGTTGGGTGGGGAGCTGGAGCACAGAATCCAATCTCAGATGCAGGTGCAAACTGGAAGGAACATGTGTCTCCAGCTGGGTGGGATTTCCTGTGTTCCCTGGAACCCAGTGGTCCAAGTTAACCCAGGGCTTGGGGCAGGGGTTGGGACCTCACCTGTGCTCTTGGATGTGTCATAACTCCTTGGGTTCAAGCTGTCTCTGGGTGAGGGCAGGGTGGGGGGAGCCCTGTTATCAAATTTTAACACTGCCTCTAGACTGCAGCTTCCTTAAAAATTAAACTATAATCCCTCCACTTTCTTCCTTCCAACCATACCCATGTTCCTCTTTCCCAACCCTCTCAAACTAATGCCCTCTTTTCTTTTAATTGTTAGGCATATAAGAAAAAAAGAAAGAAAGAGAGAAAGAAAAGAAAGGAAAAAAATCAAAGATGATAGGTGAATTGATGATAGATAGATAGATAGATACATACATACATACATATATACATACGTACATATGTACATACATACATATATACATACATAGAAATAAACTACTGAGTTCATTTAGTATTTTTTGTCCATGATTTCATGGCTCATCACCATTTAGTATTTCATAAAGACTAGAGGCTGTCCCTGGAAAAGACTGATTTTCCTTTTCTCAGCATCTCTTAGTTGCCTTTTGTTCTTTATCTATGGGAGGTGCCCGTGAGATTTCTCCTTCTACATTACTGGTGCTGTCCATGCTGAAATCCACATGAAATTGTTGAGATATCTTGGGTGTAGCTTCCCTATCATTTCTAGGAAATATCATCTCACAAAAGATTTCCAGGTCCTATAGTGCTTACAATACTCCTTCCTCCGCTTCCTCATTGTTCCCTTGAGCCTTAGGGGCAGGATTATTGTTGCAGATATTCCAGATGGGGCTAGGCATCCCCATTCAGTTTTTCTCTGCAATGTGTCCAGTTGATGACTTCTGTAATGCTGTCTGGCTTCTTCAAAGAGAAACTTAATTACTGACAGGTGAGAACTACACTTATCGCTTAACTTGCCCATTGTTTTAAAACTAAAATTAACCAAGAAAATATAATATTACATTGATAACAGAATTTATTGGGTTCTGAGTGAGCATTGTTCCATGTAGTTGTAAGATATCTATTAACTTAACAAATGGTAATGTCTGTGGAATTTCTGGACTGAACATTCTGCATTGGGAAACCAATAAGGCAGTTCATGTCTGTGAAGAACTAATTCTCTTTTTATGTGATAATTTGTTGACTGTGGTTCTCTGCTTAAGCATTGAATTCCATGAAATTTTTTCCTAAATCACGAGTATATTCACCAGTATTGCATTTTAGGTCTTATTCTGGGAGTAAACAAGCTATTTTTAGACAGTTCTAGGATAAACTGTTTCACTGAAGATTTCCTGTTATCCTGGCTTCCATAATCTTTCTATGATGTTCTCTGGGCCACAGATGCAAAAGCTGTGATGTAGATGTGTCTATTAGGGCTAAATTCCCCATGATCTATTGATTTCTGAATTGTGTCCAGTTGTAGTTTTCTGTGAGTGTCTCCACTTGTTGTAAAAAGAGGCATTTTTTAAAATGAGGGATTAATAATCTGAAGCCATATACACAAAAATATTAAGACTAGACTAGACTTAGTAAATTTTATTTATAGTATTTTACATACACATGTTCATATATACATAAAAATAGATACATGGGTGTTTATACTTATATGTGTATGTATAAAATAATAATGAGCAAGAAAAGGGGTTTATGAGCTTGAAAGTAGGGGAGGACATGGAGAGGCTGTATGAATCCATGTCTGGGAGAGGGTAACCTGAGGAAGTAGAGGAGAAAATAATATAACTATTTCTATTAAAATCTTATTTTCAAAAGTAGATCCCCATCCAAGTACTAACCATCTCCAATCCTGTGTAGCTTAAGCAAATGAGATAGGCACATTCAGATGGCCATAGACAATCAGCCAAGGACAAGGAAATGGGCTTCAAGCAGGAATCTGACTTTAGGCTAGAAGAAAGAAGCAATTTCAGGCAGGAATCTAAATCTTAGGCTAGAACAAAGAAGTAAGCTTCAGGCATGAAAATTACTTTGGGCTAAGACAGGGAAGTAGCATCAGATATTTTGGTCATCCTGATAAGCCCTCAGAAACAATGATCACTTGGGACTTCGTTTATTGCCTTGCTTGTTCTTTGACTATTTGTGTTTATTGTCTTGCTTGTTCCTTGACTATGTGTATTTATTGTATTACTAGTTCCTCAACCTAGAACTGACCTTAATATATGCATGTAATTAAAATGGCATAAAAGCAAAAAAGTAGATCATTTCTAATTTTTGAGGAGCATATACTAAATGCATGAGAGTATGTAATCAATGATTTAAAAGAACAAGTTTGAATTGTCTTTCTATTTGTGGGAATCATATGAAGTAGCAAGAGACAGATGCTGTTAGTAGAATAACTATCCTGATAAGTGATGACATGGATCTGTAGATTTGTGGTGGATATTCCTACATAAGTACATTATGAAAGAGTATAAGAGCTACAGAATTGGGAAAAGGATACCCAAATTATGTCTTCCAGGAATAACAGTCATTGCAAATATGTACAATCCAACTTTCACTTGAACTACAAACTATTGGCCCTTTCAGCAGTAGATTATGTGTCAGGTAGAGACTCATCATGATGCTCTGGCTATGATCTACTGGCCAATGATGACTTCAGGTCAAAAGAGACTCATTGTCTTTAGTTGTGTACTCACTGCTGAGCCCACCAATTTTCTACACTTTCAAAACCATGGTCAGCCTTGGTTAAAATCAGTATGACATAACAAACCAAAAAGACACAGTTGAGGGAATAGGGTTTGTAGGGATAAAATAAGAGTTGATATGGATAGAAGGGAGATAAAAGGGGAAAGCATGTAATAATCAGAATGCCTTATATACATTTAATGGCATTGCTAAAGAACACATGCATTTAATAAAAAACAAAAGTAACTTGGAAAAAAGTGGAATTTGATCTGGAAGTAGGAGTTTTATAAATAAATCTAAATTCTGTGCTTTCATGGATTTGTTGAATAGAAACTTCACCTTTTCTCAGCTTCAAATACCTCTAATTGTTATAGTGTTTCATAGGCATAGCTATAAGGAGTGAATCCCTGTTGGAAATGTTATTATGTAGATGGCAAGTCTCAGTTTCCATGTGAATATAACTATAGTTTACATCTTATCTCAAAGCAACACTGGGCATCAGTGTTACCAAGTTCCTGTCATGCTGGTGTGTTGCTGTAAAAACTCATACAAACTTCAGAATAGTAGATAAAATTTTTGAAGAAGAGTGTTCTCTCCCTAATGAAACCCTCTGAACCTCCTTTTCTTAGTTAGCAATAGTGGTTTCTATAAATTCTCATTGTGATTAACTGCAAGTGTGCTTTCTTACCACATACATTTTTTCACATCTCACAAATAAGTTCTGAGTTCATTGTAGAGTTGATAACTTTCCAAGAAGTATGAGAGCAGCTGTTGTGGAAGGTTTCACATGTGAACCTCTGATTTAGAGTAAATAAATCTTGAGACCCTAAAAGTCATGGTCCTTTAGCCAGTGTTACAACCTTGTACCTATTGAAATTGAGTAAAAATGTTCCATCAATCTTAGCCTTTTGTTTCCCATAGAAAGTGGTGGAGGGAATGGTGGAGGCTATTAAGGCTCATAGTGACCTGAACTCTTGGCCTATGAGAGATCAGTTACTTAATTTTCATGGAAGTGTTTGGCACAGATGTTCAGAACTTACTAAATGGGAGAGTATACCCTGGATGAACTGGAGAGCAAATTCATAATATCTTGGTATAGTTCATGAAATGTACCATCCTAAGCATGATTGAAGCAACTCAATATCTGTCCAGCAAACGAGATATTTCTTTTAGTCAAGATTGATAGTTTTGCATGTTATAGAGTATCTCACAATGTTGCAGAGACTTGCATTGAACTCACAACAATCATTCTGTCTCAAATTTTGAGGACTGAGGTTATAGCCATGAGCTACTACTGTACCTGATTCATCTCACTCCACTCTTCAACCCTAAACTGCATAAAGTTCCTGGTTCATTACTAATGATTTCTTAGATCAGTTTTAAAGGCACATAGAAACCACACCAATTTAAGAACAAAAATGCAATTAGAAGGTGTACAATCAGTGCAACTTACATTAAATACTGCAGAAGAAAAAAAAGTAATTTTAACTTGACAATTAAAAGAGCCTTAACACATTTGCTAACATCTGTTTGAAATCCAGATCCTGTCCCAACTTTATCTCTTGCTAACATAACATCATAGAGAACTGCAACTAGTTTCCATATATGTCTCTGAAAATGTCCAGAACCATACTTCCAAATGAAGACTGTTGTTTCCAATATTGGATTAATTTCTGGACCAGCCCATGGTTGAGTATGAATAACTGGTCACACTTAAGAACAATACAAGAGTCATCATAACTTCTCTTTTTTGATTCTCTGCTCCACCAGGTCTAAAAACTTGAGGCAAGGAAGCTTGTCCCATCAGGGGTATAGGTAAGCAGTGGTGGTTCAGGAACATATGTCCAATACAGCTTCTCAGTCACCATTGTCAGGACACTCAGCAAGCTCACAGGTCAGCATCATTCTTTGTCCTGGCATCAGCATGCCATTGTTCTGGCATGTCAGTTACAGAGGTCTATCAACCAGCTTTTGTTTTAATGCCCTGAGTATCACAGAATATTGGTATTCTAAAAATAGCTTGCAAGTACTGAAGAAATGAGTCAGGCTTTAAGCAGAAGCAAGAAGGTAGTGGGCTGGATTATTGCTGCTATAATAGCTTTAATTACATCAATTGCTAGCACCATTGCTTCTGCAGTTGCTGTGACACAAGAAGTTAAGACAGCTGCTTTTGTTAATCATTTAGCAAAAAATGATACTAATGTGTTGAATATACAAACAGATTTAGATAGGCATTAGGAAGAATTGATTGATGCTCTTTATCTTATTCAAATTACTGGAAGGAGGTTCAGAAATTAAGGATAAGGAGCCACCTTGAATATCATGCCAAATACCCACTGAATTCATGTTAGTTCTAAAATTTACAGTGGTAGTCATTATAATTAGGAAGGAGTTTAGTGACACTTGCAATGAATTTGGCATAATTCTAACACCTTTTGGGATGTTTTAACGATACATCGGGAGCTTATAAATTTTAAGAATGTTGTTCTGAGTTGATGTAATAGATACTACAGATTAAATTACCCATGGCCTGAGGTCAGTATTTCTATTTTGGTCAAGCTTCAAAAATGGCATATATAGCTTGATCATGCTAGCTCTTTTTGTCCTGGAAATACTTTTATTCCTGCCCATTGTGTTAAAGCTGTTCTTCAACAACTGTGGTGCAGTGCTCGCGCCTAGGGATCGCGGGCTGACGGGACCACTGCAGGATACCGGGGTCCGCGGCGGCGGCGGCTGGCGTCAGCTCCAGGCCGGGCCAGCAGGGGTGGGCAAGCGGCCTCCGGGGTCGGGGGCGTGGAAGGAACCAGCGGAGCCAGCCCAGGGCCTTCAGCAGCCGACGGGGCAGGGCTCGCTCCACAGCGGCCTCTGGTCGCCCGAAAACCGGAGCGGGACCTCCGTCCCAGCCCCTGAAAGCGAGAAAGTGTTATCAGCTCTTTTAATTCTCTCTTTCCGGGAGTCGCTCATGAGAGCCCACGGAAGAAAAGTGTCTCAGCTCTTTTAGTTCAGCTTGCTCTTCCGCTAAGGGGAGAGGAGAGCGTTGTCCTTTGAAGTGCGCGACTGGCGACTGGTGAGGGAACGCGAAAACACTCCGACAGCAGGAGACCTTGCACCACACAACAGTAGTAGTTTAATGTGAGCTCTGGAATTATATATATACAGTTTCGGGGAAAGAACAGGTAGCCCCTATTGGTTTGGCTTGGGTGTTTGAGGATGCCTTATTTGCATGGAGGTGCTATCCTACGTGATAAGAGTCACGGGTCTCTTTGTGGGAAGTGGAAGCTAAGAGGGCCATCAGCGTGGGAATTCTGAAGCAACCTCCTGTCCTGTGACCCTTTCCAGGCCGAGGTTTCCGGGGCTTCGAAGATTTCTACCAAGCTTTCTGGCTTTCTCATAGCCCACTGCCCCACAAACAACATCATCATGTTGGCTGCCAAGTACATGGCCTGAACCTGAAAATGGACCCCCCGACAGAATTATTAAATTAACAGGCTGGTAAGCCAAGGATGGGTAAGATTCTGCACAGAGCCTTACCAACCTGAGACATAAGTGCATTGCTTTGGATAATGCATATTCCATGACAGGTAAAGAAGGAATTCTTGTCAGAACCACCTAAAAGAGGTTTAGTCTTATTAATGAAATAAAAAAGGGGAGAAGTGGAGAGCCTCTGGGGCTGCTTGGAAAAAATCTGACATTGGCCAAGGACAAGGAAGTAGGCTTCAGGCAGGAATCTGACATTAGACTAGAATAAAGAAGCAATTTCAGGTAGGAATCTAAAACTTAGTCTACAACAAAGAAGTAATTTTAGGCAAGAATCTAAATATTAGGCTAGAACAAAGAAGTGATTTCAGACAGGAATCTAAATAATAGGCTAGAAGAAAAAGGTAATTTCAGACAGGAATCTAAATTTTAGGCTACAACAATGAAGTAGGCTTCAGACATGTAAATGTCTTTGGGCTAGGACAGGGAAGTAGGCTCAGATATTTTGGTCATCCTGATAAGCCCTTAGAAACAGTGATGATGAGAATGTTCATGTAATTGGGTTTAATTCCTTGCTTGTTCTTTGACTATTTGTGTTTATTATCTTGCTTGTTCCTTGACTATTTGCATCTATTGTTTTGCTAGGCCCTTAACCTAGAACTTACCTTAATACATGCATGTAATTAAAATGGTATAAAAATCAAAAAGGAGGTGGGGGATGGGATGGGGTTCTAGGGAGTGGAAATGGGGGAAAGAGAATGACATCTGAAATGTAAATAAAATATCCAATGAAAAATAAAAAAGAAACCATGCCCATTGCAAAAAGCTGAAGATTGGGGTTGCCCTTTTTTCTTCCTACCCCAGAGTTAATTTTTATCTCTCATCACAATTCTGCAGTGTTGCTAAGTGTGTTGGTAAGAAAAAAAAATCTTAACCTGTGTTTTTGGATTTAACTATTTCGTGTTGGAGACTCATTTTGTCAGTTTATTTCATATTTTTCTCTAAATGTGGATTTGGGTTAAAAATAGTCTGTGTCATACACAAAGAAATGTAGTTCTTAACCTGATTTGGGTTAAGTAAATTACATGAAGAAACCAATAGAAAATTACTACTTTAGAGATGCAAAGGATAAGAAAAAAAGGAGCCATCAGGGAAATATAAGATTATTTGTGGAAAAATATCCAAGTTTAATGGGTGAATAGTTATCTTCACAAATGACTCTTACATCTCCATGCTCTCAAACCATGGCACTCCCCTCAAGATTCCCAACTTTAGAGTTCACCCAACCTCTACCCACATTTAACTCCAGGACCATATCATCTTATAATATTTACCATACATGATAGTTATTTTTTCACCACTCTGAGATGTCCTGTATCTTTCTTTCTCTGGCTGTGCTGAGCTTCAAATAGAAGAATTCCAAGAGCCACAAGAATCAAAACAGCCATTGTGATCCTGGTGAGATTCTCCACTGTGTGACCTTTGAGAGATGAGCCTGGGTGATTCAGACACAGATGTCACTGTAGTCCAGAATCAATGAACCATACAGGGGACCTGCACACCCTGTAAAAGACTTGACTATCTGTCCAATTCTGTGACTACTCTGCTTACTTACCTGTTTGGGGATCTGATATGTTTAGCGATGAGTTGGTGGTCGCAATATTTTCTAAGAACAATGAAAGAGGAATAGAATAAATAAAGTGCTTAAGAGAACAGGCTTTTACTGCTTCCTAGATTTCTTATTGTCTATAACTGCCAGGGTCCAAACCCATGAAATTACCTATTGTTCTAACAGAACCTCATGAAATTACCTGTTGTTCTGGAAAACCTAGTCAGTTAAAGTACAAGGTTAAGAAAGGATGTTCTTGGGTCTCACGTCCCAGAAACTTAAAGAATGTCTGATATTTCCTGGGAGCCAGTTACAACAGTAGGATGGTCTTGGGCAATGAGGATACGATAGTGGGATAGCCTTAAGCAATGACCCTTGCCTAAACTTTCCATTTTGCTGTGTCTTTATAGCCTGCCACCTGAAATTAAAGTTTGAAAGTTTGATCAAAGCTCTCGACTTGTTCTCATTCTTTGTGCCTCTTGTCCCTTCATTCTTTTGCTCCCTTCCCTAGGGTCTCATCAAATCCCCTATAACTGTATACTTATACAGTTAACTGTATAACTGTATACTTATACTTATAGGGGCATATAACTGTCCTACTCTCATCATGAAGATTTGGGATGAACAACTTAACTGTTGGCTAAGGCTTCCATTTATCTGTTCATCTTTCTTTCTTATATAACCTAGGGATGATATCACCTACAGTGGACTGAGCTATCACCATCAATCAATAATCAAAAAATAGACTGCAGACTTGTCTACAAATGTTATGGTGACTTTTTTTTAACTCAGTTTTCCTCTCTCTAGATGACTCTAGCTTGTATCAAATGGACAAAAAGAACTAATCGTCACAGAAGTATGTGAGTGGGGGGGGGCGTGTATGTATGTGTGTGTGTGGCAACTCTACAAATATGTGTGGAATTGTCAAAAGTAAGGTAAGTTGATTAAAAAATTAACAAACTGTTTATACATTTGAGGATGGACGAATGGCTCAATGGATAAAAATGCTTAGTGCTGTGGCAGAGGACCTGAGTTCAGTTCCCAGCTGCAATGTAGGTGTATCACAATTGCCTACAACTCTATGTCCAGGAGAATTCAATTCCTTTGGCCCAGTTAAGTACTGTAGTCATGAATACATATACCATAGATAGATAGATAGATAGATAGATAGATACAATTTGAAATAAACCTTAGCATTTTTTAAAATATTAGAATCCATTTAGATGGACACACAATAAAAACCAACTGGACGACATTAAGCAAATTAACAAATAATATTAACTATGAATATTTTCATATGCAAACATATTATGGTTACTATAAATGAACATGCAAGTGCTTTTATCATGGAAGTTGTACAGATAAGTGTAAAAACATGAAACAAAAAATGTTTGGGTTTGAATAAAAAGTTAAGATTAAAAGATTTTACCTTATTTTGGCTAATATTTTTAAAAACAGTGTGTCATGAAGGAGGGATTCCTGGACACAAATCGAGAGAAGAGTAGAAGGCTAAGAGGTTCTTTTTGCCAAACACTCATTACCAGTCATTCTGCATGGAAAATGCCTTCATTTCTCAAAGCCTTCATCTTTAGTTTAGTATCTCAAAACAAATAAAATTGGAAAAGACTTCCTTTGGGGATGTGATAAGATTCACAACCCAATCATGAAGGACTCCCAACTAATGGGACCAGTGTTTATGAACTAATCTAGGGGTGGGCAATTCCCAGAGGCATGTACAGCATTCAAAATCAAGTCATAAAGGAATGAGCAGAGGTGTGGCCATTATTTGAACCATACCTGTGAAGCAGTGCCCAGAGAGCAGCATCTGCACACCCACCTTTAAAACACTGCACACAAATGTGACTCCATCTGAGAGCCCTGGAAGAACTGTCAGGAAAAACCAAGGACCCAGGCAAGAGATGACATTTAGGTTCTAAATCCCTACCCAGCTCTACTTTATTTACTTGCATTCAATAATTTGTTAATTTCATTTAAAATATTTTTGAAACAAGGCCTCTCTCTATAATTCTTGCTGTCCTGGAAGTTACTATGTAGACCAGGCTGGCCTGGACCTCAGAGATCTGCCTCCATTTGCCTCGAAAGTGTTAGGATTAAAGGTGTGTATAGCCTTGCCTGGCTTAATAAATATTAATTTAGAAAGATGGCTTGTTCCTCCTCTACTCAATCTCTCTCTCTCTGTCTCTGTCTTTGTCTCTGTCTCTCTCTCTCTCTGTCTCTTATTTATTTTTGCATCATATATTTTTCTCTACTAATGTATTATCATTCCACAGTCTTTTTAAAAAGATATATTTTATCATACTTATTTTACATATATGTGTTAGAACACGAGTGTTGGCACACAAATGGTTTGTCATTTGTATAGAATTAGGGAACAACCCCAGGTGTCAAGTAAGTTTTACTTCTGTGTTTGGACTTATGTAGGGTCTAGGGAAATCCAAATTGAGGTCATTTCACTTTCAAGTAAGATTTTTAACCACTGAGCCATCTCTCCAGCGTACAACCAACAGTCTTACTCTGTTTTTCTTTTCCCATTCTATTCATTTCTTCAGTAGAACACACAATACTTCAATCCTTCATTAACTCCTAAAATAATTAAAGTTGAAGGGAGGTTTATTTTTAAGTGAATATTATTATATAGCTTCATAAATCCTATTTTTTAAAAATGACGAAAGCCATGAAAAACCAATACAACATTGTTACCTTGAAAATTACTGTTTCCACAAAATGGACTTGAGTGCACATGATAAAGTTGACATATTAAAAATTTCAAAAGAGTATTTTAAGCAAAAAGATAAAGAGGACATGAACAAAACTTTTGAGTTAATTCAAAGAGTGAAACAAGCAGGTGGATGAAGTAAGGAAGTGAATACAGAATATGAAAGTGGAATTCAATACAGAAGGGCAAATATAAAGAACTAAATAAATGTAGAAAAAGAAATGATATGAAAGAAAGAAAAATTTAAAAGAATACTAGAAGCAAAAAATTAACAAGTCAAATAAAATGACTGATGGAAAACTACACCAATAGAATAGATCAAGTACAGGACAGAAATATTTCATAGCTTGAAGACAGGTAGAAGAATCAGGGTGTCCTTAAAATGACTAAGAAAAATTAATAAGAAAGTATAAGCAAATTGTGGAAAGTGTTGTGTTCACAATAAAAAAAACCATATCTTCAAATCATATTCAAAAGGGTGAAAATTTTTATAGTAGTGATGTAAAAATGATTTCAATAAAACCATCACAAACATTTGCCCAAATCTAGGGAAATATGTACCTATCAAGGAAAATATACATTAGACTATCAAGCAATAATATTGATGCTGAAAATATTCATACATCAAACACTCACATTACTCAACTACACATGAATGAATAAAAAACTCAGAATAACTAAAATAAATCCCAAACAATTAGAGAACTTCCAGAGGTATCAACATCCCTGACCTCATCCTATACTAAAAAGCAATAGCAATAAAAAAAAAACCTACATGGTACTGGTATAGGAACAGACAGGTAGATCAATGGCATCAAATCAAAGACCCAGAAATAAACCCACACACCAATAAACACACTTTTTTCACAAAGAAGGCAAAACCATACAATATAACAAAGAAAGCATCTTCAACAAGTGGTGCTGGTCAAACTGGGTATCTGCATGTAAAAGAATGCAAATAAATCCATATCTGTTACCCTGCACAAAACTCAAGTCCAAGTGGATCAAAGACCTTAATATGAAACCTGATACACTAAATATAATAATAAAGAAATTGAGGAATAGCTGTGAATTCATCAGTACAGGATATAATATCCTGAACGGAACACCAATGGCTCAGTCCCTAAGATCGACACTGATTAATGGTACCTCATGAAACTGAAAAGTTTCTGTAAGGCAAAGGACACTATCAATAGGACAAAACAGTAGCCTACAGATTGGGAAAGGGTCTTCACCAACCCTACATCTGACAGATGTATCCAAAATTTACAAACAACTCAAGAAGTTAGGCATCAACGACCCAAATAGCCCAAATAAAAATGAGATATTGGACAACACCCAGAGGAAGCCTGACTCCCAGGTGCTCTGAAATGCACAGGATCACAAGAGAGGCCACAAAATCTGCCCCAACTCCCAGAGTAACTAGGTCCCCCTAAGATCCAGGGACGCAGGAACCACTTGGGATCTGGCTCCACACCCAGTTCCGCAACACCCAGAGGGACCTCAAATCTCAGGTGCTCTGAAACACCCAGGATCACAGGATCACAGAGGAAGATCAATTCACAGTTGAGGCCACAACATCTGTCCCAACACCCAGAGTAATTGTGACCTTCCACAGGAACCAGGGAAACACAAACCACCACCCAGCCAGAAGGACAGGTTCCTTTCTGCTTGCATCTGTGCCCAGAGCAAACCCAGGGCTCTGGCTCCCCACCCATCTCTGCGAAACCCAGAGAAAGCTTGATTCCCAAGAGCTCTGACACAAAAGAATCTCACGAGCTTGGTCATACCAGGATTTCAGGATCCCAGAGGCAGATTGACTTCCAGGAACTCTGACAAACCCAGGATCTCAGGATCACAGGAACCCAGAATCACAGGATCAACAGAGACAGTTGGACTCTGAGAAGTTCTGACACAACTAGGATCACAGGAGGGATAGGCTCCAGTCAGAGACAGCAAGGGCAGGTAGCACTAGAGATAACCAGATGCTGAGAGACAAGCACAAGAAACCAAGGCTACTTGGCACTATCGAAGGCTACCAGTTCTCCCACTACAGCAAGCCCTGGATACTCCATCACACCAGAAAAGCAAGAGTCAGATTTAAAATCACTTCTCATGATGTTGATAGAGGAGTTTAAGAAGGACATAAGTAACTCCCTTAAAGGAATACAGGAGAACACATGTAAACAGGTAGAATCTCTTAAAGTGGAAACACAAAAATCCCTTAAAGAATTAAAGGAAAACACAACCAAACAGATAGAGGAATTGAACAAATCCATCCAGGATCTAAAAATGAAGATAGAAACAATAAAGAAATCACAAAGGGAGACAACCATGGGGATAGAAAACCTAGGAGAGAGATCAGGAGTCATAGATGCAGGCTCTGTAGGACCGTGAAAGAAAAGCATGGATTCTGGTTGAGCACTATCTGGAGATGGCCAGAGACCCTGCAGGTTACCCTGCAAGAGATGGCATGCATTTCGCCATGCTCCCATACTCCAGGCTCCTGACATAGGCTCCTGACACGAGGTCACAGAACTCCATTGATCTGCAACTTTCAGGTATGTGGGACAATGCCCACTATCCCCTCCACAGGTAGAGGGTGTGGTTACAGGCCACAGAGCCTCAAGATAGATATCCATATTAATGAGATACCTAAAGGCCAGAGAGGACATAGCCAATTAAACATTTCTTCCCCGACCATCCTCCTTGCAAAATGTATCTAACCTCAGGTCCGCCCTGAAAATACTGGGGGTATAGTTTTATCCATTTTCCACCATGACAATAAATATATTGAGACCATGAACTATTTCTATTCTTCAGGATCCACCATGGGGAACAGAAGAACAGGTCTTCTTCTGTAAAGCCACAGACTAATCTCTCAGAGAAGAACTCTCTACATTCTCAGCAACAGAGGCCTAGCCACCCAACCCAAGCATGCCATGCAAGCAGCGAAAACACAGCCAAGTGTATCATCCCTGTGGAATGGAGCCAGAGCTCATCCTTCCCCCTCTTCTCTTGACCTGCAGGCCACCAGCCTGTATGCTCCCATTTTGGTCTTGGTCCTTCAGCAGCCTCCCAGCTGCACCTGAGAGCCCAAGGGCCTGAGAACCAGTCAGTTGCCAGCCACCTTTGGGCCAGGGGACCCCCAACCCAAGAGCTTTGGCTCCTTACAAGACCTCAGACTGTGTTCCTTCAATCTGACAGAGTCCTGCTGCTTCTCAGAGCTCAATGTCCACTCAGCACCAGTGTGGAGTGAACACAGTCAAATTCCCACACTTCTGTTCCCATGAGAGGCCCTATCTCTGTGTTGAGAGAGAGTCAGGACCCATACTTCAACCCAAAATGGACCCACTGACACTACAAAACAAGAATCAACAACAGAACACAAGAGACAGAAGAGAGAATTTCTGGGACAGAAGATGCTATAGAAAACATTGATACAACAGTCAAAGAAAATGCAAAATGCAAAAGGGTCCTAACTCAAAACATCCAGAAAATCCAGGACACAATGAGAAGACCAAACCTAAGGGAAATAGGTATAGAAGAGAGCGAAGATTTGCAATCTAAAGGGCCTGTAAATATTTTCAACAAAATTATAGGAGAAAACTTCCCTAACCTAAAGAAAGAGATGCCTGTGAACAGGCAAGAAGCCTATGGAAAGAAATGCCTCCCATTACATAATAATCAAAACACCAAACACACAAAGCAAAGAAAGAATATTAAAAGCAGTAAAGGAAAAAGATCAAGTAACATATAAAGGCAGACCTATCAGAATTATACAAGACTTCTCAACAGAGCCTATAAAAGCCAGAAGATCCTGGACAGATGTCACACAGACAGTAAGAGAACACAAATGCCAGCTCAGGCTACAATAAGCAGTAAATTATGGTAAATTCTTAATTACCATCGATGGAGAAACCAAGATATTCCATGACAAAACCAAATTTGAACAACATCTTTCCACAAATCCAGCCCTACAAAGGATAATAGGTAATAGAAAAACTCCAACAGAAGGAGGGAAACTACACCCTAGATAAAGCAAGAACATAATCTTCTTCCAAAAAAACCCCAAAGAAGATAGTCACACAAACATAAGTCCACCTCTAACAACAAAAATAACAGGAAGCAACAGTCACTTTTCTTTAATATCTCTTAATATCAATAGACTCAATTCCTCAATAAAAATACAAAGACTAACAGATTGGATACATAAACAGGACCCAACATTTTGCTGCGTACAGGAAACACAACTCAGTGACAAATACAGACACTACCTCAGAGTAAAAGGCTAGAAAAATTTTTTTTCTAAGCAAACAGTCCCAAGAAACAAGCTGGAGTAGCCTTCTAATATTTAATAAAATCGACTTTCAACCAAAAGTTATCAAAGAATATAAGAAAAGACACTTTATACATGTCAAAGGAAAAAATTACCAAGATGAACTCTAAATTCTCAACATCTATGCTGAAAATGTAAGGGCCCCCTCATTCATAAAAGAAACTTTAATAAAGCTCAAAGCACACACAATAATAGTGGGAGACTTCAACACTCCACTCTCAGCAAGGAACAGATCATGGAATCAGAACCTAAACAGAGATACAGTAAAACTAACAGTCTTTATGGACCAAATAGATTTAACAGATATCTATAGAACATTTCATCCTAAAACAAAAGAATAAAACTTCTTCTCAGTACCTCATGGTACCTTCTCCAAAACTGAGCATATAATTGATCACAAAACAGGCCTCAACAGATACAAAAAGATTGAAAGGTTCCATGCATCCTATCAAATCATCAGAATTTAAAACTGGTCTTCAACAACAACAACAAAAACAACAACAACAACAACAAAACAGAAAGAACACATACACAAGGAAGATGAACAATGCTCTACTCAATAATAACTTGGTCAAGGAAGAAATAAAGAAATTAAAGACTTTTTAGAATTTAATTAGAATAACGACAAAACATACCCAAACTTATGGGATACAATAAAATCAGTGCTAGGAGCTCATAGCTCTGAGTACTGCCAAAAACAAACTGGAGAGAGCATGCAGTAGCAACTTGACAACACACCTGAAAGCTCTAGAACAAAAAGTAGCTAATACACTCAAGAGGAGTAGACCTAAGGAAAAAAATCAAACTCAGGTATGAAATCAACCAAGTAGAAATAAAAAGAACTATACAAAAAAAATCAGCAAGACCAGGAGCTAGTTCTTCAAGAACATCAGCAAGATAGATAAACTCTTAGCCAGACAAACCATTTAAACAGTCCCATAATCCCTAAAGAAATAGCAGTAGTCATTAAAATCTACCCACTAAAAAAAATTCCAGGACCAGATGGGTTTAGTGCAGAATACACATCAAAAAGATCATTCATCATGGTCAAGTAGGTTCATCCCAAGAATGCAGAGATTGTTCAATATATGGAAATCATCAATGAAATCCATGGCATAAACAAACTCAAAGAAAAATCCACATGATAATTTCATTAGATACTGAGAAAACATTCGACAAAATCTAACACAACTTCATAATAAAAGTCTTGGAAAGATCAAGAATTCAAGGCCTATACCTAAACATAATAAAAGCAACATACAGCAAACCAGTAGCCAACATCAAACTAATCTGGGTTTCGTTTGGAGAGAAACTTAAAAAAATCCCACTATAATCAGAGACTAGACAAGGCTGCCCAGTCTCTCCCTATCTATTCAATATAGTACTTGAAGTTCTAGTTAGAGGAATTATATGACAAAAGGAGGTCAACGGGATACAAACTGGAAAGAGAGATGTCAAAATATCACTATTTGCAGATGATGATAGTGTACTTAAGTGACCCCCAAATTTCCACCAGAGAACTTCTAAACCTAATAAACAACTTCAGCAAAGTGGCTGGATATAAAATTAACTTAAACAAATCAGTAACCTTCCTATATTCAAAGTATAAATGGGCTGAGAAAGAAATTAAGAAAACAATACCCTTCACAATAGTTACAAATAACATAAAATAGTGTGAGTCCAAGCAAAAAAGTGAAAGATCTGTGTAACAAGAACTTCAAATCTCTGAAGAAAGAAATCAAATAAAGTGGAAAGATCTCATAAGCTCATGGATTGTCAACATTAATCTACTAAAAATGGCCATCTTGCTGAAAGTAATCTACAGATTCAGTGCAATCGCCATCAAATTCCAACTCAATTAATTCTTCATAGAGTTAGAAAGAACAATTCTCAAATTCATTTGGAATAACAAAAACCCAGGACAGTGAAAACTATTTTTAAAAATAAAAGAACATCTGGGGGAAAAACCTCGAACACCTGGGCATAGGGGAAAATTTCCTGAACAGAACACCAATAGCTTATCTTCTAAGACCAAGAATTCACAAATGGAACCTCATAAAATTGCAAAGCTTCTGTTAAGCAAAGGGCACTGTCAATAGGACAAAGTATCAACCAACAGTTTGGGAAAAGATCGTGTACCAATCCTACAGCCAATAGAGGGCTAATATCTAATATATACAAAAAACTCAAGAAGTTAGACTCCAGAGAACCAAATAACCCTATTTAAAAATGGGGAACAAAATTAAACAAAGGATTCTCAATGGAGGAAACTTGATTGGACAAGAAGCACCTAAAGAAGTGTTCAACATCCTTAGTCATCAGGGAAATGTAAATCAAAATGACCTTTGAGATTCCATCTCACACCAGTCAGAATCACCAAGATCAAGAATTCAGGTGACAGCAGATGCTGGCGAGGATGTGGAGAAAGAGGAACACTGCCCCAATGCCAGTGAAATTCCAAGCTTGTATAACCACTGTACAAATCATTCTGGCAGTTCCTCAGAAATTTGGAGATAATACTACCTGAGGACCCAGCTATACCACTCCTGGGTATAGACCTAGAATGTGCTTCAACATGTAATAAGGACACATGCTCCACTTTTTTCATAGCAGCCATATTTATAATGGCTAGAACCTGGAAACAATCCAGATGTCCCTCAACAGAGGAATGGATACAGAAAATGTGGTACATTTACATACTGGAATACTATTTAGCTATTAAAAAACAATGACATCATTAAACTCACAGACAAATGAATGGATCTAGAAAAATATCATCTAGTGAGGTAACTCAGTCACAAAAGAACACACATGGTATGTACTCACAGATAAGTGGATATTAGGCAAAGAGCATGGAATACCTGCTATATAGCTCAGGGTCTACATGAAGTTCAAGAGGAAGGAAGACCAAAGAATGGGTGTTTCCATCTTACTTAAAAAGGGAAACAACATAACCAGTGGGAGTAAAGTGTGGGAGGGACTTGGGAGGGAGAGAAGAGGCATAGAGGAAAGAGGGGGAAGAATCAGGTATGGGAGGAGATGGAGGAGATGTGCAGAGGTTCAAGTGATTGAACAGAGGTGTGTAGCAATGGCAGATGGGGAACTGGGGATAGCAACAAGGAAGTTCCAGATGCCAGGAAGGCAAGATCCTCCCAGGACTCCATGAGGATGACATCAGCTGAAGTAACCCATAAAAAGAGAAGGGAGACCCTGTAGAGACTATATCTAGAGGTTAGGCATGGCTCCTGGTTGAGGGATGGGGCTACACACCCACCTCCAAAATTTTAACCCAGAATTGCTCCTGTCTAAAGGAAATATAGGGAAAAGAGTGGAGCAGAGACTGAAGGGAAGGCCATTCAGAGCCTGCCCCACCTGCGGATCTATTCCATATGCAGTCACCAAACCCAGACACTGTTGAGGATGCCAAGAAGTGCTTGCTGACAGGAGCCTGATACAGCTGTCTCCTGAAAGGGTTTGCCAGATCCTGACTAATACAGATGTGGATGCACATAG
The DNA here is from genome assembly GCF_004785775.1 of Grammomys surdaster. Taxonomy (NCBI): domain Eukaryota; kingdom Metazoa; phylum Chordata; class Mammalia; order Rodentia; family Muridae; genus Grammomys; species Grammomys surdaster. The sequence goes on along the minus strand of NW_021604693.1, from coordinate 1,057,787 downwards.
CCAAACATTGGACTGAGGGGGAGGACCCCAATGGGGAAGTTAGGGCAAGGACTGTAGGAGCTGAAGGGTTTTGCAACCTCATAGGAAGAACGATACCAACCAACCAGATCCCTCAAAGCTGCCAGGGACTAAACCACCAAGCAAAGAGTACACATGGAGGGACCAGTGGCTCCAGCTCTATATGTATCACTTATCTGCTATCACTAGGAGTGGAGCCCTAGTCCAGTGGAAAATTGATGACCCAGGATAGAGGAATGCTAGGCCACCGAGGCAAGAGTGGGTGAGTGGGTAATGGAGCACCCTCATAGAGTCAGGGAGAGAGAAGAGGGGATATGGGGCTTGTGGAGAGGAAACTGGGAAGGGGGATAACATTTGAAATGTAAATAAATAAAATAACTCATTAAAAATGAAAAAAATATGAATGGGACTTTGTGAAACTGAAATTTTTCTGCACAGCAAAATATGTCATCATTTGGACAGACCATCAACCTGCAAAAAGAAAATAACTCAATAAAAATGAGGTGCAGACATAAACAGAATTGTCAGAAGAGGAAACTCAAATGACTGAGAAACACTTAAAGAAATGTTCAACATCTTTAATTGTTAGGGAAATGTAAACCGAATCCACTTTGAGATTTTATCCTACTCTCACCGAAAGGGTTTATATCAATAAAATAAGTGTCAGCCCATACTTGTCAGGATGTGGAACAAGGGAAATACTCCTTCATTGCTTGTGGGAATGCAATTGTATAAAAGACACTATGAAAAGTCATTCGTCAGGTTGTTGTTCAGGAAGATAGAAATTTATCTACCTCAAAATGTAGCTGTACTATTCTTTTTCATATATACAACTCTTTATCCATAACTGTGTGTTCTATTTATTTTTTCTAGAGTGTTCTATTTGTCTTCTCTAATCACTTACTCTGTGCATAGCCTCTGTGGTTCTATGGTTTATACCTTGGTTATCATTGACTTAGCAGCTAATGTCCACGTATAAGTGAATACATGTCAGGCTTGTCTTTGTGAGTTTGGGTTGCCTCACTCAGTGTGGTTTTTTTCTGGTTCTAACTAATTAGTTATCACTTGCATACTTTCATCTTTTTAACAGCTGTGTAATATTCTATTGTGTAACCATACCACATTTCCATTATCCAGTTATCTGTTGAGAAACATCTAGATTGTTTCCAATTTTTTAGATATTGTAAATAGAGTAGCAACGAACATGGCTAAGCAAGTACACCAACATTAGGATGAAGCACACTTTAGATATACAAACAGAGTGGTATATCTGAGTCTTGAGGTAGATTCGCATCCTCCTGAAGAACCATGTTCAGTTTATTTTATTGGTATCCCTTAGGAGCCTGTTTATTTTATTTTGTTCGTTTGGTTTTCTCTTTGATTCTTTTCTACCTATTCACTTTACATCCCATTCAATGCCCCTCCTCCCAGTCATCCCCTCCCACACTCCTTCCTGTGCTTCCCTTCTCCTCTGAGAGGGTGGAGAGTCCCCCCACCCTGTGTACCACCCTATCCTAGCACATCAAATCTCTTCAGGGCTAGGTGTATTCTCTCCCACTCAGGCCAGAGAAGGCAGCCCAGCTAGAAGAACATATCTCACATACAGACAGCAGCTTTTGAGATAGCCCCTGATCCAGTTGTTTGGGACTCACATGAGGACCAAGTTGCACATCTGCTACATATGAGCAGGGAGGGCTAAATCCAGCCAGTGTCTATTCTTTGGTTGATGGTTCTGTCTCTGAGAGCCCCAAGGGTCCAGGTTTGTTGACTTTGTTATTCTTCCTGTGGAGCTCCTATGCTCTTAGAGGCCACAATCTTTCCCCTAATTCTTCCATAAGTGTCCCAAGCCTTCATTTATTGTTTGGCTGTGGATATCTGCATTCCTCTGAGTCAACTGCACCCATTTATTTTCTAATGAGAGGCATAAATGGGGTGAATTCAAATGGGAGAAGAGTTAGGGAAGAATTGCAATATGGGGAGGGGGGAGAAAGAGACAGAGAGAGAGAGAGAGAGAGAGAGAGAGAGAGAGAGAGAGACTGAGAGAGATCTGTAATCAGGATACATTATGTAAGAAAAAATTGTTTTTAATGAAAGAAAAATAGATTCTAAAGAAAAAGATAAACGTTTCATGAGGCAAAGAATACACAGTGAAGAAGTGAAGAGTAGGAAACCAACAAGAACTACAGAATCAAAACAAAGGAATCGATACACATCCTTCAATAACAATTAAAGTAATAATGATACTAATTACACAATCAAACATACAGATTGGCAGATAGGATTACAAAACAGAATTGATCTACTTATTGTCTCCATAGAAACCCATCTCATCATCAAAGGCAAATGAAAACTCAAGGTGAAACGATTGGCAAAAACTCTTAAATCACAAAGAACTATAAAAAGCAAGCATATGTCACTATCCAAAATTTAATAAAAATAGACTTCAAGTTAAAAGTAACCAGAAGAGATAAAGAAAAGAAAGCCACTTTATACTGATTAAAGGAAGGGTCAATTAAGAGTATAATACTATTGCAGACATGTATGCATCACAACACAGAATCATGAATTAGATGCGTCTATGTGTAAAAATAGATTAATCTCAACACAATAAAACTAGGTGACTTGAATATATCCCTTGTACCAACAGACAGACCACACCTATGAAACATAAAGAGAGAAACACCCGTGTTCAATGATATTGTGTGTAAATCAAATAGACCTACCAGACCTCTGCTGAAAGTCCCATTCAAACCCTGCAAAATGTTCACTCTGCTCAGTAGTTCATGAGACATCTTCTAAGATGGGTCATATGATACAAAACAAATGTCAATATGGGAGAATTGGAAATACTTTTTTTGTGTTCTATCTGCTTCTGATGAGGCAAAAGATATAGAAACCAACCACAAGAGAAACTACAGAACACGTGTAAATTCATGGAGACCAAACAGCATATTTTCAAATGAAGAATGGTTAGTTAATGAAACCAAACATCATTGAGGTGGCTAAGTGGATAAAAATCAGAAATACAAGGGAGTCCACTCTCTCCATTCTAATTCGATTCACTGTTTGCTCTCTTAGCTAGAACTATATGTCAGAAGAAAGTAATAAAAGAAAATCAACTTTTTTCAGATGATATGAAATAAGTTTTCATAATGAATCATTTTATATAGATACACAAAACCAAAAATGTATGCTTGGCATGAAAAGAGAAATTAAAGTTTCTACAAGGGAAAGTAGACTGAGAAGAAGAAGAAGAAGAAGAAGGAGGAGGAGGAGGAGGAG
>NW_021604693.1:1054101-1054387 GCF_004785775.1 Grammomys surdaster | reverse complement strand
AGGAGGAGGAGGAGGAGGAGGAGGAGAAGGAGAAGGAGAAGGAGAAGGAGAAGGAGAAAAGGAGGAGGAGGAGGAGGAGGAGGAGGAGAAGAAGAAGAAGAAGAAGAAGAAGAAGAAGAAGAAGAAGAAGAAGAAGAAGAAGAAGAGGAAGAAGAAGAGAAAGTAGCAGATAGTGATGGGTGGGGTGAATATACCCAAAATATATAATGAATTTTCAAGAAGATATCTTTATGACCCCTGGTACCATTTAAATGGTTGTACATTAGTTAAAATCATATCATTTGAA
>NW_021604693.1:1041932-1054001 GCF_004785775.1 Grammomys surdaster | reverse complement strand
GGTACCATTTAAATGGTTGTACATTAGTTAAAATCATATCATTTGAACAAACAAAACAAAGTAAAGAGGATTTTAAAATAGGTCTTTGTATGAAGACATCCTCACCTGAGAATTTTAGCTCTGCAGAGTCACTGGGTACTGACCATACGTAGGGATTGCCCTTGTTATACCCATAACACCTAAACTTCCACTTGTGGCTGGGGCTCATAGGGCCCATAGGAAACAGTGCCTGCACGTGCCCATTTGGATGTCTGTGTGCATCATGAGTCCAGGAGAGCTTGTTTTCTCCCTCCTCAGCCAGAATGAAGGTGTCAAACCCCAAGAATGACACACATTGGAAGGTCATGTTCTCTCCTGGAGTCACCATAGAACTTGGCAAGACTGAAAGTCTTGGTTTACTATAAACTCCTAGGAGAGAAGGAGGCAAGGTAATAAAGGTTTCACATAGCCCAGTTGTCCCTTCCATGTGTCTGTGCTGTGGGAGGGAGTTGGATCCCTGGGTATCCTCTTACCTGTCACCACCAGCTCCAGCATGTCACTGTGCTCTGAAAAACAAGCAGTACTCTCATAGTAACAGTGATATTGTCCTGCATGGAGCTCTGTTGTAGATGAAATGAAGAACTTGACCTTGCTTCCAGGCTCCAGCACGGTCTGTCTATATATGGGTTTTGTCATTCCTTTTTTATTAAGATAGTACTCCTGTGCCTCCAAGATCCCTTGACATAAGATGGTCACAGACTTCCCCCAAGAGATCATAGAACCTGGCTCAGCCCAAAGGATGGGTGGTGGGAGTATTCCTGAAAAAAATTCGAAGGTTGGGTCCCATTATATCACTCCTCTTATTGCACTTGGAACCTTCCAGACTCCTCCAGATCAGCTCTTTCCTCCCCACCCCACCCCGTTCCCTATCTTCAAGTACAAGACAGTATTTGTTGTTCCTTATAAGGATGATGGAGTTGGGACAGCTGGTAAGTTACTCACCATTTTGCACGTGGGTACTGGAATTCAGACTCAGGCCTGGAAGAGAGTTTGATATAAGATATTTGCCTTCCAAATTCTCAACATGTTGCATTCTCCTAAGAGCTCCCAGCATTCCTGAAATCTCCTTAGAGATATGGATCTTATTATCAAACAAGGAAATTCTCAGATTACAATGTTCCTTCCACTTCTTCAAATCTCACCAGTGTAAAACAGGATAGTAAGGATGATTATCATGATATTTCCTCCTGCAGGTTCAAATCCACAGATAAATGAGACCATAGTGTGTGGCAGAGCTCAAAGACATACAAGATTTGGCCACTGCAGGGCCTGTGCTTTGTATCATAAGGTTTCTAATTTCAAAAAGAGGAAATATCTCCTCCAAGGTGGCAGGCTTTCATTTCCCCTGTCTTGTGGCTAGATTAAGTACCAAACTTGTTTCTGACAGTAACAATCCCACAAAGGCACATCTAATGCCTGCTTTAGTTCTTTTCAATCCCCTGACATTAAACAATAGCTACAAATAGAATTTCTCTGTTCCTGAGCCAACCAGCTCTCAGTAAACATAATTAAGGCTGGTCAATCCCTCTCAGAGCATCCCCTAAGGTGTCCTTTCTCATTCTTTTCTGCAATCCCCCACACAGCACTGTGTGGTCCTTGCCGTGGCCAGTCACCTACCCAGAAGGAGATATAATTATAGACAGACATAAATTGATGCCACAGGTAGGTGCAAAACAGAGATAAATCCAGTGCCTGATTCTTTGGTTTATATGGAATCATTCTGAAAGTCTTATATCTATTACTTATATATAATAGGTTAAATATTTACTCTCACAGATATCTGGCCAATTCAAGAGGTCTTCTTCCCTTCTATCATATATGCTATCTGCCACTGTCTAGTCTGCAGTAAACCATAGATGAGATGAGACATTGGAGAGAATTGAGTGGTTGTTCCTCTCTTTTCTAAGTTGACTACAAGAAATGGTAGGACCATACAAGATGTAAGGCTGCAGGAAAAGGATATTTGAGACCTTGCAAAACATATTTAATTCAAGAAAGGTGGCTAACTTTCCTCTCAGGGGGTATTTAAGTTAAAACAGTACACAAACTTAAAATGCTTCTGAGCATTTGAAAAAGACAGCTACAGTATATTCCAATTCAGAATGCTGTAGTAGTAATGGTAATACATACATCAATTTTAACTCTATTATAAATGTTAAAGGACAGAAGTATTATATAAACAGCAACTGCAGCAAAGTCTTCATGGATTGAAGTTTTATAAACTACCTAAAGTACATAGAGGCACAGCATCAAACAGGACTTTATTCTCAGAATTTAAGTCCAATAATTGAAAGGTTGGAGTGCAGGAAACCAAAATGCTTCTGTATAGCAAATGAAAAAGTCATCTGGATAAGAAAAAGTCCCCACAGAATGGGAGAAAATCTGGTAGGATATTCATGCCTAGAATAAACAAAGAAGTAAAAAAACCAATACATTGTAAAGACAAATATCCCAATTAAAAGTGGGCTATAAGAAAGGGAGGGAAACCCCATAGGAAGATCAGCAGTCTCAACTAACTTGGACCCTAGGTGTTCCCAAAGACTAAGCCACCAAACAGGCTGCATATGTGGGCTGGTCGAAGGCCCTCAGCACATATATAGAAGAATACTGCCTGACCTGACCTCTGTGGGAGAAGATGAGCCTAATCATCAAGAGACTTGAGGCCCCAGGGAAGGGGGAGGCCTGGTGCAAGGGAGCACCCTCTTGGAGGCAAGGAGAAAGAGGAATTGGATGAGGAACTGTACGAGGAGTTGTGGGAGGGGTAATAGCTGTAATGTAAATAAAATAAATTTTAAAAGTGGGCTGCAAATCTGAAACAAATTCTCAAAAGAAGAAATGAAAATGGATAATAATTATTTAAAAGTTCTCAGTGTCGTTAGATATCATGAAAATGCAAATTAAAACTACCTCAGCACCCGAGTGACCTCAGTGCCCAAGCACTGAGCAGACCTTGGGCTTCAACTCTAACCCCAGCAGCAACATGCACCCCAAACAGTTCTGACACAACCAATATAATAGGAAAGACAGGTTCCAGTCAGAGAAAGAACAGGTAGCAGTAAAGATAACCAGATGGTAAAGGGCAAGCACAAGAACATAAGCATCAACAACCCAGGGCACTTGGCATCATCAGAACCTAGTTCTCCCACAATAAAAAGTCATGAATACCCCATCACAACAGGAAACCAAGATTCAGATTTAAAATTGATTCTAATGATGATGATAGAGCACTTGAAAAAGGACATAAATAACACTCTCAAAGAATTTGAGGAGAACACAGGTAAACAGGTAGAAGCGCTTAAAGAGGAAACACAAAAATTCCTTAAAGAATTACAAGAGAACACAACCAAACAGGTGGAAGAACTGATCAAATCCATCGAGGACATAAAAATGGAAGTAAAAAAAATAAATAAAGTAATCACAAAGGGAGACTATCCTGGAGATAGAAAATCTAGGAAAGAAATCAGGAGTCATAGGTGCAAGCATCACCAACAGAATACAAGAGATAGAATCTCATGTGCAGAAGATATCATAGAAAATATTGACACAATTGTCAAAGAAAATGTAAAGTGCAAAAAGTTTCTAACCCAAAAACATCCAGGAAATCCAGGACAGAATGAGAAGACCAAACCTAAGGAAAATATGTATAGAAGAGAGTCAAGATTCCCAATTATAGAAGAAAACTTCCCTAACCTAAAGAACAAGATGCCCATAAACATACAAAAAGCCTACAGAATGCCAAATAGACTAGACCAAAAAAGAAATACCTCCTGTCACATAATAATCAAAACACCAAATACACAAAACAAAGAAAGAATATTAAAAACAGTAATGGAAAAAGGCCAAGTAACATATAAAGGCAGACCTATCAGAATTACACCAGATTTCTCACCAGAGACTATAAAAGCCAGAAGATCCTGGACAGATGTCATACAGACCCTAAGAGAACACAAATGCCAGCCCAGGATACTATACCCAGCAAAACTCTCAATTACCATCGATGGAGAAACCAAGATATTCCATGACAAAACCAAATTTACACAATATCTTTCCACAATCACAGCACTACAAAGGATAATAGAGGGAAAACTCCAATACAAGGAGGGAAATTAAACCCTAGAAAGAGCAAGAAAGTAACCTTCCTCCAACAAATCCAAAAGAAGATAGTCATACAAACATAATGCCACCACTAATAACAAAAATAACAGGAAGCAACAATCTCCTTTCCTTAATATCTCTTAACATCAATGGAATCAATTCCCCAATAAAAAGACATAGACTAATGGACTGGATATGTAAACTGGACCCAGCATTTTGCTGCATACAGGAAACACATCTCAGTGACAAAAACAGACATTACATTAGAGTAAAGGGCTGGAAAACAATTTTTCAAGCACATGGTACTAAGAAACAAGCTGGAGTAGCCATTCTAATATGAAATAAAATCAAAATTTGACTTAAAGCTATCAAAAAGGATAAGAAAGTACATTCCACACTCGTCAAAGGAAAAGTCATCCAAGATGAACTCTCAATTCCGAACATCTATGCGCCAAATGCAAGGGTACCCACTTTCATAAAAGAAACATTACTAAAGCTCAATGCACACGTTGCACCTCACACAATAATAGTGGGAGACTTCAACACCTAGTGTCAGCAAAGGACAGATCATGGAAACAGAAACTAAACAAGAGATACAGTGAAACTGACAGAAGGTATGAACCAAATGGATGTAACAGATATCTGTAGAATAATTCATCCTAATATACCCTTTTCTCAGCACCTCATGGTAACTTCTCCAAAATTAGACCATACAATTGATCACAAAACAGGCCTCAACAGATACAAGAAGATTCCAGTAATCCCATGGATCCTATGAGATCACCACAGACTAAGGCTGGTCTTCAATAATGACAAAAACAATGGAAGCCCACATACACATGGAAACTGAATAACACTCTACTCAATGATAAAGTGGTCAGGGAAGAAATAAAAAAAGAAATTAAAGACTTTTTATAATTTAATGAGAATGAAGACACATAATACCAAAACTTATGGGACACAATGAAAGCAGTGCTAAGAGGAAAACTCACAGCTCTAAGTGTCTACAAAAAGAAACTGGAGAGAGCATACACTAGCAGCTTGACAACTCACCTAAAAGCTCTAGAACAAAAAGAAGCAAAGACACCGAAAAGGAGTAGATGGCAGGAAATAATCAAACTCAGGGCTGAAATCAACCAAGTTGAAACAAAAAGAGCTATACAAAGAATCAATAAAACCAGGAGCTGATTCTTGAGAAAAACAAGATAGAAAAACCCTTCACCAGATTAATCAGAGGGCAGAGAAACAATATCCAAGTTAATAAAATCAGAACTGAAAAGGATGCCATAACAACAGAAACTGAAGAAAATTTTAAAAATCATCAGCTCCAACTACAAAAGCCTATACTCAACAAAATTGGAAAATCAGGATGAAATAGTTTTCTAGTCAGATACCAGTTACCGAAGTTAAATCAGGCTCAGATAAAGCATCTAAACAGCTACATAAACCCAAAAGAAACAGAAGCAGTCATTAAAAGACTCCCAACCAAAAAAAGTCCTGGACCAGATAGTTTTAGTGCAGAGCCCTATCAGACCTTCAAAGAAGACCCAATACCAATATCTATAAACTGTTCTACAAAATATAAACAAAGGAACACTCTCCAATTAATTCTATGAAACCACAATTATGCTCATACCTAAACCACACAAAGACCCAATGAAGAGAACTTCAGACCAATCTCCCTTAAGAATATTGATGCAAAAATACTCAATAAAATTGTTGCAAGCCGAATCCAAGAACACATCAAAACAATCATCCATCATGATCAAGTAGGCTTTGTCCCAGGAATATAGAGATGGCTCAATATTTGGAAATCTACCAATATAATCCACTATATAAACACACTCAAAGGAAAAAAAACACATGATCATATCACTAGATGTGGAGAAAGCATTTGACAAAATTCAATACACCTTCATGGTACAAGTCTTGGAAAGATCAGGAATCCAAGGACCATACTGAATCATACTTAAAACAATATACAGCAAACCAGTAGCCAATATCAAACTAAATGGAGAGAAACTTGAAGCAATCCCACTGAAATCATCGACTACACAAGGCTGCCCACTCTCTCTCCCCCTACCTATTCAATATAGTACTGGAAGTCCTAGCCATAGCAATTAGGCAACAAAAAGACGCCAAAGGGATACAAATAGGAAACGAAGAAGTCAAAATTTCTCTATTTGTAGATGATATGATAGTATACTTAAGCGACCCCAAAATTTCCACCAGAGAACTCCTAAACCCAATAAACAACTTCAGCAAAGTGGCTGGATATAAAATTAACTCAAACATATCAGTAGCCTTCCTGTATTCGAAAGATAAACAGTTTGAGAAAGAAGTTTGGGAAATGACACCCTTCACAATAGTCACAAATAATATAAAATATCTTGGTGTGAATCTAACCAAGCAAGTGAAAGATCTGTATAACAAGAACTTCAAGTCCCTGAAGAAAGAAATTGAAGAAGATCTCAGAAGATGGAAAGATCTCCCATGCTCATGGATTGGCAGGAATAACATAATAAAAATGGCCATCTTTCTAAAAGCAATCTACAGATTCAATGCAATCCTCATCAAAATTCCCACTCAATTCTTTACAGAGATAGAAAGAGAATTTTGCAAACTCATTTGGAATAACAAAAAACCCAGGATAGTGAAAACTATTCTCAACAATAAAAGAAAGTCTGGGGGAATCACCATCCCTGACCTCAAGCTGTACTACAGAGCAATAATGTCAAAAACTGCATGGTATTGGTACAAAGACAGACATGAAGATCAATGGAATAGAATAAAGATCCAGAAATAAACCCCCATACCTATGGTCACTTGATTTTTCCAAAGGAGCTAAAACCATCCAGTGGAAAAACAGAGACCATTTTCAACAAATGGTGCTGGTTCAACTGGAGGTCAGCATGTAAAAGAATGCAAATAAATCCATATTTATCTCTTTGTACAAAGCTCAATTCCAAGTGAATCAAGGGCCTCCACATAAAACCAGATACATTGAAAGTAATAGAAGAGAAAATGGGGAAAAGCCTCGAACACATGGGCACATAGGAAAAGAACCTGAACAGATTACCAATGGCTTATGCTCTAAGATCAAGAATTGACAAATGGGACCTCATAAAACTTCAAAGCTTCTGTAAAGCAAAAGACACCATCAATAGGACAAAATGGCAACCAACCAATGGGCAAAAGATATTTACCAATCCTACATCTGATAGAGGGCTAATATCCAATATATACAAAGAACTCAAGAAATTAGACTCTAGACAATCAAATAACCTGATTTTGAAGTGGGGTACAGAGCTAAACAAAGAATTTTCAACTGAGGAAACTCGAATGGCTGAGAAGCACCTAAATAAGTGTTCAACATCGTTAGTCATCAGGGAAACACAAACCAAAAAAACAAAAACAACAACAACAAAAAAACTGAGATTCCATTTCACACCAGTCAGAATAGCTAAGATCAAAAACTCAGGTCACAACAGATGCTGGCAAGGATGTGGAGAAAGAGGAACACTCCTCCATTGTTGGCAGGATTGTAATCTGGTACAACCACTATGGAAAGCAGTCTGGAGATTTCCCAGAAAATTGGACATAGCATTACCTGAGGACCCAGCTATACCACTCCTAAGCATATACCCACAAGATGCTCCAACATACAACAGGGATACATGCTTCATTACGTTCATAAAGCCTTATTTATAATAGCCAGAAGCTGGAAAGAACCCAGATGTCCTTCAACAGAGGGATGGATATAGAAAATGTGGTACATTTACACAATGGAGTACTACTCAGCTATTAAAAACAATCAGTTCATGAAATTCTTAGGCAAATGGATGGAACTAGAAAATATTATCCTGAGTGAGGGTAACCCAATCACAAAAGAAAACACATGGTTTGCACTCACTGATAAGTAGATATTAGCTTACAATACCTAAGATACAATGCATAGACCACATGAAGCTAAAGAAGAAGGAAGACCAAAATGTGGGTGCTTTGGTCCGTTTTAGAAGGAGAAACAAAATACTCAACCAGAGCTCCCAGGGTCTAAACTTCCAGCCTGGGAAAACAAAGGGAGAGACTCAGGGCTCCACCTGTATAGGTATTTGAGGATGGCCATGTCAGGCATCAGTGGAAGATGAGGGCCTTGGTCCCTGAAAGTTTGAGTGCCCTAGTGCTGGGGAACTTGAGAGCAGGGAGGTGGGAATGGGTGAATGGGTGGGGGAACACCCTCATAGAAGTAAGAGGAGGGGGATGGGATAACGGGTTTGGCGGGGAGGAAATCAGAGAGGGGATAACATTTGAAAGGTAAATAAATAAAATACCCAATTTTTTTTTAAAAAGATAATGGATCTGGCAATTGTAGTCAAGCAGTTGAGACTTTTTGTCAACAGTTTACTCTGGGTATTCCTTACAGTCCTCAAGGACAAGGTATTGTGGAAGGGTCCCATTGAACTTTAAAACAATATCTTCATAAAATTACAGAGGGGGAGGTATATACCCAAATACCACAAATTCATTTAAATCATACTCTTTTTATTTTAAATTTTAAAAAGTTGGATGCCAAGGAACTTTCTGCTTAGTGTCTATGGCACCCTTCAACTAGGCGTTCTTATGAAAAGGCAGGATCCACTTACATGCATATGGCATGATCCTGACCAGGTATCTAATATGGGGAAGAGGGCATGTTTGTGTTTTCTCTGCAGGATGCTATAGGAACATGGTGGCTGCCAGAATGATTATTGAGACATGCTGTTGCTGAGACAAAGAATGATGCTGACCTGTGAGCTTGCAGAGTGCCCTGACAAGGGTGACTGGGAAGCTGTATTTGGACATATGTTCCTGACCCACTTTTGCCCACCTGTATCCCAGATGGAACAAACTGCCTTCCCTCAGGTTTTAGCCCTTGTGGAACAGAGAATCAAAAAGAAAAATTATAATGACTCTTGTATTTTTCTTAAAGGGGACCAGCTCTTAGGACTCAACCATGTACTGGTCTAGAAATCAATCCAATATGGGAAATAACAGTCTACATTTGGAAGACTGGATCTAGACATTCTCAGAGACATATTTGGAAGTTAGCTGTACTTCCCTATCATGTTATGATAGCAAAAGATAAAGTTGGGACAAGATCTGGATTTCAAACAAGGGTTAGTGCATGTTTTAAGGCTCTTTTAATTGTCAAGGTAAAATTGGTTTTGTCCCTTCTACAGTATTTATTGTAAGTGGCATTGACTGTATTATTTCTAATTGTGTTAGTGTGTTGAAACCTGGCATGTCTGTTATGGAGGTCTATCAACCAGCTTTTATCTTACTGCCCTGAGTATTAGAAAACGTTGATTCTCTGAAAAAAGCTTGAAAGTGCTAGAAAAAAGTGAGTTAGGCTTTAGGCAGAAGCAAGAGGGTAGCGGGCTTGTTTATTGCTGGTTTTAATTTCATTAATTGCTAGCACCACTGCTTCTGCAATAGTATTGACACAAGGAGTTAAGACAGCTATTTTTGTTAATCATGTAGCAAAAAAAAATTTACTAATATATTGAGTATATAAAAGGATTTATATAGGTATCTGGAATAAAAAATTGATGGTCTATAATCTATTTAAATTATCTGAAGGAGGTTCAAGCTTCAAGAGTTATGAGCCATCTCAAGTGTCATGACAAATATCATTGAAGTAGTGTTACTTCTAAAATTTACAATGATTTTCATTATAATTTGAAAATGTTTAAAGATACCTGTAGAGTATTTGGCTTAATCCTAACAACTCTCTGGGTGTTTTATCTTTGCATAGTGAGATTATGAATTTCAAGAATGCTGCTCTATTGAGCTTTGATGCTGAAGATAATGTTGAAAAAATTATCCATGGCCTGAGGTCAGTATTTCCATTTTGGTCAAACCTCAGGAATGGCATATATACCTTGATCAGTCTAGCCCTTCTTGTCCTGGGAATACGTTTTTTTCCTGCCCATCCTGTTAAAGATTCTGTCTAACTACATCAAAAGGATGGCAGTCAAAGCACATGACTTGAAACTGAAAATGGACTCCCAGATAGAGTTATTAATACAGGCTGGCAAGCCAAGTATGGGTAAGATTCTGCACAGAGCCTTATCAACCTAAGACATAAGTGAATTGCTTATGATAATGCACATTCTACAACAGGTAAGGGAGGTTTTAATGTCAGAATGACCTAAGACAGGCTCAGTCTGGTTTATGCAATAAAAAGGAAGAGATTTGGAGAACTTTTGGGACTGCCTGGCAGGAATCTGACATAGGACAAGGACAGAGAAATGGACTTCAGGCAGGAATCTGACATTAGGCTGGAACAAAGAAGTAATTTCAGGGCGAAATCTAAATCCTAGGCTAGAATAAAGAAGAAATTTCAGGCAGAAATTAAGGTCTTAGGCTAAAACAAAGAAGAAATTATAGGCAGAAACCTAAGCAAGAGCAAAGAAGTAGGCTTCAGGCATGAAAATGACTTTGGGCTAGGACAGGGAAGTAGGCTCACATATTTTGGTCATTCTGATAAGCCTTTAGAAATACTAATCACAGGAGTGATCACAGGAGTGATCACAGGACTCTGTTTATTGTCGTGCATGTTCTTTGACTATCTGGGTTTATTGTCTTGGTTGTTCCTTGATTATTTGCATCTATTGTATTGCTAGTTCCTCAACCTAGAACTGACCTTAATACTTGCATGTAATTTAAAGAGTATAAAGGCAGAAAAGGAGGAGGAGGGATGGGAATGAGGATTAATGGGAGTAAATGAGAAAGGGGGATGGCATCAGAATTGTAAATAATAAAATATTGAATAAAAGTTTTAAAATAAAACAATAAAATACCTTGAGCTTCCATTGAACCAGAAATAGGGTAGTGGTTATCTAGAAATTATTTTTTTAAAAAATTAGAAGTGCTGGCAATGATATAAGCAAAGAGGAATACTTATTCACCATTGGTGGGTCTGTAATAGTACAATCACTATGGAAACCATTTGGGAGAACCCTAGAAAAGCTGAAAATACAACTAAAATGTGGCCCCACTATACCACTTTGAGGCATAGTTTCTACTGTAGAGACACTTTCTCATCCATGTTCATTGCTGCTCTGTTCATAATAGCTAGGAAGTGGAATTAAGCTAGATGTCTATTGACTGATGAATGGACAATGAAAATGTAGTACATATAAACAATGTAATATTATTTAGCTTTATAAAAAATGAAATGATGCTAAATACACAGATCAATCCAAGCAAAAGGGGTCACTGGTGAGGAGGGAAAAGAATGATATTTAAGGGTGGGTAGTAGAACACAAAGATGTGCAGAGAAGTAATGTGAAGACAAGTTTAAGTGAGGAGAAGAAGGTGAAGTGGGATAGAGAAGCAATAGAGAGATAAATAAATGAAAATAACCAACACCAAGGATACTTGGGTGTGTGTGTGTGTGTGTGTGTGTGTGTGAATTCAGAGGTTTGTTATTATGTACATTTAGAAAAATAGTAGTAGTATATAAGTTTCCTGACTTAGATATTTGCCAAATTTATAGTATCAGTTATACATTTCTTCCACTATGAAAGGAGTTTAATAAACCTTATAACATTACAATAACCTATAGGATATGTGTCAAGCTGGGTGGTCTGGCTCAGTATTAGAGGACATGCATAACATGATGAAGGAATACAAGCTGTAGAGTCAAAAATTTGAGAATTTTACATATCCATCAAATGTATTTTGATCATATTCATGCTCTCCTCTTTCCTCTCACTCTTCCCATATTTACCCCCATCCATTCCTACAAACTCTATAACATTCATGCCACTACCACACCTATGATCATATTTGGTCATATATGTGTGTGTGTGTGTGTGTGTGTGTGTGCGTGTGTGTGTGTGTGTAACCAAAACTTGATCCTAAAATCCTTATTGCTAAAGATATCACACA
>NW_021604693.1:1041561-1041922 GCF_004785775.1 Grammomys surdaster | reverse complement strand
TGCTGTATCCAATGTTAAAGTGAACATGGAGTCTAGTATAGCATTTTCCCTGTCTCTCTTCATGTGTTTGTATATAATGATATGGAATGAATTTATACACTGATAATTAGTTGTTCATACGGATGTGTTGATTCAGAATGACAATGTAGAACCTTTGTCTCTTGTTATAGATTTTTCTTATAATTATATTTGTGTAATACAAATGTGGATACCACCTCTAATCTATCCATTTCTATATCTATCATCTATCAGCCTCTCCATTTCTCTTTCTCTCACCTCAGTCTCTCTTGATCTAACAATTAAGTGGAGTAGGTGGGCTGCTGGAAGGCATGTTCTTTCTTTTTATTTTCAACCTAGAATA
>NW_021604693.1:1008916-1021561 GCF_004785775.1 Grammomys surdaster | reverse complement strand
ACTGCACTCAGAGCAGCTGAAACTGAATCCTGAGTCATCGAGGACCCACTGCACTCAGAGCAGAAGGATTTCCAGATCCAAGAGGTGGCCTGAGTCCCAGGAGTTATTCCACCCAGGAGATTAGGAGCATAAGACCACACAGACCTCTGGACTCTGAGGAGCTCTGCAATAAGCAAGATAACTGGAAACACAGACTCCAGTTTTACACAGTGAGGGCAGGTACCACTAGAGTTAACCAGATGGCGAAAGGCAAGCACAAGAACATAAGCAACGGAAACCAAAGTTTCTTGGCATCATCAGTGCCCAATTCTCCCAATATAGCAAGCCCTGAACACCCCATCACACCTGAAAAGCAGGATTCAGAATTAAAATCACTTCTCATGATGATGATAGAGGATTATAAGAAGGAATTAAGTAACTCCCTTAAAGAAATACAGGAGAGTACAAGTAAACAGATAGAAGCCCTTAAAGAGGAATCACAGAAATCCCTTAAAGAAATGGAAGAAAACACAAAGAATGAATTAAACAAAAACATTCAGGATCTGAAACTAGAAATAGAAACAATAAAGAAAGTTCAAAGGGAGACAACCATGGAGATAGAAAACCTAAGAAAGAGA
This sequence comes from Grammomys surdaster, assembly GCF_004785775.1. Lineage (NCBI taxonomy): Eukaryota > Metazoa > Chordata > Mammalia > Rodentia > Muridae > Grammomys > Grammomys surdaster. The sequence continues at coordinate 1,020,944 of NW_021604693.1, read as the reverse complement.
TCAGGAGTCACAGACGCAAGCATCACCAACCGAATGCAAGAGATAGAAGAGAGAATCTCAAATGCAGAAGATACGGTGGAAAATATTGACACAGTTGTCAAAGAAAATGCAAAATGCAAAAAACTCCTAACTCAAAACATCCAGGAAATCCAGGACACAATGAGAAGACCAAACCTAAGGATAATAGGTATAGATGAGAATGAAGATTCCCAACTTAAAGGGCCAGTAAATATCTTCAACAAAATTATTGAGGAAAACTTCCCTAACCTAAAGAACAAGATGCCCATAAACATACAAGAAGCCTACAGAACACCAAATAGACTAGACCAGAAAAGAAATACCTCCCGTCACATAATAATCAAAACATCAGATGCACAAAACAAAGAAAAAATACTAAAAGCAGTAAGGGAAAAAGGTCAAGTAACATATAAAGGCAGACCTATAAGAATTACACCAGACTTCTCACCAGAGACTATAAAAGCCAGAAGAGCCTGGACTGACATCATACAGACCCTAAGAGAACACAATTGCCAGCCCAGATTACTATACCCAGCAAAACTCTCAATCACTATAGATGGTGAAACCAAGATATTCCATGACAAAACCAAATTTGCACAATATCTTCCCACAAACCCAGCACTTCAAAGGATAATTGATGGAAAATGCCAACACAAGGAGGGAAACTACAACCTAGGAAAAGCAAGTAAGTAATCTTCCAACAACCCCCAAAAAAGATACAAACACAACTTTACCTCTAATAAAAAAAATAACAGGAAGACACAATCATTTTTCCTTAATATCTCTTAACATCAATGGTCTCAATTCCCCAATAAAAAGACGCAGACTATCAGATTGGATACACAAACAAGACCCAGAATTTTGCTGCATACAAGAAACGCACCTCAGTGACAAAGACAGACACTACCTCAGAATAAAAGGGTGGAAAACAATTTTTCAAGCCAATGGTCCCAAGAAACAAGCTGGAGTAGCCATTCTAATATCAAATAAAATCGACTTTCATCCAAAATTAATCAAAAAAGATAAGGAAGGACACTTCATACTCATCAAAGGAAAAATCTACCAAGGTGAACTCTCAATTCTGAACATCTATGCTCCAAATGCAAGGACACCTACATACATAAAAGAAACTTTACTAAAGCTCAAAACACACATTACACCTCACACAATAATAGTGGGGGATTTCAACACCCCACTGTCAGCAATGGACAGATCATGGAAACAGAAACTAAACAGAGACACTTTGAAATTAACAGAAGTTATGAACCAAATGGACTTAACAGACATCTATAGAACATTTCATCCTAAAACAAAAGAATATACCTTTTTCTCAGCACCTCATGGTACCTTCTCCAAAATAGACAATATAATTGGTCACAAAACAAGCCTCTACAGATACAAAAAGATTGAAATAATCCCTTGCATCTTATCAGATCACCACGGACTAAGACTGGTATTTAATAATAACAAAAACAATGGAAAACCCACGTACACATGGAAACTGAACAACTCTCTACTCAATGACGACTTGGTCAAGGAAGAAATAAAGAAAGAAATAAAAGACTTTTTAGAATTCAATGAAAATGAGGACACATCATACCAAAACTTGTGGGACTCCATGAAGGCAGTGCTAAGAGGAAAGCTCATAGCTCTAAGTGCCTACAAAAAGAAACTGGAAAGAGCACACACTAACAAGTTGACTGCACAACTAAAAGCTCTAGAACAAAAAGAAGCAAATACACCCAGGAGGAGTAGAAGGCAGGAAATAATCAAACTCAGGGCTGAAATCAACCAAATAGAAACAGAAAGAACAATACAAAATATCAATAAAACCAGGAGTTGGTTCTTTGAGAAAATCAACAAGATAGATAAACCCTTAGCCAGATTAACCAGAGGGCACAGAGACAGTATCCAAATTAATAAAATCAGAACTGAAAAGGGAGACATAACAACAGAAACTGAAGAAATTCAAAAAATCATCAGATCTTACTACAAAGGCCTATACTCAACAAAACTGGAAAACCTGGATGAAATGGACAATTTCCTAGACAGATACCAGGTCCCAAAGTTAAACCAGGAGCAGATAAACCATCTAAATAGTCCCATAACCCCTCAGGAAATAGCAGCAGTCATCAAAAGCCTCCCCACTAAAAAAAGCCCAGGACCAGATGGTTTTAGTGCTGAATTCTATCAGACCTTCAAGGAAGACCTAATACCAATTCTCTTCAAACTATTCCACAAAATAGAGACAGAAGGAACACTACCCAATTCGTTCTATGAAGGTACAATTACACTCATACCCAAACCCCACAAGGACCGGACAAAGAAAGAGAACTTCAGACCAATCTCCCTTATGAACATCGATGCAAAAATACTCAATAAAATTCTAGCAAACCGAATCCAAGACCACATCAAAACAATCATCCATCATGATCAAGTAGGTTTTATCCCAGGAATGCAGGGATGGTTCAATATTCGGAAATCCATCAATGTAATCCACTATATAAACAAACTTAAAGAAAAAAAACACATGATCATCTCACTAGATGCTGAGAAAGCATTTGACAAAATTCAACATCCCTTCATGATAAAAGTCTTGGAAAGATCAGGAATTCAAGGCCCCTACCTAAACATAGTAAAAGCAATTTACAGCAAACCAGTAGCCAACATCAAGCTAAATGGAGAGAAACTTGAAGCAATCCCACTAAGATCAGGGACTAGACAAGGCTGCCCACTCTCCCCCTACCTATTCAATATAGTACTGGAAGTCTTAGCCAGAGCAATTAGACAGCAAAAAGAAGTCAAAGGGATACAAATAGGAAAGGAAGAAGTCAAAATATCGCTATTTGCAGATGATATGATAGTATACTTAAGTGACCCCCAAACTTCCACCAGAGAACTCCTAAACCTGATAAACAACTTCAGCAAAGTGGCTGGTTATAAAATCAACTCAAACAAATCAGTAGCCTTCCTCTACATGAAAGATAAACAGACTGAAAAAGAAATTAGGGAAATGACACCCTTCACAATAGTTGCAAATAATATAAAATACCTTGGTGTGAATCTAACCAAGCAAGTGAAAGACCTCTATGACAAGAACTTCAAGTCTCTGAAGAAAGAAATTGAAGAAGATCTCAGAAGATGGAAAGATCTCCCATGCTCATGGATTGGCAGGATTAATATAATAAAAATGGCCATCTTGCCAAAAGCAATCTACAGATTCAATGCAATCCCCATTAAAATCCCAACTCAATTCTTCACAGAGTTAGAAAAGGAAATTCTCAAATTCATATGGAATAACAAAAAACCCAGGATAGCGAAAACTATTCTCAACAATAAAAGAACTTCTGGAGGAATTACCATCCCTGACCTCAAGCTGTACTGCAGAGCAATAGTGATAAAAACTACCTGGTATTGGTACAGAGACAGGCAGGAAGATCAATGGAATAGAATTGAAGACCCAGAAATGAACCCACACTCCTATGGTCACTTGATCTTTGACAAAGGAGCTAAAACTGTCCAGTGGAAAAAGGACAGCATTTTCAACAAATGGTGCTGGTTCAACTGGAAGACAACATGTAGAAGAATGAAAATTGATCCATTCTTATCCCCTTGTACAAAGCTCAAGTCTATGTGGATAAAGGACCTCCACATAAAACCAGATACACTGAAACTAATAGAAGAGAAGGTGGGGAAAAGCCTCGAATACTTGGGCACAGGGGAAAAGTTCCTGAACAGAACTCCAATGGCATATGCTCTAAGATCGAGAATTGACAAATGGGACTTCATAAAATTGCAAAGTTTCTGTAAGGCAAAGGACACTGTCAATAGGACAAAACGACAACCAACAAATTGGGAAAAGATCTTTACCAATCCTTCATCTGATAGAGGGCTAATATCCAATATATACAAAGAACTCAAGAAATTAGACTCCAGACAACCAAATTACCCTATTAAAAAATGGGGTATAGAGCTTAACAAAGAATTTTCAATGGAAGAAACTCGAATGGCCGAGAAGCATCTAAAGAAATGTTCAGCATCCTTAGTCGTCAGGGAAATGCAAATCAAAACAACCCTGAGATTCCATCTCACACCAGTCAGAATGGCTAAGATTAAAAACTCAGGTGATAGTAGATGCTGGCGAGGGTGTGGAGAAAGAGGAACACTCCTCCATTGTTGGTGGGACTGCAAGATGGTGCAACCACTTTGGAAATCAGTGTGGCGGTTCCTCAGAAAATTGGACATAGCATTACCCGAGGATCCAGCTATACCACTCCTAGGCATATACCCAGAAGATGCTCGAACATATAACAAGGACATATGCTCAACTATGTTCATAGCAGCCTTATTTATAATAGCCAGGAGCTGGAAAGAACCCAGATGTCCTTCAACTGAGGAATGGATTCAAAAAATGTGGTATATTTACACAATGGAGTATTACTCAGCTATTAAAAACAATGAATTTGAGAGATTCCTAGGTAAATGGATGGAACTAGAAATTATCATCCTGAGTGAGGTAATCCAATCACAAAAGAAGACACATGGTATTCACTCACTGATTATTGGATATTAGCCTAGAACCTTGAAATGCCCAAGATGCAACTCACAGGCCACATGAAGCCCATAAAGAAGGAAGACCAAGTGAGGGTGATTCGGTCCTTCTTAGAAGGAGCAACAAAATACTCAAGGGAGCAAATATGGAGACAAAGTGAGGGACAGAAACTGAAGGAGGGGCCGTCTCAAGACCACCCCACCTGAGTATCTATCCCATGTGCAATCACCAAAGGTAGATGCTGATGTGGAAGACAGGAAGTGCATGCTGATAAGAGCCTGATATGGATATCTCCTCAGAGGCCTTCAAGAGTCAGACATATTCAGAGGCAGATGCTCACAACTAGCCATTGAACTGATCATGGGGTTCTCAATGGAGGAGTTAGAGTGAAGACTGAAGGAGCTGAAAGGGTTTGTGGCACCATGAGGAGAGCAACAATACCAACCAACCACAGCTCCCAGGGTCTAAACCACCAGCCTGGGAGCACTTAGGGGGGGATCCAGGGCTTCAGCTGAATATGTAAAAGTGGAGGGCCCTGCTGGGCATAGGTGGAAGAAGAGAACCTTGACCTCATGAAGGCTGGATGCCCCAGGGGGTGGGAATTTTGAGGGTGGGGAGGTGGGAGTGGGGGGGGTGTAGATAGAGGTTACATCCACAGAGAAGAAGGAGGAGGGGCGAGGGGATTGGGGGTTCCGAGGGGGTGGTGGGGGATGGGGTAAGGGGACAACATAGGAAATGTAAATAAATCATCCAATAAAAAAAAAAGAAAAAAAAAGCCTACCTGCTCCAAACTATCCAGCTGAAGGAGCATCCCCATAAAATCATACATATATATACTTATGTCAAGAGACAAATTTAAAGCATGTGAATTTACCTTTTGTGAAGATAACATGGATTATTTACCACACCTGCCCTTATCAGTTTCCAAGCTTACAGATGTGTAGATGCTAATCATAACACACAATAAGCCTCCTGTCCTTATGTATGAGTAAGTGAGATCATGTGCCCTCAGACAACACTCTCTAGTCTGCTCTCCTCCCTTGACTCACTCTTTCACCATTTTCAATATCTTCTAGAGATGCCTTCTATGATCCGATGTTTTGACTTATACAAGAACACAGCTTCTTCCATTTGAAGGTAAAGGATGGGAGAGAAAACTGATGTTGAGTAAAGAATTGTCCAATATAATGGCAGCAAGACAGCAATTAATGTGAGGAGCTGAGCATATGAATCTCAAGAGACAGGTGAGATCAGAGATGCACTCCCTGTGATGACAGGGAAGAGATACTTCCACTGAGATCCAAGAGACAGGAGTAAATTCGTTGCACAAAGCAAATAGGGAGGAGAAGAATCAAACATTGACATAACAGGAAAGCTACACACATGATACATCAAAAATATGGCTACTTAAATGTCTCCTGAACAAAAACATCAGTTGACATCCCAGCTTGCCTGAGGGATCTCATGTGGTCTCATTCCTAGATAAAGAGTTACAAGTATCTAATGACTGGTGAGAGAGGAATTTGTTTTCCCCAGAGTTGAGCCTCTTAATTGGTTATCCATTGGTTATCCAAAATCATTCAGCAATCTCTGAAAGCACATACATATAAGCAACACTAAACATTAAACAGCAGGTTGTGTTGTGTGCATCAATAATAAAGAAAAAGGCCATGAATTTGAAAGTGATCATAAAAAAGAGGGACATAGAGGGGGTTATGGGTTATAGAGATAGGAAAATTATGCAATTATATTTTAATTAAATACAAGTTTGAAAAATTAAGGTGGACGATGCCTAGTTCACAGGGCAGAAAAGACTATTGAGATAAACATATGAAGCCTCTGGGATAAAACATACATAAAGACTTCTGGAAAAACAATATTCAAAACACTAAACATACGGAACAAAGAATAATATTAAAATCTGCAAGGGAAGAGGCCAAGTAACAGATGAAGGTAGACCTATTGGAATTACACCAGACTTCTTAATGAATACACTAAAAGAAAGAAGGGCCCTGACTGTCTCTAAGAGACCGTGGATGCCAGCCCAATCTACTACACCCACCAAAACTTTCAATCATCATAAATGGAGAAATCAGGATATTCCATGACAAAGTCAAATTTGAACAACTCTAGCCTGACAGAAAGTACTAGAGGAAAAACTCTAACCCAAGAAGGTTAACTAAACCCATGAAAATAGAGGCAATAAAAAATATAACACCAGCAAAACCTAAAAAGAAGACACACACACACACACACATACACACACAAACACACAGAGATACACACACACAAACACACACACACACACACACACACCAGCACCAAAATAATTGAATTAGCAATCGTTGGTCATTAATATCTCTCAATATCAATTGACTCAATTCCTCTAATAAAAAAGCACAGGCTAACAAAGTGAGTGTGAAAGCAGGATCCATCCTTCCCCTTCATACAAGAAATATGTCTGAACATCAAAGATCGACATTACTTCAGAGTAAAGGGTTGGAAAACGATTTTCCAAGCAAATAGACCCAAGAAGCAATTGTAGCTGTTAGAACTGTAGTTGTTCTAATGTCTAACAAAATACACTTTCTACCAGCATTAATCAAATGAGATGAGGAAGGATGTGGGTCTCCTCAGTCTCATGAATCGTCAGCCCATATGGTCGGCAAGGGCAGTGGCAGCAGAGACAATAGAGATGGGGCAGGTTTCAGAATCCCTGTGAGCACTTACAGTGATTGACCACACTGGGACCAGATATCAGAAGGCAAATCAACTTTATTTAGAATGATTCAATGCTTATAAAGTTGGGGGAAACTGATCCAGGATTGGCAAACTTCATTGGATGACAACTTAGGGTACCAAAATGCTTCATTAATAAAGGGAAATACTTCAGGAATCTCAGATGCTAGCTGAATATGTTCTTATGAGGAGAAAGGAAATTGATCCTGTCATCTAACTAAGGCTATGTGACATTCCTCATGTAGAAGTATGTGTAGGGGCTTAGAATTCCCCAGACAAGGTCAGAGAAGGAGAAGCCCCACTTGAAGGGAGTTTCCCATATGGCACTGAGGCCAGAGGGTATCCATTCATTGTGAACTTCAACCTCAATTTGCAGAGTTTTCCCACAGAAGGGCACTTTCATGCTCAGGAAAACCACATTTGGCAAAGAAACATTACTAAACTTAAATCACACAGCAAAACTAACACGTTAACAGTGGAAAACTTCAGTCTCCCACTCTCACCTATGGACAGTTCTTCCCTCCAATTTTTTATGAAGTCACTTTTTGCTATGAACTTTCCTCTCAGCACTACATTCATTATGTCCCATACGTTTGGGTATGTGGTGCATTCATTTTCACTGGATTCTAGGAAGACTTTAATTCTATCTTTTTCTATCTTGACACCAAAGTCAGTCAGTAGGGAATTGTTCAGTTTCCCTGAGTTTATATGCTTCCTGTTGTTTCTGTTTTTTTTTTTTTTTTTTGAAATCAAGCTTTAACCCATGCTGGTCTGATAAAAGGGGGTGGGGTGAGCAAAGTCAAAACTTCTGGCATCCTGCCTTTTAGAGGGTACAAGCCCTGTGGCCCTTCTCTATGGCTTCCTAGGGTGGATTCCAGTGAAAAGAGACAGTCCGTGGTTTTAAGGCATTTATTGCTATGGAGGAAAGTGGATGAGTAAAACTATACCCACTTCTCAGAGTGGGCCTGAGGTTAAATACCTTTTGCAAGAAGGAGTGTCTGGGAAGGAAAGCTTAATTGGCTAAGCCCTTCATGCCTTTAGATACCTCATTAAAGTGGAAATCTGGCTTGTGACCTATGGTCACATACTCTACCTGTGGAGGGTCTTGAGGTATTGTCCTTACATGACTGATGGTCACAAATCTATGAAGGGCTGCAACCTCCTCTCAGGAGCCAAGTGTCCAGGAACCAAGCACAATGTCTGCCATCCCTTTATGGTCACCAGGGTTTTTAGCCTTATTTCAACTAATAAGCAGGCTGCCTTTCATGCTCCTACACTGAGGTTTATTAATTTAAGAAATTCCACAAAGCTTTATGCAGGACTCATCAAATTAAAGGTCAATATGAACTATTATATCTAAAATGACTTGAGTCAAAGCTGATCAATAGGCAGCACTTCCTACACCTGCATGTGAGCTCATTGTGGTTTTTGTGTATATATATATGTTGAGTGAAAAAGATGTTTGTTGCCATGGCTCAGTCCTGAGTTCTGAGTTATAGTCTTGATCAATCAGTATTAGAGTATGCCTTCAATAAAACATCCCTGTCTCGGAGTTCATGTGGTTTGTGGAACAACTCTCAGACCCCAACAGAACCCACTCCCCTAGCTGGGCTCTCTTGTCTGGCCTCAGTAGGAAAGGATATCTCTAGTCCTTCAATGACTTGAGGAGCCAAGTCATATGGTGGGTTGGTTCCACAAAAGGGACCTCTATCTTTGAAGAGGTGAAGGGAAAGGGAGATAAGAGAAGAGGTCATGTGATGGGAGCACTGGGTGGAGGAGAAGGAGGAGGAGTGCAATCAGGATTTTAAGTGAATAAGTAAGTTAATTGATTAATGGGAAGAAATGATTTTGATCATGACTGGGTAGGCTTCACCCCAGGGATAGTTCAACATACAGAAATCTGTCAATGTAATCTACCATGTAAGCAAACTGGGGGAAGGGGGGAAGAAAAAAACCACATGATCTGAAAAGCCTTTGAAAAATTCCAACACATCTTCATGTGTAAAGTCTTGGAAATGTCAGGAATACAAGGGATATACCTAAACAAAATGAAGGCAATTTGCTGCAAGCGTATATATAGCCAACATCAAATTATACGGGAGAAACTCAAAGCAATTTCACTAAAATCAGGGACAAGACAAGGCTGTCCTCTACACATGTACACAATATGGGATGTAAAGTTCTAGCAAGAGCAATAAGAAAACTAAAGGAGCTAAAAGGGATAAAGGGGTGGAAAAGGAAAAAGCTAAAGTGCCCCTATTTCCAGATGATATGATAGTATACATAAGCAATCCCCAAAATTCTACCAGAGAACTCCTACAGCTGATAAACACCTTCAGCAAAGTGGCTAGATACAAGACTCATTCAAAACAAACAAACAAAAAAATCAGTAATCATTCTATATACAAATAACAAATGGCCTGAGAAAGAAACCATAGAAACAATATCTTTCAAAATAGCCACAAATAATATATCTTGCAGTATCTCTAACCAAGTAAATGAAAGAACTGTATGACAAGAATGTCAAGTCTTTGAAGAAAAAAATTGAAGAAGATATCAGAAGATGGAAGGATCTCCCATGCTCAGAGACTAGTAAGATTAACATAATAAAAATGGCTTTCTTACTGAAAGCAATCACAAAATTCAACATAATTCTTATCAAAATTCCAAAACAATTCTTTACAGACATTGAAAGAACAATACTGAACTCTTTATTGTAGAAACTAAAAAGCAAAAATTGCTAAAGCAATTCTATGCAACAAAAAACCCTTCTAGAGGTATCACCATCTTTGATCTCAGGCTGCACTACAGAGCTGTAGTAATAAAAACTGCACGGTATTGGCATAAAAACAGGCATATCATTTTTATCAGTGGAATCAAATCAAAGAAACAGAGGAAAAGTCCATTCACCTATGCACATCTGTTTTTTTTTTTTATAAAGGAGACAGAAATATTCAATGGAAAAAAGGAAAGCACCTTTAACAATCAGTGTTGATCTAATTGGATATTGGCATGTAGAAGGAGGCAAATAAATACATATTTATCACCCTGCACAAAATTCAAGTCGAAATGAATCAAATATCTAAACATAGAACTAAATTCACTAAACTCGATAGAACAGAAATGAGGAATAGCCTTGAAGGTACTGGCACAGGAAACAAATTCCTGAAGAGAACACCAATACCACAGGCACTGAGATAACAATAAATTTGAACTTCATGAAACTGAAAGCTTCTGTAAGGCAAAGGACACCATCAATAGGACAAAAGTGGGGTCTACAGAATGGGAAAGGGTTTTTGCCACCTCCATATCTGACAGAGAACTAATATCCAAAGTAATTAAAGAAGTCAAGAAAACAGGCATCGGTAAATTAAATAATCCAGTTAGAAAGTGGGGTACAGATCTAATCTGAGAATTCTCAACAGAGAAATATCAAATTGCTGAGGAACACTGACAGAAATGTTTCACATCCCTAGCCACCAGGGAAATGCAAATCAAAACAACTTTGAGATTCTAGCTTACACACGTCAGAATGGCTAAGCTCAAAAACCCAAGTGAAAAGCCAAGGTATGGAGCAAGAGACAAACTCCTCCATTGCTGGTGAGAGTGAAAATTTAAACAGCTACTATGTTTATAGCAAGCAGCTTTATTCATAATAGCCAGAAGCTGGAACCAACATGGATATTGCTCAACTGATGAGTAAAAAAGGAAAATGAGGTACTAGACAATGGAGTATTACTCAGTGGTTAAAAATAATAGCTTCTTGAAATTTGAATGCTAGATAGATAGAATTAGAAAAAAAATCATCCTGAGTGAGGTAATCCAGGCCTAGAAAGACAAACATGTTGTATATTCACTTATAAGTGGATATTCGCTGTAAAGTGAAAGACAATCATCTACAGCCCACAGACCCAGAGAGTCTAAATAACAAGGGGAGCTGCATGGCAGGTGGTGTGGGGAATGAAAGGATCTCCCTGGAGAGGGGAAATAGATTCCACAGGTAGACTGGGAGCAATTGAAACAGGAGGAATCAGGTGGGAGAGAGGGGAAAAATACTGGGAGGTTTTTATGGCAGATCTGCCAGGATTTGCCACTGGAGGATAAAGATTTAAAATAGATACAAGATTAGGATTCTAGTTGTTGTGCCCAGAGATTAGTTACCATTGTTTTGAAGGGGGAAAAAAACAGAGAAATGAATGGAATTGAGGGGAGGGCATTTCAGAGACAAGGTAAAACCCTAGTGCAGTGAAAACTCCATGGATACTTGAGTAAACCTAACAAAGACTCCTATTAATCAGGCACACAGAGCCTGAACCAGCCATGATTTATAACCAGGTAAGGCCTCTGGTAGAAGGATTGAAATATCAACCCAGCCATAAAACCTTCCACCTACAGTTTGTCTTGCCTGAAAAGCGTGTTGGGACTGGAGCATAGCAAAATCATTATCAAAGAGACCAGAAAGACTTCATCCAGCAACTGATGGCAGCAGATTCAGAGTTTCACAGCCAAACAGTAGAGAGAGCTTGAGGAATCCTTTGGACAAAGGAGAGGAAATATTGGAGGAAGCAGAGGATTCAGGGACACTACAGGAACATGGAACACAAAAAAAACTGGCTGAGACTCATGGAGTCTAGCAGAGATCATGGAGCCTGTAGGGTCTGAGCCTGTAGCCGAGAGAGAGAGAGAGAGAGAGAGAGAGAGAGAGAGAGAGAGAGAGAG
>NW_021604693.1:924186-1008906 GCF_004785775.1 Grammomys surdaster | reverse complement strand
AGAGAGAGAGAGAGAGAGAGAGAGAGAGAGAGAGAGAGAGAGAGAGACAGAGAGACAGAGAGACAGAGAGAAACAGAGGGAGAGGGACAGGGAGAGGGACAGGGAGAGGGACAAGGAGAGGGACAGGGACAGGGAGAGGGAGAGGGAGAGGGAGAGAGAGTAGAGAAGATATACATGAGATATATGATATATAGATTAGATACATACATATTGACTGTGAGTAACTTGATGTTTTTGAGGGACTCCTAACAGTGGTAACAAGAGCTTTTCCCCTGATTCTTTGCCTGCTTGTGGATCCCTTTTCTTCCTACTGCGTTGCCTTGTTTTCCCTGGGAGGCCTGCTCTTTTCTTAGGGGAGGCAGTCTGGGGTGTCAGGGAAGGAAAGAGGAGAAACTGCAATCAGAATGAGAGAAGAATTTTGCAAAGTAAAATAAGGAAAGAGGTGGTAGATGGTGCCTAGTTCACAGAACTAGAAAAGACTGTTTGGGGAGTTAGAGACCATTGGGGGGGAGGAGAATATGTAAAGCCTCTTGGATAAGACAAAAATAAATGTTTCTGGATGAAAATTTCAAATTGTAGTAACTAGAAAGATGATAATTGTGCTTCAGTATGGCAAGGAGCAATCTTTGTGGCTCCAAGAAGGTTGAGAGCCATAGACCGTGTAGACAAGCAGAGTAGGCATGAGGGAAGGCAACAAAGAGTAAGGGAGGGAGGACTTTAGAGAGATGTAAGCATAAATTCATGCAAAGAGGTTGGTTAAGGCTAGGAGTGGTGGTGCATATACGTTCAATCTAAACAATCAGGATGCAGAAGCGGTGCCAGCCTGGTCTGTAATAGCAAGTTTCAGGCTATTCAAGAGTACATACTGAAAATCTGTTTTAAAACAAACTAATTAAACTAACTAATAGACTTAGAAATTAAATGGAGGGGGGATGGATCAAGGACATAACACATTCAGGAAGATGGACAATTGAGATCAAGTGTGAATGTTCACGTTCTACCTATGGGGACTGTCAAGGACTTCCTAAGGAGATCCTAAGAGAGTTCTAGGTTGTGGGGAGGAATCTCTCAGGTGCAGGCTTGGACACACTGAATGAAATTGTCTTTGCAGACAGCCTGTTCTAAAGATATCTCAGCCCACATTCTTCACAGCACAACTCGCAGCAAAGAAGAGAAAGAATCAACATAAATTTTAGGTAGATGAATAGATAAAGAAAATGTGGTGCACACAAATGTTAGAACCATTCTGACCATCGTTCAGAAAGAAAACGCTGCTGTTAATGACAACCAGAGGGAATCTGGAGGTATTAAGTGCAATAAACAAGTTACAAAATGACAAATACCATAGGATCTCCCTTATGCATGGAATATAAGGTATTCATCTCAGAAATGGATAGAACGAGAGTAGATCAGTTACCTGAGAAGTAGAAAAAGGGTGGATGGAAAAAGAGAAGATGCTAGTCACAGGTACAAAATTATACTTAGGAGAAATGCATTTCTAGAGACCTACCAAGCAGACAGTGACAAGTTGTTTCTTTCAAAATTCTAATAATGGTAGAGAAGTAACATTAAACCTTAAAAAGAGATAAGTGTCAGAAATGCCTTACATGCAACTTAGCAGGCAAATGGATGGAACTAGAAAATATCATCCTGAGTGAGGTAACTCAGACCCAAAAGGACACGCATGGTATGTACTCATCAATAAGTGGATATTATCCAAAAAGAAAAAAAAAGAAAGAAAGAAAGAAAAGAAAAGTACAGGATACAGTCCATGGAACTAAAAAGAGTTAACAAGCAGAAGAGCAAAGATGAGGAAGCCTTAATCCCACTTGGGAGGAGGAAGAAAGGAAGGAGGGGAAGAGGGAGGGAGGGACCTGGGTGGAAAGGGAACAGGGAGTGGAAGAGGAGAACATGATCAGGCACTGGGTAGGGGAAAGAGGACTGAAGCCCCGAGGGACAGCAGAAAGAATAGACACAAGCAACCTCAGGAGGTAGGAGGTGGGCGAACCCTTCGACATGTACCATAGACCTGGGAGGTAGGAGCCTCTCAGGACTCAAAGTGAGGGAACTTAGATGAAATGCCCTACAGTGGGGAGAGGGATCTTGTAGAGCCCACCAACAGCAGAAAGACAGGGCATCAAGTAAGGGATGGAGTTGCCATCCCACAGTCAAAAACTCATGAACCCACACACCTTTGGTCACTTGATATTTGGCAAAGTAGCCAAAACCATCCAGTGGAAAAAAGACAGCATTTTCAACAAATGGTGCTGGTTCAACTGGTGTTGGCATGTAGAAGAATGCAAACTGATCTATTCTTATCTCCTTATACAAAGCTCAAGTCCTAATAAACCAAAGACCTCCACATAAAATCAGATACGATGAATCTAATAGAAGAGAAAGTTGGAAAGAACCTCAAACACATTGACACAGGGGAAAATTTCCTGAGCAGAACACTAATGGCTTATGCTCTAAATCAACAATTGACAAATGGCACTTCATAAAATTTGAAAGCTTCTGTAAGGCAAAATACACTGTCAATAGGACAAAACAGCAACCCACGGATTGGGAAAAGATCTTTACCAACCCTACATCCAATAGAGAGCTAAAATCCAAAATATACTAAGACCTCAAGAAGTGAGATATGGGCACATCTGCAGAGAAGCAGGAGAAGGGGCAAAGGGATTGGTGGTTCCTGGGCGGAGGGGCAGAGAATGGGGTAAGGGGATAACATCTGAAATGTAAATAAAATATTCAATAAAAAAATGAAAAAAGAAGTGAGATGCTAGAGAACCAAACAACCCTATTAAAAAATGGAAATACTGGGACAAAGAGTAAAGCAGAAACTGAAGGAAAGGCCATCCAGAGACTGCCCCTCCTGGGGATCTATCCCACATGCAGACATCAAACCCAGACACTATCTCAGATGCCAAGATGTTCTTGCTGACAGGACCTCATACAGCTGTCTTCTGAGAGGCTCTGCCAAACTCTGACCAATATAGATAAGGGTACTCACAGCCAACCATTGGACTGCACACAGAAACCCTATCAGAAGAGTTAGGGGAAGGGTAGAAGGAGCTGCAGGGGCCTTATCTGTCATCAATGAGAGGGGATGCTCTTGGATCTGTGAAGGCTTGATCCTCCAGTGTAGAGGAATGCTAGGGCCACCTAGGTGGGAATGGGTAGGTGGGTAGGGAGCACCCTCAAAGAAGCAGGGTAAAGGGAAATGGGATAGAAGGTTGGCAAAGGGGAAACCAAGAAAAGGGATAACATTTGAAATGTAAATTAAAAAACCCAATAAAAAAAGATAATAATAATTTAAAAATGAAATACAGAGCTAAACAGCAAATTCTCAACTAAGAAATCTCAAATGGCTAAGAAGCACTTAAAAAAATGTTCAACATCCTTAGTCATAAGGGAAATGAAAATAAAATCACCCCTGAGATTCTACTTTACACCAGTCAGAATGGCAAACTTGGTGACAGCAGATACTGGCAAGGATGTGGAGAAAGAGGAACAATCCACCAGTGTTGGTGGGATTGCAAGCTGGTACAGTCACTCTGGAAATTAGTGTGGCAGTTCCTCAGGAAATTGGAAATACTTCTACCTGAGGACCCAGCTATACCACGCCTGTACATTTACACAGAATATGCTCCAGCATATAACAGGACACATGCTCCACTATGTTCATAGCAACCTTATTTATAATAGCCAGAAGCTGGAAACAACCCAGATGTCCCTCAGCAGAGGAATGGATACAGAAAATGTGGTACCTTTACACAGTGGAGTACTACTCAACTATACTGACTTCATGAAATTTGCAAGCAAATGTATGGAACTTGAAATTATTTTGCTAAGTGAAGTAACCCAGTCCCAAAAGAACACATATGGTATATGTTCATTGATAAGTGGATATTAAGCTTGGAATACCCATGATACAACTCACAGACTATATGAAACCCAAGAAGAAAGAAGACCACATCAAAGTGTGGATGCCACAGTCCTACTCAGAAGGGGGAAGAAAATAATCTCGGGAAGTAGAGGGAGAGAAGGATTTGAAAGGGAGGGAAGAAGAGGAGGGAAAAACAGGGGATGATTCAGATATAGGAGGAGATAGGGGAGAAGTACAGAGAATCAGCAATTTGAAAGGAGGTGTGTAGCAGTCAGGGAGGGGCAACTGGGAGTAGCCACTAGAAAATGGCAGATACCAGGGTCCCAAGAGGTTCCCAAGACTCAACATGGAGGACATTAGCCAAAATACCCCAACAAAGGGGAGAGAGAACCTGTAGAGACCATATCCATAGGTATCCATATCCATAGATAGGCACAGCCTCCGGTTGAGAGATGGGGCACCCACCCAACTCAAAAATATTAATCCAGTATTCCTTCTAATGCAGGGACAAAATGTGGAGCAGAGACTGAAGGAAAAGACATCCAGAGACTTCCTCACCTAGAGATCCATCTCATCTGCAGACACCAAATCCAGACACTATTGCTGATGCCAAGAAGTGTTTGCTGACAGGAGCCTAGTAAAGCTGTACCCTGAGAGGCTCTGCCAGAGCCTGACCAATACAGATGCAGATACATGCAGCTAAATATTGGACTGAGCATGGGGACCCCAATGGAGAGGTTAGGGGAAGGACTGAAGGAGCTGAAGGGGTTTGCAGCCCCATAGGAAGAACAACAATATCAACCAACCAGACTCCTCAAAGCTCCCAGAGACTAAACCACCAACCAAAGTATATACATGAGAGGACACATGGCTCCAGCTGGATATGTAGCAGAGGACTGCTTTATTGGGCATTACTGGGAGGGGAGCCCCTTGGTCCTGAGGAGGCTCCCATCATGGCGGGGGGGGGTGCTAGGGCACTGAGGCAAGAGTGGCTAGGAGGGTAAGGGAGCACCCTCATAGTGGCAGTGGGAGGGGAAAGGATGGGGGTTTGTAGAGGGAAAACTGGGAAGAGGGGTCACATTTGAAATGTAAATAAATAAAATAACCAATAAAAAATTTTAAAAAGTAAATTAAATTAAAAACCAAACAACAGCAACAACAACAACAAAACCCACAAACCTCTAGCCCATAATTGTTTCTATCTGAAAAACTGCAGGGACAAAAATAGAGAAAAGCATGAGGAAAAGGAGGTGTAGCAACAGGCCCAGTTTGGGATCCAACTCAAGGGGAGGCCCCAAGGCCTAACACTATTACTGAGGGTATGGTGTGCTCACAAAAAGGACCCTATCATGACTGCCCTCCAAAAGACACAACAAGCCACTGAAAGAGTCAGATGCAGATATTTGTACTCAACCAATGAACAGAAGCCACTGACCCCTGTGATTGAATTAGGGAAAGGCTGGAAGAAGTTGAGGAAGAGGATGACCCTGTCAGAGAAATGGCAGTCTCAACTAACCTAGAAGCCCAAGATCTCTCAGACACAGGGCCACCAACCAGGCAGCATATGAGTCCCTCAACACATATACAGCAGTGGACTGCTGGGTCTGGAGTCAGTCAGAGAAGATGCACCTAACCCTCAAGAGACTGAAGGCCTCAGGAAGTGGGGAGGTCTGGGTGTGGGAGTGAGGGGGGTGACAGCATCCTCATCCTCATTCTCGTGGGGGAAAGAGGGATGTAGAACAGTCAGAGGGTGGACTGGGAGGGGGATAAAATCTGGACCCTAAATAAAAGATTAAGTAAAACTTTAAAAAATATCAAAGCAGTGTAAAATAAACATGAAAACAGCACACTCCATTCTGTAAGTATATATCATTGCTATTTGTCAGTTAAAATATTATAAACAAGAAAACAAAGGAAGGCAGACAGAATGAAAGGAAGATAGATGAAGCTTGTATAGTTGGAAGTGATTATCATTACAGGGAATATTCCAGGGTCTCCCACCAGTCATCCCAGGTGCACACGATCCCCTCGAAAGCTGCCCATGGGTACAGAAGCAACCGAAGACATAACTCACCATTCTGTGTGTTAATTTTCCTTCCCAGGCACAGCACTGAAAGAAAAAGTCCAGTGAGAAAGACGTTACCCACAGTTTGCTTAGAGATGAGGATCTAGGAAGAACTAAATGTTGGCAGGGACATCCAGCCTCCTGTGATTACACAGCCATTCCTCCTCTGCTCCTCCACGTTAATGTCAGAGTATAATCCTCCATCTTGTTTTGTAAGAACTCTAAATTATCCCCAAGGCCACAGGTGGAAACATTCAAGTATTATTTGGACTGAAACACGAGTTCAAAGTCGGTCTGAGCATGATAGTGAGACTATGTCTTAAAACCAAAAGTAAAATGAGGACTGGGTTGGGGGAGAGAGGTTCAAAAGCCCCAACCTCTAGCTGGAGGAGCTATTGACAGTTGATAGACTCTGGGGAAGGGAGGGTCAGTATTCCAGAAGGATACAGCCTCTGGTAGGTTGACCATGCTCCAGCAGATGGTCCCACACCCTTGTGTAGATGGACAGCACAAATTTCATTCATTGGATAATTTTTAAGAGGATGACACAATATTGGGATAGGGAGTGAGTGAGTATGGAGTTACAAGCAAGAGTGGAGGTGAATGTGATCAAAACACATTGCATACACCTATGAAATTCTCAAAAGGTATTTTAAATATACACAATAACAAGAACTTCGTTATCACTATGCCCATAGATTGATGCATCCCAACCCACATCTTCTCAGCAGCTTCTGTGGAGATCAACACAGAGACCCATCATGGGCCAAGGTGTAAATAAAAAGAGACTGCAGAATGCTCGACCTTAAAGGGAACAGACAAACCACAGATCTCTTCCTCACAAGACTCGAGGATCGTTTAGGAAGAGTGAATAGAAAGAATGCTAGAGGCAGACACAGTAGATGACTTCAGGGAATACACTGTACTCTGAACACAAAAGTCAGCTGCACACATCACTCACAGCAGTTGTGACAGCATTCATAAGACCTATGCAAAGCCAAGCAAGCCCAAATACCAGAATTGGAAGGGAAATTAGGCACACATTCCCTGCATTAGTCTTAGAGCTATTGAGAATCGCTAACTGCTAAGACAGGGAGAGTCCATTTTCTTGGATTTATTTAAGAGTGAGGCCCCTAAAGCTGATCTTAATGGCTCACAACTCTAAATCCAGCACTTGGGAAGCAGGGGCAGGTAGATCTATGCATTTTAGGCCAGCCTGGTCTACATAATGAGTTCCAGGACAACCAGGGCTACATAGTGAGACCATGTCACAAAAATATAAAATGAAATAAATAAAATAATAATGTAGTCCCTAATAAGTCAACCATACTACAGTGCTAGACCACATACTTAAGAGTATTTGTGCAGCACAAATTGGTCTTAAAGTGCTAAAAAAAAATGAAATAAAGTTAAGATGGTAGGGAGGAGAGGTAGGTAGATCTTGGAAGAGTTGAGGGTGAGTAATGTAAGGAACTCTCAAAGAACTAACAAAAACTTTTTCTTTAGTTCTGAGCAGGATAGTCAATACTACATAGCATTTGTGATTGTAAAATATAAAGAGGGTTGGGATGTAGGAGATACAGTTAGTTATAGCATGCTTACCTAGCATGCAGGAGACCCTGAGTTCCAGCACCAGGAAAAATAAATGTCCCCAAGTCATCTTCCCTTCCAAACAAGCTCTCCCTAACTCCTTTTAAAGCTCAACTTGACTTCATGCCCCATCACTGTTCCTAACAATAAGTCTGCAGAGCTTTCTTCCAAGTAGGAGATGGGGGCCTATAGACTCTCTTTCCAGGAACTCCAGAATCTCCTGGGCTGGTTTCAAGCCTGAGTAAGGAATAAACTCCCTTCTACATCCCTCAGGTTTCCCAGAACTCACCGAGCACCAGCACGATGACAGGATGAAGTGACATGACTTGGGGTCCAGCAACCTTACCAGGTCTGGCTGGAGCAGACGCCCTGCAGCACACCCAGGAAGCAGGATGTGTGCACTGCAGCTCACCACAGCGTTTCTATATGAGCTTCCTCACATGAAGAGGAAGAGGTTTCTCTTCTGGACGTTTCCCTCTTTCTCTTAGCCACTGGTTCACAAGAATGTGTCAGGTCCTCAAAGCTGTTTCAGCCCCCTATATTTAAATTCAGCTGAGGTCATTCCTCAACTTGTTTGCTTCTCTGTAAATATGCAAGAATAAGATTGTACACATCAGTCCCCATTGTAGAAAGTAAAGGCCACCAGTTTATGCAAGACATTTCAATACACAAAGCTCACATTTCCTCATGTTTAAAATGAGAAACCTTTGATGTTATTATTTTTGTAAAAAATCTCAACCAGACGTTTTACACATTACATGTGTCCTGCTATAAATAGTGCTTTTATTATTAAATAATATTGGGGTGTGTGTGTGTGCGTGTGTGTGTGTGTGTGTGTGTGTGTGTAGCAGTCAGAGGACAAGTCATCAAAGTCATTTATTTCCTTCTACAATATAAGTCCTAGGAATCAACTTCAGGATGTCAGACTCAAAGTCAAGCACCTTTACCCACTGAGCCATCTCACTGAAAAAGTTAATATTTTTAAAAACTAATAAATATTGTCAGAAGTGTATATAAGTTGAATCTTTTTTTACCGTTAACAAGAACACAGGGCCTCAACTGTTCTGAGGAATGCCGCCTCTGAGTTAATGAGACAGGATCATTTTGGGTAAGCTAAAGCCCTCCCTCCATGCCACTAAAGGAAAAAAAAGTGAAAATCACAGGGAAGAATGCTCTTCTTCTTTGGAAATAGCATTATGATTTCAGACAGACAGACAGACACATGCGCGTGCACGCATGTGCATACACACACACACACACACACACACACACACACACACAAAGAAATTACAAATAGAACCCCAGTAGGCAGGGGAAGTAAGTATGGAAGTGAGATGTCAGCACAAAGAAGTAGGCTTCAGGCTAAGACAGGGAAGTAGACTCAGATATTTTGGTCATTCTGATAAGCACTTAGAAATAGTGACCCCAGGAATAGTCACAGGAATCTGTTTCTTGTTGTGTGTGTTCTTTGACTATCTGGGTTTATTGTCCTGCTTGTTCCTTGACTATTTGCATCTATTGTATTGCTAGTTCCTCAACCTAGAACTGACCTTAATACATGCATGTAATTTAAACAGTATAAGAATAAAAAAGGAGGAGGAGGGATGGGAAAGGGGATTAATGGTGGGGGAGTGGGAAATGGAGATGGCATCAGAATTGTAAATAAATAAAATATTGAATAAAAAAATTAAAATAAAAAATAAAATACCTTCAGTTTCCATTGAACAAGAACTAGGATACTGGTCATCTAGAAATTATTAAAAACAAGAAATGTTGACAATGATATAAGCAAAGAGGAATACTTATTCACCATTGGTAGGTCTGTAATAGTACAATCACTATGGAAACCAGTAGGGAGATTCCAAGAAAAGCTGAAAATACAACTAAAGTATGGCCCCACTATACCACTTCTAGGCATAGTTCCTACTATAGAGACACATGTTCATCTATGTTCATTGCTGCTCTGTTCATAATAGCTAGGAAATAGAATTAAGCTAGATGTCTATCAACTGATGAATGGATAATGAAAATGTAGTACACATTCAATTATTTAGCTTTAAAAAAATGAAATGATGCTAAATACACAGATCAATCCAGGCAAAAGGGGTCACTGGTGGGGAAGAGAAAGTGTTGTCTTAAGGGTGGGTAGTAGAACACAAAGATGTGCAGGGAAGTAATGTGAAGACAAGTTTAAGTGAAGAGAAGAAGGTGAAGTGGGATAGAGAAGTAATAGAGAGATAAATAAATGAAAATAACCAACACCAAGGATACTTTTGTGTGTGTGTGTGTGTGTGTGTGTGTGTGTGTGTGTGTGTGAATTCAGAGATTTGTTGTCAGTCCGTGGAAGGGTATCTTGGTTCTTGGCTTGGCATGGGCCTGGAACCCCGAGATGGCAGGTGTTCGGCCACACCCCTAGAACCCAGGGCCCTGACATGAAATCTAATCTCCGGTCTAATCTCCATTAAACCTGCACTGTCAGTCACGTAAGACACAGGTAGAGAGTGTGACTAACCGGCC
The DNA here is from genome assembly GCF_004785775.1 of Grammomys surdaster. Lineage (NCBI taxonomy): Eukaryota > Metazoa > Chordata > Mammalia > Rodentia > Muridae > Grammomys > Grammomys surdaster. The sequence goes on along the minus strand of NW_021604693.1, from coordinate 998,845 downwards.
TCTGTCTCGAGAGATTTACATATTAATGAATTATCTAAAGGCCAGGAGGTGCAGTTAATTAAGTTATTCCCTCCTCTTTCCCACTCCCTATTTAATCGAGCTCCTCCTGGCATTTGGGGGGTGCACGCACATCCAGATCCAACTATCACACCATGGACAATAAACTACTCTTTGGAAACCCAGTGTCTTCTGGAGTGTGCCACTGCAAAGCTTCCAGCTTTGAAACTTCAGACTTTCTCCAGTATATGGGACCTACCGCAGGAAAGCCTCCAGGACTCTGTCACTTCCTGCTCCCGCAGGCCACCTCCGCTGTGGTCTCAGGACTGACACGTGAGCTGGGGCCACCTCCCCGTGTGTTTTCCCCACAGTTTGTTACTATGTTCATTTAGAAAAATAATAGTAGTATATAAGTTTCCTGACTTAGGTACTTGCCAAATTTATAGTATCAGTTATACATTTCTTCCACTCTGAAAGGAGTTTAATAAACCTTATAACATTAAAATAACCTATAGGATATGTGTCAAGCTGGGTGGTCTGGCTCAGTATTAGAGGACATGCATAACATGATGAAGGAATACAAGCTGTAGAGTCAAAAATTTGAGAATTTTACATATCCATCAAATGTATTTTGATCATATTCATGCTCTCCTCTTTCCTCTCACTCTTCCCATATTTACCCCCATCCATTCCTACAAACTCTATAACATTCATGCCACTACCACACCTATGGTCATATTTGGCCATATATATGCGTGTGTGTGTGTGTGTGTGTGTGTGTGTGTGTAACCAAAACTTGATCCTAAAATCCTTATTGCTAAAGATATCACACAAATACAGGAATCAAATTGATACTGACTTAGAAACTTTCTCTCCACTGGATTTATTTCATCATAGTACCAGAAGATACTATACAGTTTGCTGAAGGAAAAGTCCCCAATAGTTCTACACAGATTCAAACCTTTTGAGCTACAATAATGACTGGTAAGACTTTATCTATATGCTTTCTTGTTTTGTTCTCAGTATTTTCATGCTCCTTGATATTGAACCTAGTGTTTTGTGGCACCTACACAACATGGATTAATACAGGCACACACACACAGAGACACACAATCTCATTGTATTTGAAGTAAGCATGCAATTTTGTATAGCTTCATAGCTATCCTTGGCCACTTCTACCACTAAACCACATCCCTTTCCTGTTTTACCTTTTGTTTTCAAGTTTCACCCAAAACTCATAATCCTGCTGCTTCAACCACCCAAGAACCTAGTGATACAGATGTGTCTAAATAGAACTAGCTTGTCATTTTATTAGTCATTTCTGATTTTATACGATTGTTATCTGAATTACACATGTGATTTCAACCTTCATAATGCCAAGACCCACCCTATGACCCTCAGTAATCTATCCTGGAGAATGTTGTGGGCTCACTGTTGGTTGAACAATTCTGAAATGTATGCAGTGCTGCTCATATCTGCTGCTTTCTTCTTGATGTTATGTCCAGATGCTGTATCCAATGTTAAAGTGAACATGGAGTCTAGTATAGCATTTTCCCTGTCTCTCTTCATGTGTTTGTATATAATGATATGGAATGAATTTATACACTGATAATTAGTAGTTCATACAGATGTGTTGATTCAGAATGACAATGTAGAACCTTTGTCTCTTGTTATAGATTTTTCTTATAATTATATTTGTGTAATACAAATGTAGATACCACCTCTAATCTATCTATTTCTATATCTATCATCTATCAACCTCTCCATTTCTCTTTCTCTCACCTCAGTCTCTCTTGATCTAACAATTAAGTGGAGTAGGTGGGCTGCTGGAAGGCATGTTCTTTCTTTTTATTTTCAACCTAGAATATCTAAGACCTGTGGTGATTGTAATGAGTAGATTTGTAGTCATGTAGAGGATACAATTCTATGTATGTATGAAAGGGTACTTGCAAGGAAGTTTAACTGAAGAAGGAGGATTCACATTGAATGTGGATGGTGTCAAGAAACAAAGGAAGGCTGGAGAGATGGTTGACTTGCCTATCAAGTATAAGAACCTGAATCTGGATTTTAGGAACTCGACTGAAAATCTAGGCACTGTGATGCACTTGTCATCCCAGCATTGCCATAGTAAGAAGTCAGGCTAACAGGTAAAGTTTGTGGGTGAAATAATCTGGCCATTGGATCAAAATATCAGGCTAAGGAAAGGTGGAAGTGCCTGAAGACTGAAGTCTGAGCTTGTCTTCTGACCTCAGTGTAGATACTGTGCATGTATGCACCCACCCTCTCATGAATACTCCCGTATACAAACTCAAATTATAGAAATAAGATGGAAGAAAGGATAAATTTTACTCTTCTTCTTCTCCTTCTTTTTCTTTTTCTTCTTCTTCTTCTTCTTCTTCTTCTTCTTCTTCTTCTTCTTCTTCTTCTTCTTCTTCGTTTGTCTTCATCTTTTGCACTTTCTCTTCTACTGTTGTTGTTGTTGCTGCTGCTGCTGCTGCTGCTGCTGGAACTGCTGGAACTGCTGGAACTGCTGGAACTGCTGGAACTGCTGGAACTGCTGGAACTGCTGGAACTGCTGGTGCTGCTGCTGCTTGGTTATTATGGACACAATGAAACTAGTTGCTTCAAACTCCCGTTGTGGTAACTTGCTCACCAAAATACACTGTCTTCTCTCAAACTGTGAACTAAAACAACCGTTCTTCTTCCATAGGCTGTATTTTCTTGAGTTTTATCACAGCAAAAAGAATAGTAATTTTATTCTGTATTTATCTGTTCATCAGTGACTTTTATATTGTCCTTTGGGTTTTATGTTTGTTTGTTTGTTTGTTTTTAGTTTTAGGAATTCATCCTAGGGACTTTCTCATGCAACATATAACATTGAGATCAACCCCAGCTCTCAAGTTTCTACGTAGTGTCTTTCATTTCTATTTCTTTTACTTCTCTAAAAATCTGTGTATTTTATCCTATATGTATGTTTACACTTATATATGTTTATTCACCACATATAAGCTTGGTACCCATAAAGGTAGTAGGAGGCATTGAAACACAGGAATCAGAGTTATAGATACTTGTGAGTTGCTATATGCATTCTGGGAATGGAACTTGATCTCTCTAGAAAAAAACAGAAATTGCTTCTCCCTGCTAAGTCAACTCTGAGGCACTTAGTTTGTATGTCTTATGAGGCAGATTTCATAGAGATAAACATTTGTGTGTCTGATGAAATCTTCATTGCTTCTCCATTTCTAAAGGATACAAAAGATCTTTAGTTGGGGGCATGTCTAAATGGTTAAAATGAGAATCCCAAGCTATCAAACTCAGCACCCAATAGAAATTCTTACGCATCCATATTTATTACAGTGTTATTTACAATAACTAAGATATTAATCAATACATAAATAAAATAGAATGTGTACATAAATGGAATTTTTAAACATTTATTTTAAAATATGTGTATGTGTGTCTATGTGGATATAAATGGGCCAAGGAGGCCAGAGATGGTGTCATATCCCCTGGATCTGAATGTACAGGTGGTTATGAGCTGCCTATCATAGGATCTGAAAAAAAGTAACTTATATCCTCTAACAAAGCAAGATGGTTCAGCAAGCTTCTTAACCATCTCCCTAGTAACCAAAATGGAGTCATACTCAGCAATGACAAACAAAATTATTGCATATATAGAAAACTAGATGGAACTGAACATAATCATACTAGGGAAGTAATACAGTATCTTATTTAGGGGTTAGTACTGTGAAGATAAATCATAACCATGCAACAATTAATTAGGAAAATGTTTAATTGTATCTGGTTTGCAGTTTCAGAGACTTAGTCCATTATCATAACCAGAATCATTGTGGTGTACTGGCAGACATGGTAGAGGAGCAGAGAGTTCTAAATCTGTATTGGCATACAAATGAGAGTCTTGTCTTGAGCTTCTGAAAGCTCAAAGTCTCAGCCCAGTAAAAAGCCCTCTGAGAATGCTACACCTGTTTCAACAAGAACAGTGAAATCCATTGTTTTGTGAAATACTAATCAATAGTTTGAAAAGCATTTTCTAGATAACATATTCAATGTCATGTCTCATCATTTAAAGCTCTAATAATTTTCTTAAAAATAAAACCTGTCAGGCTGGAGAACTGGCTTAGTGGTTAAGAGTACTGACTGCTCTTCCAGATGTCCTGAGTTCAATTCTCAGCAACCACATGGTGGCTCACAGCCATCTGTAATGGGATCTGATGCCCTCTTCTGGTGTGTTAGAAGACAGCTACAGTGTACTCCTATACATAAAATAAATAGTTAAAAAATAAAACCTGTCTTATTTGTCGAATAATTTCATAACAATTTTGATGTGACATCACACAAAGAACATAGTGGTCTTAGAGAAACATTAGGAACAGATTTTTCCTATGAATACTAAACAATTAGGTACATTTAAAATTTTTTGAAGTGTTTAAAAAACCCAATGAATAAAAAAAAAATACGGCTCTCTCCAATCTCTAAAATTCTCTGTTAAAATTTTAATTGCAAAAAACCATAATGCAAGTCATGGATGGGCACATGGCTCCTCACCTCACCCTGCTGTTGCCATCTGAAGGCCAGCTTGAATCCAAGACATACAAGTTAGACCCTCCCACACCAATCCCCATGCCTTCTTGAACCCCAGCAAGCCAAGCATCCAGGGGATCTGCCCCACCCTGGAGGAGCTCTATCTTACTTACAGTCTGTAACTATACCTGCAGTTGCAAATCAGAGCACTACCCTCTACCTAAATCAGTGCACTGCCTCCCAGGAAGCCTGCTCAAACCCATGAAACAAAGCTCCACCTATCTCCCTAGAGGCCCACTCCAACCAGTGACACCCAGGACAGCAAACAACAGAGACAACCAACCAGATGGCAAAAGGCGAGTATAAGAACTTAATCAACAGAAGCCAATGCAACTGTCAGAACTGAGGTCTACTACTAAAGCAAGCACTGGATATCCTGATACAAATGAAGAGCAAGACTGTGATCTAAAATTCCATCTTATAAAGATATTACCTTATCTCATAAAATAATTACCTTAAAGAAATACATGAAAGCACAAACAGACAGAAGCCTTTTTGTAAAAAGAAACAAGTGCTTCTGTAAGGCAAAGGACATTGTCAATAGGACAAAATGGCAAACAATAGATTGAGAAAAGATCTTCATCAATCCTACATCCAATAGAGGGCTAATATCCAATATATATAAAGAACTCAAGAAATTAGACTTCAGACAACCAAATAACCTTATTGAAAAATGGGGTACAGAGCTGAACGATGAATTCTCAACTGAGGAAACTCAAATGGCTGAGAAGTTCCTAAAGAAGTGTTCAACATCCTTAGTCATCAGGAAAATGCAAATCAAAACAACTCTGAGATTCCACTTCACACCAGTAAGAATGGCTAAGATCAAAAACTCAGGTGACAGCAGATGCTGGTGAGGATGTGGAGAAAAAGCAACACTCCTCCATTGTTGGTGGAATTGTAAACTGATGCAACCACTCTGGAAATCAATCTAGCAGTTCCTCAGAAAATTGGACATAGCTTTACTGAGCACCGAGCTATACCATGCCTGGGCATATACCCACAAGATGCCCCAACATATAACAAGGACACATGCTCCACTATGTTCATAGCAGCCTTATTTATAATAGCCAGGAGCTGGAAAGAACCCAGATGTCCTTCAACAGAGGAATGGATACAGAAAATGTGGTACATTTAGACAATGTAGTACTACTCAGCTATTAAAAACAATGAATTCATGAAATTCTTAGGCAAATGGATGGTCTAGGTGTGCACCCCCCTGTTTAAGCCAGGGGGAGCCAGCTTAAATAGGGAGGGGAAAAGAGAAGGGACTGGGAAGGAATAACTTAATTTAGTTATACCCCCTGGACTTTAGGTAACTCATGAATATGGAAACCTCTGGATGCTGAAGCTTATAGTCACACCCTCTCTAGCCAAACATGACTACAAGGTGCAGATCAAATGGAGATCACACCACGTGTCAGGAGCCTGGATTCTGGGAGCACAGTGGAATAGATGCCCGTCCCTCACAGGAATTGGACACCTGTTGGGTCTCCGAGCTATTTCCAGCCAGCACTTTGACCAAAACCAGCCATCCTATCACGGTACTGCATCCCACTCTCTTTCATAAAAGGAAGGGCATCTCTGTGTCATCTGTAGTGAAAATTTTCGATGAGGAAGTTAAAATAAAACACTCACAGGCTTTAAGGTGTAGCACAATTAAGCCACAGAGTAAGGGGAATTGAGGGTGAGGATTGGGAAGGCAAGGAATCATTAAGCCAATTAAATATATGTGGTACAGTTTGAGGGAAATGACATCTGATTAATCTAGATAGACACTATATTTTCCTCACTAACATGTAACTTTAACTATTTGACTTTGGCAAAAGAGTTCATCTGTAGCTGGAAGGTCTGGATCTGTCTGTAGGAGTCCCTGAGCATCTAAGAATGTAGCTTGGCATCCTAGGAAGGTTCCAGGAGATGGTGCTCTCTCTGGATCTCAGCATGCCTCTGGAATCTTTAGTCAGATGAGATGGCTGAGAGAAGGCAGATTGGCATCTCAGGCAAATTCTGTTGTATCTGTGGGTATACCTGTATGATAATCACAGGGAAGCAGCATCCCTGGCAAGGAGATGTCTGCAAAGGCTGGGTATTAAGCATTAAGTCACTTGGGAGCAAGCACATCATGGTCTGTCATTAAGATCCTGGAAAGGCAAAGGTGATTGAGGAAATTTTAGTTCTGGAAGGCACCTTTGAGTCTGTTTTTGGATGGCTGAGGGAGAAAAACATCATGTTAATTATGTATCTGGGATAGGCAGCAACAGTTTGTCTGTAACAGGAAACTAGTTGTTAATTAAGGATTGAAAAATGGTGATCAGCATGTTGATTTGACCTGTGGAAGTAGATTAGATAACTTTTGAACCTTGAAGAAATCTTAAAAATTGAAAAAAAATTGTTGGATATATATCACGAGTGTTAGAGAGAAAAAGAAGCATTTAAACAAAACAAGAAAATTTTCAGTTGAAAAGCATGAACGTTTTTGAAGGTATTCCTGTTGGGGAGAAAAAAGCATTAATGGTGGGCTTAGACGCAGTGGAAGAGAAGGGCTTGCTCTGCCATGTGGTGTCTATGCTCTAGCAGAGAGGCCAGGGTATTCAGGTTTAGAAGCAGAGTGGGGAGGTGCTTGCTCTGCCATGTGGTGTCTGTGCTCTAGCAGAGGCCAGGGTATTCTCCATTTGTTTGGGGCTTTTTTTGTTTTTTTGTTTTTTGCTTTTTTGTAGTCTTAAATGTAGAGAAAAAGAAGAAAGGCCAACCTTGAAGGAAGCTTAGAGGAAGAAATATAGAGGCTTGATAGGAGAGTCAGTGTTAGAAGGAGTGAGATGTTGTGTAAAACTGAGTCATGGGGGTGGGGGAGGGGGTGGTAAACACGTGGAAGCTGACTTGAAGCCAGTAGCTCTTGGAAGTAGTTTTCTCCAGGCCCAGTTTGGAGCTTTCAGCCATGAGAAAGAAAACTGTCTCAAAACAAAAAAGAAAAATTTTACCCAAGGGGAGAAGTCTTAGAATGAGAGTCTAAGGACATGGAAACAAATTTTCAAATTCCTCTGGAATAACAAAAAACACAGGATAGCAAAAACTATTCTCAACAGTAAGTGACCTTCTGGGGGAATCACTATCACTGACCTCAAGATTTACTACAGAGCAATAGTGACAAAAACTGCATGTTATTGGTACAGAGACACACAGATAGATCAGTGAAAGAGAACTGAACACCCAGGAATACACCCACATACTTACGGTCACTTGATTATTTATAAAGATGCCAAAATCATCTAGTGAAAAAAGATAGCATATTCAACAAATGGTGCTGGCTCAAGTGGTAGTGGGCATGTAGACAAATGTAAATTGAACCATTTTTTCTCTTTGTACAAAGTTCAAGTCCAAGTGGATCAAGGACCCACATAAAACCAGATACACTGAATCTAATAGAAGAGAAAATGGGAAAGATCCTCAAACACATGGGCACAGGGGAAAATTTCCTGAACAGAACACCAATGGCTTATGCTCTAAGATCAACAATCGACAAATGGGACCTCATAAAATTGAAAAGCTTCTGTAAGGTAAGGACACTGTCAATAGGACAAAATGGTAACCTACAAATTGAGAAAAGATCTTTACCAAACCTACATATAATAAAGGGCTAATATCTAAATTATACAAAGAACTCAAGAAGTTAGACTCAAGAGAACCAAATAATCCTATTAAAAATGGGATACAGAAAAAGAAACATGGTCAAGTATTGTGGGGGGAACAGGATTGAAGTCTTGAGGTCTGAGACAGATGCAAATACTTACATACAACCAGTGGACAGAAGTCGGGGACTCCTGTGGTTGAATTAGGGAAAGGCTGAAAGAAGTTGTGGAGGAGAGTGACCCCATAGGAAGACAAGCAGTCTCAACTAACCTGGATCGCCAAGATCTCTCAGACACTGAGCCACTAACCAGGCAGCATACAGTAGCTGGTACAAGGCCCCCAACACATATATTGCAGACTTCCTGGTCTGGCCTCAGTAAGAGAAGATGCACCTAACCATTGAGAGACTTGAGGCTCTAGGGTGTGGAGAGGCTGGATGGGTTGGGGTGGGTTGGGGACATCCTCTTAGAGATGGAGAAGAAGGAATGGGATGAGGAACTCTCAGAGAGTGGACTGGGATGAAGATAATGACTGGACTGTAAACAAAAAGATTAAAGATAACTTTTTTAAATGGGGTAAATAGCTAAACAAAGAATTCACAATTGATAAATATTGAACTGCCAAGAAGCACCTAAAGAAATTTCCTTAGTTATCAGGAAAATGCAAATCAAAACAACACTGAGAATCCTTCTCACAAAAACTCAAGTGACAGAAGATGCTGGCAAGGATGTGGAGAAAGAGAAACACTCCTCCATTGCTGGTGGGATAGCAAACTGGTACAAGCACTTTGGAAATCAATCTGGCAATTTCTTAGAGAATTGTAAATAGTTCTACCTGAAGACCTAGCTATACCACTACTGAGCATATACCCAAAAGATGTTCCATATGGGCATATTCTCCACTATATTCATAGGAGCCTTATTTATAATAGCCAGAAGGTGGAAACAACCCAGGTATCCCTCAGTGGAAGAATGGATACAGAAAATGTGGTACATTTACACAATGGAGTACTACTCAGCTATTATAAAATGATAACTTCATGAATTTTGCAGGCAAATGCATGGAACTAGAAAATAATCATCCTGAGTGAGGTAACAAAGACCCAAAAGGACACACATGGTAGGTATTCACTTATAACTGGATATTAGCCCAAAAGCTCAGAATACCCATGGTACAACTCACAGACCATATGAAGCTAAACAAGAAGGAAGCCCGAAGGATGGACGCTTCAATCCTACTTAGTAGGCATAACAAAATAACCATGGGAGGTAGAAGGAGGGAGTGACCTGGGAGGGAGAGAGGAAGGTGAGGGAAAAGGGGGTGGGTAGGGCAGGATCAGGTATGGGAAGAGACAAGTGAGAAGTCCAGATGGTCAGGAGAATAAATCGAAATACATAGCAATGGGGGTGGGGGAATGAGGAAAAACACTGGAAAGGACCAGATGCCAGGGAAGAGGACCCAAAAGAGATGACATTAGCCAAAATACCCAACAAAGGGGAGATAGGACCTGAAGAGACAACCTCCATTAGATAGGCATGACCCCCAGTTGTGGGATTGGCCACCCACCCATCTCAAAATTTTTAACCCAGAATTGTTCCTGTCTAAAGGAAACATGGGGATAAAAATGGAGCAGAAACTGAAAGAAAGGCCATCCAGAGACCACCCCATCTAGGGATCCATCCCATCTGCAGACACCAAGCCCTGAGACTATTGCTAATGCCAAGAAGTACTCCCAAATAGGAACCTAGTATGGCTGTCCTCTGAGAGACTCCACCAACATCTGACTAAGACAGATGCAGATACTCACAGCCAGCCATCAAACTGAGCCCAGAGACCCCAATGGAAGAGTTAGGGGAAGTATCGAAAGAGCTGAAGAGAATTGCAACTCCATAGGAAGAAAAACAATATCAACTAACCAGAAACCCCAGAGCTCCCAGGGACTAAACCATCAACCAAAGAGCATACATGAATGAGTCTGTGGCTTCAGCTACATATGTAGCATAGGACTGCCTTATCTGGCATCAGTGGAGGGAAGGCCCTTGGTCCTGTGGAGGCTTGTTGTCCCAGGATAGGGGGATGCTAGAGGGGTGAGACTGGAGTGGAGGGGATGGGTGATTGAGCAGTCTCATAGATACAAAGGGGGTGGAGGATGGGTTGGGGTGGTTGCAGAGGCAAGAGTTGGAAGTGGGACATTTGAAATGTAAATAAATAAAATAGCCAGTTAATAAAAAAATAAATTTAAAAAGTCACTTTTCTGTGTTCACTGACAAGAATGGTCACTGAAACTTCTCAGCAACTTTTTTTTTCTGTTTAATTTGTGCTGTCATTCTCTTAAGTATTAATTTAGTTTATGAATTTTAGAATTGAATGAGCTTGGCAGCAATGTCGTATACCAGACCAGAGTGAGAATTCAAATATTTTCTATCACTTTTGCTGTTTTTAAAAACCTACTCTATCTATATTTCTTTGTAAATGAATGGAATTATAAGTGGTGTTGAGTCAACCAACATGCGTGCTGGGAATTGGATTTGGTTCCTCTGAGAGAGTAATGAGTTTTCGTAAACACTTAGTTACCTCTACAGCCTTTTCTTTAATTTTTTAAATTTTACTATCTTTCTAATTGACTATTTTGTCTGTATGAAACATATGTATATATACATTTGTGCACCACATATGTGCAGTGCCCACTGAGGTAAGAAGAGGGCATCAGGTCCTCTGCAACTGGAATTGGTTGTGAGTCACTATGTCAGTGCTGGGAATTGAATCCTGAAACTCTGTAAGAGAATAAAGTGCTCATAACCTGACTCTACTTAATTAATCTCTTTCGAACTCAAATTGCCACTTTCTCCTGAGTCATCCTATAACAACAGTGACTATTTTAGTATATGGTCTTGGATAGCCAGTTAGGAGATAGAGGAAAGAAAGACAATCACAGTGATACTGGTGTTCAGCCTCTTCACCCAGGACCAAATATAAGACCATTATGACTCAATCACAGGGAAGAGGGAGTGTCAAACTAAAGACATTGTGAGGAAACATGGTGAAGCAGCAGGTCAGGTACATGTTAGATACAGGACATGCTGTTTTTTTCTAGTTGAGAAGGGAGATGTGATGAAGTGAAAACTCAATTTCTGAACTGCCCAGGTCACTTTAAAAGGTAAGAATGGACAGATTCTTATTCTGGCCCATGTGCTGCACTACCCTGGTTTCTAGGCTTTTAGTCTCTGTTCATAACTCCTCTTATTGTCCTATGTTTCTAAAAATTATTTCTTTTACTTTTGAGATTACAATATATTCTATTACTCCCAGTTTACTTTCCCTCTCTCTAAGCACCTCTATCTGTGTTTATGTAAAACAATGAACTTGAGTTTATCATTGTTTTTGTTATTAGAACTCTCAAGTCTACACTCCATAAGTACACAACGCTCATTATCCTCCTGATCTCTTGAGACTTCCCAATTTTAGAATATCCAGTACATATATAAACCTGTTTAGAGTATAAGTCTGGAGACACTCAGCTGTGACTATCATGTCCAGGGGATCACTTGGCTCTGACAACACATGGGCATGTAGACTGGGAGCACTGCAACATCTGTAGGTCCCAGCATATACAGCAGTCATGGGAGATATGGAGATGTTGACCTGGGAGCCACTAGTGTCACTTCTCTATACACGACCAGAATGAAGCTTTCAAACACTGTTTCTGAACAGCATTGCAACATCACCATCTCTCCTGATTTTAGCGGAAGAGGTGGTAGAGCCAATAGGGAGGGCTTTCTGTAGACTCCTAAAAACAGAGATTGTGAGTTTGGGAGTCACCCTTTCTCATGCCACCTCATGGAAATTGGAATAACAGAGGTTCTCCCACCTCATGTTTTTCCTCCCACTCATTCTCTCCTGTAGCTATGTCTCCCTATCCACAGACGTGTCCATTTCTTTCTGGGTTTTAATCAATTCTCTAATACTTTCAGACTCCACTCAACAGGAGTTGTCCCACACAAGTAACTGTAGTATTCATTAAACCATAGATTTCCATTTTCTATGATGGATGAAGGTAGAAAATATGAAATGCTGGGCTTCAGGCTGCCCTTTAGATCCATTTCACGTTCTTAGGGAAAAAAAGTAGAATCCTTAGCAGGCTATGTCTTCGAAGTAAGGCAACTGATGAGAGCTTTCCTAATCCTGGACTGCTTCAACTGGTCTCTCTGGAGCTTTTCTGTGATCCCAGCTCAAATAGGGCAGCCATGATTCTGGATCCATGAACCATTATTTCCTCTCAACCTAATGACATCATCAGTACCCTGGCCACACTGGTCTTTTAGTATCAATTCTCTTCCTGTTTGTCTTTGAGTTAGGTATATTTTTAGATACTAATTGCTGATGCTAGAAATGATCACAAATCAGGCACAGGAAAAGAATATATGTGTAATATCTTACAATTCTGGAGGTGAAAAGTCTGAAATGAGCCCTCTGTTATTAGTTTCATGGTTTAAGGTCTGCATTTCTTTCAAAGGGACAAGAGGAGAATATATTTCTTTTTCTTTTCCAGGTTTTAGAAACCTCCAGAACTCTGTGACTTGTGGACACTTTATTTTCAGAACCAGAAAAATGGAGTATGTCTCAAGCTGCCTTGCTCTGACCTTCACTATCCTCCTTCTTCTCCTTTATGAAATATTGTAGCTACTCTGGCCTATGTGGACCATCCTGGACATTCCCATCATTTTAAAGTCAACTGATTAAAACATGAATTGCGTCTTCAACTTCTCTTCCCCTTCCATACAGGAGTTGTTGTATACAAACTCTCTGGTAAACACTCACCAGCATCTCAGGAGAACATTAGTATGTTCTGAGTGAACTGTCCCTCACAACCTACCCATCTCATTTTAAGCCCCATCTCTTACAGATTTCTCCATCACAAACACATCTATCCTTGGAATCAAGATTTTTTTGCACACGAACTTTAGGTAGAGGTTAAACAACCAAACCATCAAACCACATGGAAAATATTCATAGGATCTTAGGGTAAGAATATGAATTTTATTAGGGGAACGCTGTCCTGACTGCCTCAGCATCCACACCCCTATCCTGATTCCTCTGAAGCCTGAAACACTTTAAATCATTCCTACTATTCTTGGGGATTCCTATCTAATAATTAAACTCAATAGAAATAGTGGGGTACTGAAGAACACCTCTGACACCTTTCTCACCTGTAACTATGATCAACAGGGGGTCACTGATTTCTGACAATATGTTTGGGAGGTCAAGATCAAAGCCCTGACATCTATAAGTTCCCACATGTGCTGTGGTCACAGGGTACATATCAAAGCTGTGTTGAAATACGATGTCTTGGAGCTCCAGGATACAGACTGCATCTTCCTTGATCCAAGCTGAGATTGACACTGCAGAGTCACATGCTCTACAATGTAAGCCAGGGGACTTGGCTAGTAGGATGGGCTTGTTAGAAACCTCTGTGAAGAAAGAATGGCCTGGTCTTAGAAATAAGGAGGCAGCACACCTCCTTATTTTTGTGTTCAGTATCTCTCCTTGTATATATTTCTAAGGTTCCTTCCAAGCCAATTACCCAGAACTACCCGATGACACCATACCTACTGAGACTTTTGAGCAAATACTGCATAAGACATCAAACACATTATGAAAATAAATTACATATAGAAGTGTAGCCATTAACAAAAAATGAGATAGCATCAGATTGCCACAAAATAAAAGCATTAACCATCTGAGTCTATAATGGAATAATCTGGAAGCCCAGGACATAGTACAAAGTTCTATTGTATCTTTTGATACAATAATAGCTGACTTTCATATGTTCCATCATCATGGATGTTTGGGGGAACTTGCATTCACATCTGGTCTTGAAAGAGACTACTGTTCCAAGCAGAGTGCCCTTTGCCCATTATATAAATGTCATCATTTTTTTTCTAAATGCTCAGGACTCTTACAGTATCTGACAGTCCCCAGTATTGATTGAGTCAACCAAGAAAAGAGTCCCTGGGGTTCTCTGGGACAGTATCAGAGAGCTTATTTCCAGGTCTTCCACTTTCTTGTTTATAAGAGATGTCACCCATAGATCTTCCTATTAGTCTATACAGCAGTTTTCCTTCCTGTAAGAGAAAAATCTTTATATGTAACATTAGAAGTACTGCATGATTTAGGGTCAGACAGGGAGATTCTTGGAGAGAAAGACCCAGAATAGACAATACATCTCCTTCCAATAACTTGGCTGTCTGTACCCCTGATTCTACTGGGCTCTGTAAATAAGATGTCAGAGCCCACTCAGTGAAGATGAACTCATGCCCCAATATCTACCATTATATGGAAGCCATGCTCACTACTATGGAAAGATACAGCTTCTCAGGCTGATATTTCTATCCACCATGGTATTCTACAATCTTCATTCCCAGAAGAACTCACCAAGACACACCAGGCTAAGGAGCATGGTCAACATTGTGCTGCTTATGTTTGAAAGTGGCAGCACCGCAACTATACAAGACTTCCTGAGGAGCCCAACTTCTCTGTTTTATCAGTTGACTACAGCTTGAGACAAAGTAAATGTTTGTGCCTTATTTACATGATGGCTTTCAGAAAATTCTCAAGACTCCAAGTCTTGCTTTGTATACTTTTACCATTGTTGTACCGGAATATGTCTTAACCCCAATTCTACTTATCCAGAACAATCAAATGTAGTTATATCAAAATAGTATCTATAGGTGTTTTTATAGAGGATTCAAATTTTCTCCCTATGTAGTATATGCACATCAAATAAGTACATCAAATGAATAACAATCATAATGTACATCAACATGAGATTTATGCTGTTGTTTCTAGAGTAGTTAATGTTATAATAATTTCATTTCCAACTAAACTTATTATGTAGTTATGTTCAGTGATAAAATCATAAAATTCCACTTCTGGAGTTCAAAGCAGGTATGTTTGCATACAGCAGGATCTGAAATTTGTTTTATGATACAAGGATCCACTCCTTATTCTTTTTCTTCCTCTCTTCTTTCTGTCTTTACCATCTCTTTTCTCTCTGTTTATCATTTTATGATACATACTTTCCCACTACCCACTAGCACAATTCTGTCAGATAAAATTGCAAGTATTCAATTTCGAAGAGTACAGGGGGGAAAATGCCATAACACTTAAGGAAAAAAAAATCCCCCCCAAAAAGTACATGTCAATATCCAAGAATTAAGATCAATAATGTTTTATCATCAGTTCTTCATTTTTTCCTTTTAATTTTTACTTTGGAGGAGTTCTGGAATGCTGAAGAGATGGCATAGTGACTTAGAGTACATTTTACTCTTAAACAGAACCTGGTGTCAGTTCCTAGTACTGTAATGATGCCTCACAACTTATGACTCCGGTTAGTCTGGCTAAGGGTTTATGTATCTTGTTGATTTTCTCAAAAACAAACAAACAAACAAACAAAAATAAACCATCTAGTTTTGTACAGTTCTCTTTGTTTCTATTTGATTGATTTCAGCCTTGAGTTTGATTATTTCCTGCCACCTTCTCCTCTTGGGTATATTTGCCTCTTTTTGTTCTAGAGCTTTCACATGTGCTGTTAAGCTGCTAGTGTACACTATCTCCACTTTCTTTTTGGAGGCACTCAGAGCATTGAGTTTTCCTCTTAGCACTGCTTTCATTGTGTCCTATAAGTTTGGATATGTTGTGCCTTCATTCTCATTAAAATCTAAAAAGTCTTTAATTTTTTTTCATTTTTTTCTTCCCTGATCAAGTCATCATTGAGAAGAGAGTTGTTCAGCTTCCATGTGTATGGGAGCTTTCTGTTGTTTTTGTCGTTATTGAAGACCAACCTTAGTCAGAAGAATCCACGGGGATTATTTCAATCATCTTGTATCTGTTGAGGCTTGCTTATATTACATGACATGAGATGACATGACATTATAAGGTCAATTTTAGAGAAAGTACCGTCAGGTGCTGAGAAGAAAGTGTATTCTTTTGTTTTAGACTGAAATGTTCTATAGATATCTGTTAAATCCATTAGGTTCATAACTTCTGTTACTTTCGCTGTGTCTCTGTTTAGCTTCTGTTTCTATGATCTGGCCATTGATGAAAGTGGAGGATTGAAGTCTCCCACTATTATTGTGTGAGGAGGTGCAATGCATGCTTTAAAGTTTAGTAAAGGATCTTTTATGAATATGGGTGCCTTTGTATTTCAAGCATAGATGTTCAGAATTAAGAGTTCATCTTGATAGATTTTTCCTTTGATGAGTATGGCATGTCCTTCCTCATCTTTTTTGATAACTTTTGGTTGAAAGTTGATTTTCTTCAATATTAGAATGGTTACTCCAGCTTGTTTCTTGGTACCATTTGCTTGGGAAAAAAATTTCCAGCCTTTTATTCTGAGGTAGTGTCTGTCTTTATCACTCAGGTGCATTTCCTGTATGCAGCAAAATACTGGGTCCTGTTTACATATGCAGCCTGTTAGTCTGTGTCTTTTTGTTGGGGAATTGAGTCCATTGATGGCAAGCGATATTAAGTAATAGTGATTGTTGCTTTCAGTTAATTTTTTTGTTAGAGGTGGAATTATGTTTGTGTGGTTATCTTCTTTTGGGTTTGTTGAAAGATTACTTTCTTGCTTTTTCTAGGATGCAGTTTCCCTTCTGTGTTGGAGTTCTTCTTCTATTATCCTTTGTACTGCTTTATTTATGGAAAGATATTGTGAAATTTGGTTTTGTCATGGAATATCTTAGTTTCTCTCTCTATGGTAATTGAGATATCTGCTGGGTATAATAGCCTGGGCTTGAATTTGTGCTCTCTTAGGATCTGTATGACATCTTTCCAGGATCTTCTGACTTTTAGAGTCTCTGTTGAGAAGTCTGGTGTAATTCTGATAGGTCTGTCTTTATATGTTACCTGACCTTTTTCCCTTACTGCCTTTAATACTCTTTCTTTGTTTTGTGCATTTGGTGTTTTGATTATTATTTCATGGGAGAAATTTCTTTTCCTATCCAATATATTTAGAGCTCTATAGGGTTCTTGTATGTTCATGGGCATGTCTTTTTTTTTTTTTTTAGATTAGTGATGTTTTGTTTTCTAATTTTGTTAAAGATATTTACTGGCCCTTTAAGTTCAAATCTTTGCTCTCGTCTATACCTATTATCCTTAGGTTTCATCTTTTCATTGTGTCCTGGATTTCCTGAATATTTTTGGTTAGGAGCTTTTTGCATTTCTTTGACTATTGTGTCAATGTTTTCTATGGTCTCTTCTGCACCTGAGATTCTCTCTTCTATCTCTTGTATTCTGTTGGTGATGCTTGCATCTATGAGTCCTGATCTCTTTCCTTGGTTTTCTATCCCCAAGTTTGTTTCCCTTTGAGATTTCTTTATTGTTTCTATTTCTATTTTTAGATCCTGATGATTTTGTTCAATTACTTCATCTGTTTCATTGTGTTTTCCTGTATTTCTTTAAGAGATTTATGTGTTTCCTATTTAAGGACTTTCTACCTGTTTACCTGTGTTCTCCTGTATTTTTAAGGGAGTTGTTTATGTCCTCCTCAAAGTCCTCTACTATCACCATGATATCTGATTTTAAATCAGAATCTTGTCTTTATCCAGAACTTGCTATGCTGGGAGAACTGGGTTCTAATGTTGCCCAATAGCTTTGGTTTCTGTTACTTATGTTCTTGCGCTTGCCTCTCACCATCTGGTTATCTCTAGCATTAACTGGTCTTGCTGTCTCTGACTTTAGCTAGCTTGTACCTCCTGTAAGCCTGTGAGCCTGTGATCTTAGGTGTGTCAACACTCCTGGAAGACCTCCTCTCTCTGGGTGGGATTTAAGTATGGAGAGCTGTGGTATAAGGTTAGTTCCAGTGTGCACACAGAAACTGGAAGCACCTTCTCGTTTTCAAGAGGTTCCATTTAGTAATTGATCTTGCTACCTCAGCATTGGTTTTCTGTTCAGAAACTTATCTCCTGTGCCAATGAGTTCAAAGGTATTTTCCATTTTCTCTACAACTGGGTTTGACATAACTGGTTTTAGGTTGATATCAATCTATTTAGATTTGAGTTTTGTTCAGGGTGATAAATATGAATCTATTTTCATTCTTCTACATACAGACAGCCAGTTACACCAGCACCATTTGTTGAAGGTGTTTTCTTTTACTCCACTGTATGTTTTTTGGTTCTTTGTCAAAAATCAAGTGTCCATAGATGTGTGGGTTTATTTCTAGGTCTTCTATTTGATTCCATTGATAACCTATCTGTTTTTATACCAATATTGTACTGGCTGGTTTTGTGTGTCAAGTTGACACAAGCTGGAGTTGTCACAGACAAAGAAGCCTCCATTAATGAAATGCTTTCATGAGATCCAGCTGTAAGGCATTTTCTCAATCACTAGATCAAGGGGGAGGGCCCAACCCATTTTGGGTGGTGCCATCCCTGGGCTGGTAGTCCTGGGTTCTGTAATAAAGCAAGCTGAGCAAGCCAGGGGAAGCAATCCAGTAAGCAGCACCCCTCTATGGCCTCTGCATCAGCTCCTGCCTCCAGGTTCCTGTCCTGACTTCCTTTGGTGATGAACAGCAATGTGGAAATGTAAGCTGAATAAACCCTTTCCTCCCTAACTTATTTCTTGGTCATGATGTTTTGTTTAGGAATACAAACCCTAAATAAGACAAATACCATATAATTTTTTATTACTACTACTCCGTAATACAGCTTGAAATCAGGGATGGTGATACCTCCAGTTCTTTTATTGTAAAGAATTGTTTTAGCTCTCTTGGCTTTTTTGTCTCTCCACATAAATTTGAGAACTACTCTTTCAATGGCTGTAAAAAAAAAAATTGCATTGAAATGCTGATGGGAATTGCATTGAATCTGTAGAATGCTTTTGGTAAGATAGTCATTTTTACCAATTATTTTAAATCCTACCAATTCATGAGACTTGGAAATATTTTTATCTTATGATATTTTCTTCAATTTCTTTCTTCAGAGACTTGAAGTTCTTGTTGTACATGTTTTTTTCACTTGGTTAGAGTTACACCAAAACATTTCATATTATTTGTGGCTATTGTGGAAGTTGTTGCTCCTCAGATTTCCTTTCAGCCTGATTATCATTTGTATACAGGAGGGCTACTGGGGTTTGAGGGGTTAATTTTGTATCCAGTCAATTTGCTGAACATGTTTATCAGCTGTAAGAGTTCTTTGGTAGAGTTTTTGGGCTTACTTATGTATATTATTATATCATCTGCAAATAGCTATACTTTGACTTTTTCCTTCCCAATCTGTACTTCCTTGGTCTAGTTTAGTTGACTTATTGCTCTAGCTAGATCTTCAAGTACTATATTAAAGACATACAGACAGGCTGGACAGCCTTGCCTTATCCTGTATTTCACTGGAATTGCCTTAAGTTTGCCTCCATTTAATTTGATGTTGTCTATTGGCTTGCTGTATATTGCTTTTATTATTTTTAGGTGTGTGCCTTGTATTTCTAATCTCACCAAGAATTTTAATATGAAGGGGGGGTTGAATTTTGTCAAAGGCTTTTTTAGTGTCTAATAAGATGATCATGTAGATTTTTCTTTTAATTTGTTTCTATGGTGGATTACATGGAGGATTTTGTATATTGGACCACCCCTGTATCCCTGGAATGAAGCCTACTTGATCATAGTGAATGATTTCTTTCAATCATTCTTGTATTTGGTTTGCAGGTATTTTATTGTATATTTTAGCATCACTGATGTTAGGGAAGATTGACCTGAAACTCGCTTTCTTTGTTAAGTCTTTAAGTGGTCTAGGTGTCAGGGTGGCCCTGTATACATTGTGTCCCATAAGTTTGGATATATTGCACCTTCATTTTCATTGAATTCCAGAAACCTTTTATCTCTTTTTTTATTTCTTCTTTGACCCAGTGACCAAAAAGTAAGGAATTTTTCAGTTTCTATGAGTTTGTGGGCATTCTGATGGTCCTTTTGTTGTTGAAGTCCAGTTTTCATCCATGGTTATCTGATAAGATGCTACACATTATTTCAATCTTCTTGTATCTGTTGTAGCTTGCTTTGTGACAGAGTACATGGTCAGCTTTGGGGACGGTTCTATGAGATGCTGGGAAGAATGGATATTCTTTTGTGTTTGGGTGAAATATTATGTAGTTATATATTAGGTTCATTTGATTTATAACCTCTGTTGGCTTCATTATTTATCTGTTTAGTTTCTCTTTTGATGGCATGTCTGTTGGTGAGAGTGGTATATTTACATCTCCCACTATTAATGTGTGGGACACAATGTGTGATTTAAGCTTTAGTAATGTTTATTTTATTAATGTGGGTGTCCTTGAATTTGAGGAAGAGATGTTCAGAATTGAAACATCATCTTGATGAATGTTTCTTTTTGTAAGTATGTACTGTCCTTTCCTGTACTTTTTATTGCTTTTGGTTGAAAATCTACTTTTTAGATATTAGAATCACTATTCCAGCTTGTTTTTTTGATCCATTTTGATTGGAAAATCTTTTTCCAGCACTTTACCCCTTGGGTAGTGTGTCTTTCTTTCTGAGGTGTATTTCTTGCATGCAGCAGAATGATGGATGCTGTTTACACACCACTTTTTATTTGAAGTCTATTTTGCTAGATATTAATATTAAAATGGCTACATTAGCTTTCTTCTTAGTTCTATTTGCTTGGAATGTCCTTTTTAAAATCTTTACCCAAATCTGCTTGGAATATCCTTTTTACAATCTTTATCCAAAAGTAATATCTACACTTGATGTTTAAAGGTGAACCCTTCAGTCCTATCCATTCTGCTTGTCTGTATATTTTTATTGAAGAATTGAGAGCACTGGTGTTGAGAGATATCAATGACCAATGATTATTGATTTGTTATTTTTGTTGGAGTGGGTGTGCTTCTTTTATTTAATTTTGTTGTTCCAAGATTACTTATTCTCTGTATTTTCATGGTTATAGTTAGATTCTGTAGGCTTTAGTTTCCCTTTTATTGACTTCTGCAGTGATAAGTTGTTGACAAATGTGATTGAAATGTGATGTTATCATGTACTAGGTTATTTTATCTATCTTTGGTGACTGAAAATTTTGCTGGGTTAATTCTACCAGAGAACTCTTACATCTGATAAACAACTCCAGCAAACTTACTGGATATAAGATTAATTCTAATAAATCAGTAGCCCTCCATTATACAAATGATAAGTGGATGAGAAAGAAATTAGGGAAGAAACACTCTTCATGATAGTGAATAATAATAGAAAATATATTGGTGTAGCTAACCAAGCAAGTGAAAAATCTATATGGCAAGAACTTCAAATTCATGAAGAAGGAAATTGAAGAAAATATCAGAAGATGGAAAGATCTCTCGTGCTAATAGATCGCTGTGATTAACACAGTGAAAATGGCCATCATACCAAAAGCAGTGTACAAATTCAATGTAGTGTGCATCAAAATTTCAACACAGTTTTTTACAGACATTGAAAGAGCAAGTATCAACTCCATTTGGAAAAACAAATAACTCAGGATAGCCAAAACAATTCTGAACAATAAAAAGGAAGGAATCACTGTCTCTGATCTCAAGCTTTATTATAGAGCAATAGTGATAAAACCACATGGTATTGGAGCAAAAACAGAAAGGTTGGTCAATGGAATAGCATCAAAGACCCAGAAATAAACCCATACATCTAGGAACACTTAATTTTTGACAAAGAAGCCAGAATCATACAATGGGAGGGGAAAAGCATTTTCACAAATGGTGCTGGTCTAAGTGGCAGTCTACATGTAGAAGGATGCAAATTGATCCATATTTGTTATCCTGCACAAAACTCAAGTCCAAGTAGATCAATGACCTTGACATAAAACAGGATACACTAAATCTAATAGAAGAGAAACTAGGAAATATCCTTGAACTCATTGATACAGGAGATAACTTTCTGAACAGAATACCAATGACTCAGGTTCTAAATCAACAATTGTTAAGGTGGGACCTCATGAAACTGAGAAGCTTCTGTATATCAAAGGATGCTGTCAGTAGGACAAAACAGTTGTATACAGTTTGGGAAAAGCTCTTCATTAACCCTACATCTGACAGAGGGCTAATATCCGAAATATATTTTAAAAACACAACAAACCAAATACCCCTGAAATGGAAATTTCTGTTTGTATCATGTGATACAGGCTCACCTGATGTTTTGCTGAAGCAGACTTATGTGATGAGTTGCTGAGGCAGGACCCATGAGAGGACATGTGATATTTGGAGAGAATATAAGTAGAACTCAACAGACAGTGACAAGGAGCTTGCATAGCTAGTTGTGCAATTCTTCACGTCTTTGCTGATCCTCACTTTATTCAGAGAGTTATGACAGAGAACTCTTGTCATTCTGGCTGGTCTTGGTTGCTCCTGCTGCTAATTCAGCAGAGGTCTGGAGGTTTCTACTGGATCTTAACACTGTTGCTGATTCATATTTGGTGACACTTTTGAACTGGACTGTTGATATCCTGGTGCTACTGACCTGGACTGCTAGTATCCTGACAGAGATTGGAATCACTCCCAAAGAACTACTTCTAAAAAGGTCCACACCTGATTGTCCTATTTACCATCTTTTCTCTCCTACCTTTGGATTGCAGGCTAGAAGTGGGGGTCAAAGTGGTTGAGAACACTTATTAAAGGTTTTGAAAATGCTAAACCTCTGCAATCCACTTAAAAAATGGGATGCAGAGCTAAACAGAGAATTCTCAGCAGAGAAATCTCAACTGGCAGAGAAGCACTGAATGTTCAACATCCTTAGCCAACAGGAAAATGTAAATCAAAGCAACCCTGAAATTCCATCTTACACCAGCAAGTATGGCTAAGGTAAAAAAAAAAAAAAAGCAAAACAAAAAAACCTCTAGCAACAGCACATGCTGGTGATGATGTGAAGCAAGGGGAAAAGTCCTCCATTGCTGACTGGATTGCAAACTTGGTCTAGGACTCTGGAAATCAATCTGTCAGTTTCTCAAAAAGATCCAGCTCTAAGACTCCTGGGCATATACCCAAAAGATGCTCCACCATACCACAAAGTCACGGCTCCATCATGTTCACCAGAGCTTTATTCATAATATCCAGAAACTGGAAGCAATCCAAATGTCCCTCAATGAAGAATGGTTACAGAAAATGTGGTTCACTTACACAATGCAATACTACTTAGCTATTAAAAAAAAAGATACCATGAAATTTTCAGGAAAAAGTGGATAGAACTAGAAAATATCATCCTGAGTGAGGTAATACAGACCCCAATGGGCATACATGGTATGTACTTACTGATAAGTGAATATTCACCATTAAGTACAGAATACCCAGGGTGCATGCCACGGATCCAAAGAAGCTAAACAAGAAGAAAGGTCCAACCCAGTATGCTTGAATCCCACTTAGAAAGGGGAACAAAATAGTCATGGGAGGCATAGGGATTGAGGTACATGAGTGGGAGAGAGGAAAAGGAGAGGAATGGGTGTGGGGGGCAGAATCAGGTGTGGGGAGAGACAGGAGAGAGACCCAGAGGGCCAGGAGAATGAATGGATATCTTCAGCTTCCAGGGTTGGGGTGGAGGGAATTGCTAAGTATTCCCAGAAATCTGGGATGGGGGAGGCTTCTAAGAGTCAATGCTGGTGACCTTAGCAGAGATGCCTAACAATGGATAACCTGAAGAGGCAACTTCCTGTAGCCAAACAGGGCCCCCAGTGTAGGTGTAAAGACACCAACCCACCCACAAGCTTTTGACCCAAAATTTGTCCTGTCTAAAAGAAATTCAAGGAAAAAGATGGAACAGAGACTGAAGGAATGGCTAGCCAGTTACTGTCCCAACTTGAGAACATCCCATGAGCAGGTACAAATCAACACTATTAATGATACTCTGTTATGCTTACAGACAGGATCTTAGCATAACTGTTCCCTGAGAGGCTCTATCTAGCAGCTGACTGAAACAGATGTAGATACCCATACCCAAACTTTGGACAGAGGTTGAGAACCCCTATGGGATAATTAGGGGATGGGTTGAAGACTTGAAAGGGTTGGAAATCTCATAGGAAGACCAACAAATCAACTAACCTGGACCTTTGAAGGGCTCTCAGGACTGATCCACCAACCAAAAAGCATCCAAGGGCTAGACTGAGGCACCTAGCACATATGTAGCAGAGTGGTGCCTCGTCTGACCTCAGTGGGTGAGGTCGCACCTAATCCTGCAGAGACTTGATGATCCAGGGTAGGGGTATACCCAGAGGGGGGTCCACCCTCTCAGAGGCATAGAGGAGGGGAATAGAAGGAGGGACTCTGTGAAGACATAACTGAGGGAGAGAACATTTAGGATGTTAATTAATTACTTAATTATGGGATGTTAATTAATTAATTAAATGCTGTGTACAATAATCTGGTCTGGCATCTCTAGGTTTCTTTTTTTTTCCATTCTTTTTTTATTACTACTTTTAATTTTTTCTCAAATCATAATTAATTCACACAGGAATATAAACACAGAAAGGCAGGACGTGGGGAAGGGAATGACACAGGAGTGTGGGTGCTCAGGGGGAATACAGATATCTTCAGAACCGGGTATCAGCTGGGTGAAGGTTCAGGGGACAGGTCACCATGACTCTGCCTATGACTCTTGTCCCCATCTAAGCTGGTATTATCTGCCAAGGCTACCTATTTACAAGGTCCATGACCACTCAGGCTTATAAATTTCCACAAAAGCTGCCCGTTGACTTTAGCTTATAGCCATCTGTTTCAATGTTCTTCCACTGAGACCCAAGACTTGGTGTTAGTATACATGTATGACAGGCCCACTGCTGATTTTAGGCCTATGGCTGATTTTAGGCCTACAGTGTGTAAGCAGGGATGCCCCTGACATCTCCTCCCTTCTCTAAGTATAGAAGGGCTGTGGCAATTCTAAATTTGCGAAGGAGGGGATAGAGGCCTGACCTCCAGTATTTGAAGGGGACCTTGTAAAGGCTCCAGTCCCCCTGTCATTGTCCAGTGAGGCATGAGGGCCATACCCATCCCGATGTCTTTTTCCTGGAGAGGGGATACTTTTGACATCAACCCCTATGGAGTCATGCTTGTCCCTCAGGGAACCCAGATAGATATTTTTATCTTTTATTTATATTTCCTTGCAGTGCTTAGCCTCGCAGCCTAAGCAAGAATTCAGATCGCCTGTCAGAGGGGGTTCTGGGTGGCCCCTCTCTGCTTGGTCTAGGGGCAGAAGTCCCCCCTTTTTAGGTTGGGTGGAGATGGGTTTTGGAAACACCCTGTATAAAGTAACGACCTCATCTTGAGTCTCGTGGTCCTCCATAGCTAACTTATGATAATGTATCTGTGTAGGTTTTGCTACCAAATTATTTATCTGTTGTATCACAGAGTTAGTCCGCCTATTTGAGATCCAGGGACCAGCAGAAAAAAGCAAAAAGAACCCAAATAATGGTCCCAAGATGGAAGGAAATAGGGTTGACAACCTTGGAGAGGCTGAAAACCAATTCTTGTACCAGCATTCATCTGTCTCTTTCTCTCTCTGATTTTTCTTAGGCTTCACTACCTATTTCATGCTCTCTTTAACCCTCCTTGTCTTGTTTATGTAAAGGCAACCTTCTTCTTTGAGGGCTGTACACAGTCAAGAGCTGTATACAGTCTTTTCTATTGTACTAGAGTAAATCAAGTCCAATAAGGATCTTTGTGATTTTAGGAGGTCTCTATGATTTTAGGAGGTAAATGCTGTGTACAATAATCTGGTCTGGCATCTCTAGGTTTCTTACAGTTGCCGCACATCTATCCATTGAGATAACAGGTGTAATTCTAATAGATCTGCCTCTGTATCTTATTTGATCTTTTTCCCTTGAAGTTTTTAATATTCTTTTTTTATTGTTCTATACATTTAGTATTTTATTATTATGAGGACTTTCTTATCTAGTCTAATCTATTTAGTATTCTGTATACTTCTGGTGCTTTGATATAAATCTCCTACTTTAGGGAATTCTTTTCTTCTATGATTTTGTTAAAAATATTTTCTGGATGTAGGGATGAAACAGAGACTAAAGGAAAGACCAACCAATAACCAGCTCAACTGAAATCGTGTGGGCAAGCACCTTTCCCTGATAGTACTAATAATATTCTGTTGTGTTTGCAGACAGGAGACTAGTATAACTGTCCTCTGAGGGGCTCTATCCAGCAGTGGACTAAAATCAGATGCAGATACCCACAGCCAAACATTAGATGGAGATCAAAGATACTGATGGAAGACTTGTAGGAAGGAGTGAAGGCCATAAATGGGATGGGAGCCCCACAGGGAGACCAACAGTGTCAATAAGCCTAGATCCCGGGAAGTTCTCAGAGTCTGAGCCACCAACCAAAGAATATACATGGGCTGGAGCTAGGACCCTAGAACAGACATGCAACTCAGTTTTCTTCATGGCTGCTTTATCTGGGCTCAGTGGGAGAGAATGTGCCTAGTCTGGCAAAGACTTTGATGTGCTAGGGTGTAGGCATATCCAGGGGGACACTACCCCTCAAAGCATCAGAGGGAAGGATTATGTGAAAGAGGGTCTGGGATGGGGAGCAGCATTTGAGATGTCAGCAAATAAATAAATTAATTAAAAAATATTTTCTGTACCTTTGAGCTGGAATTCATCTCCTTCTATTCCTACAATTTTTTTTATTTGTCCTTTTCATTCTATCTCAGATTCCCTGTATACTTTGTGTTACAAAATTTTTAGATTTAACATTTTCTTTAACTGATATACTCAATACTTCTATAGTACTTTTAATGCCCAAGTTTTCTCTTCAATCTTTTTTTTTATTCTGTTGGTGATAATTGTCTCTGTAGTTCTGTTTGTATTCCTAAATTTTTCATTTCCAAAATTCCTTCAGTTTGGATTTTCTTTATTGATTCTATTTCCATTTCCAGGTCTTTATTCTTTTCTTCATATTGTTTATATTTTCCTGGATTTTTAAGGGATTTATTCACTGCTTGTTTAAGGGCCTCTATCATCTTCATACAGGTGGTTTTAAGGTCTTTTTAATATCCATCAGCTATATTGCTAATTTCTGGGTGTGATGTGATAGGACAGTTGGCTCTACTGGAGATATATTGCCTGGGTTCATATTAATTGTGATTTGGAGCTTTTTCTGTGTACCTGGTATTGGGATGACTATAGGTCTGGTCCTGGTTTCTGGATTTGTCTTTATTGAATTGTTGTTTGTTCTTTGGCTTCTGTTTTCTCTCTGGATTTTCAGAAAGTGTGATGGTTGTGTGTTGCCTGGTAGAAATTTTTTGGGCCTGAATGTTGTGATCACAATGGGTTCCAGATCAAATGTGTTTCCTGGTATTAGTAAGTGGAACTTAGGAATGGGGATAGGCTACATGTTTGAATGGGGTCACATAATGGATACAAGCAGAATGTTCAACCAGGATCTGCCTATTCTGTCTCCTTGGAATTGGTAAAGACAATGAAAGGACTTTACCCAAGAGCTTCTGCTACAGAGGTGATGATGAGGCTGAGGGAATTTGATCTGGAAGGGCAGAAGGATAGATGTGGATATGCCTTCAGGTTACTTGTTGACCTGGCAACAGAGGCCCTTAGGTTAGCAGGGGGTGTTCACTAGGTTGCAGTCCAGTATAAAGCAGTAAGTGGAGGAATGTGGTTGAATGGGAAAGCTCTGTATTACTCACCAGAGATGGAGACAGAAACAGTGAAGGCTTCCACATTTGTTCTGTTACAAAGCTAGGGAGGAGACTGGGGTTTGGATACGAGGAAAAAAGAAAGGGAATATCTGCAGTCAGCCTAGCTGGTTTCCTCAAAGGCATGGCTTATAGGCAAGCCAGGGGTGCCTACTATATTTAGAGAATACTATAAAGCAACAAGTGGAGAATGGATGTTAGATGGGGGAGATCTGTGGCATCTGCAGGAAATATGTGCAGTGAGTAAGGTAGGATGAAGCTGGTATTCTGTTTCAGACACAGGGATGGGATTGTGGGGTTACATTTGGAGGGGAAGAGTGAGTGGCAAAGGTCTTCAGTTAGCTTGCCATTTTCCCTGGACTTGTGCAGTTGGTATGCTCACAGGGATGCTGTCCATTAAGTTTTAATTTAGTCTCAGACAAGTTCTTAGGGCAAGAACAGAAGGCAGACATTTATCATTTTCCAGAATATCAAAAAGGATTATCTAGGTTGCTGCTAAGGTCCTTGCTTATCTCTGAAATAATCTTCAGGCCCCTATATTGTGTATAGCTTTCATCCCTGTCTTCCACAGCTCCCACTAGGATGGCCCAATAATCTCTGCTTACAGCATTCAACTTCTTTTCTGTTCCAAACCCACGAAGTCTTCCACGTTCTTCTGAAAAGGAACTTGGCCACGCTTATCACAGCAATATCTCACTCTTGATACTGACTCCTGTGTTATTTACTTTTCTATTGTTGTGACAAAACATCATGGCCATGGCAATTTATGAAAGAAATTGTTTATTTACATTTACATTTCCAGAGGATTAGAGTCCACGATAAAAAAGCAAAAGCATGGTGGTAAGAACAGAAAAAAAGCTGAAAATTCACATCTTGAATCATAAACACAAGGAGGAAAGAGTTGTTTGTAGCAAGACTTTCTGGGAGACACAACAAACATGTCTACTCACTCTAGATAGTGAGCCACCAAAGAACAGATACCACCAAAGTCCAATATGCTGAACCATTGAGCTTTATTATGGTTATTTACAGTAGCAGAAATGACTCAGAGACAGCTGCATGATCAAAGTTTACGCAAGTATGAGTGACAACTCAAAAATAGCACACTGCAGAGCCTTTAGACACGCTCAAGAGGTTCTAGAGTGTCTTTTTCAAGTGACTCTGATCTAAACCTCTTCCAGGCAGCTCAGTTGATATTTTTAATTCAAGAAGTCTGGCTTGGTCCCAGATTCTTCTTCAACACTTGCCTTGTTTAAGAGTGACTTTCTTATAAGTTGATATTAGCCATAAAGTACAGGAAACCCACACTACACTGAACAAACCCAAAGAAGTTTTAAAAAGATGGAAGGCCCAGGAAAGGATGCTTGAATCTCACAAGAGGGAATAAAATAGTCATAGGAGGCAGATGGAGGTTGGTAACTTCGTAGTAGAGAGGATCAGAGGGAAATATGGGATTTTAGCATCAGGTATGAGGAAGCACAGGACAGGAGGACAGACGGACATAGGAACAGAGGCTCCTCAAACAAAGAATGAAAATATGCAACTGGCAGAGGAGGGAGGGTGGGACATTGCTATGATGTGCCAGAGACCTGGGACGTGGGAGCCTCTCAAGAATCAATGCAAGTGACCTTATCAGATACATATAACAGTGGGCCTATGGATTTTGAAGAAGGCACATCCTATAGCCAGGCAAGACCCCCCAGTGGAGGGATATAGACACCAAATCAAACACAAAAGTTTCAACCTACAATTTGTATTATCTCTAAGAGATGCAGAGACAAAGATGGAGCAGAGACTGAAGGAATGGTCAATCAGTAACTGGCCCAACTTAAGACCCATACCATGGGTAAGCACCAATCCCTGACACCATTAATGATACTCTGTTATGCTTGAAGACAGAAGCCTAGCATAACTTTCCTCTGAGAGGCTCCACATAGCAGCTGACTGACACAGATGCAGAAACCCACAGCCAAACATTTTATGGAGTTTGGGGTCTCTTATGGAAGAGTTGAGCAAAGGATTGAGGGCCCCAGAGTGAATAGAAATTCCACAGGAAGACCAACATAGTGAACTACCCTGAACTTCTGAGGACTCTTAGAGACTGATCCATGAGCTAAAAAGTATATATGGCTGGACTGAGGCCCCTGGCATATATGTAGCAGATGTGCAGTCTAGTTTTCATGTGGGTCTCCCAACAACTGGAATAGGGCTGACCCTAATGCTGTTGCCTCTCTGACGAATCCACTCCCCTAGCTGGACTGCCTTTTCAGGACTCAGTGGAAGTGGATGAGCCTAGCCCTGCAGAGACTTGATGTGCCAGGGTCGGGGGATATTCATGATCAACCCTACCATCTCAGAGGAGAAAAGGAGAGGGGCAGCAATCAGGATGTAAAATGAATTAATTAATGGAAAAGTAAATTAATAAATAAAAATAATTTTTAAAAAGGGAACAACTCAACAGCTTTTCTTGCTTATTTTTGAAAAAAAAAAGGGGGGGACTAGTGAATTTGGTCAGTTTCAGAGGCTTCCTGGAGATATTTTGAGTTACTTACCTTTTGGGTTAAGAAGAGTCCATGCAGGTTGGAGTATTTCAGACACATTTACAATGGATACAGAAGAGTGAGCTAGAAATGATAAGTCTTTAAACTATCAAAGCCTGTCCCCACTAAAGCAATTCCTTCAACAAGGCCAAACCTCCCAAGTCCCTCCAAACAGCTCCACGAAATGAGGAACAAGTTCTGAAATGCCTGGGGTTATGGAGGTCATCTCATTCAAGCCAAAAATCTGTCCCAATTGAATTGGTGTAGAGTTCTCTTCACAGATCTCTCAGACATTTCCCCTGTACCCAAAGGTGGTGTTGTCCTCAGGGTCCTCAATAGTGTTCATATATTTATGCCATAAATTTTCATCCATGATTTCCTCTACTCATATGATTCATCTCCAAGGTCTCTACCACAATAAATGTTACACTCTTCTCTGGTTCACCTCCTCACTGCATCTTGAGATGTTTTCTGGCTATTTTGAGCCTCAAAGAGCAGAATCCCAAGAACCACCAGAACCAAGACAGCTACAACCATCCTGATGATATTTTCCACTGTGCGATCTTGTGAGTCTGAATCTGGAAATTTGATCAACCACGACAATGAAATTAATAGATTCCCAAATTGAAAAAAAGTAGAGGAGATAGATGCCTATATCAATGAGATAATATTATTTAGTAAATATAAGTTCATAAAAATCCTTGTTTTAATTATTAAATTAGTTGAATAATCACTAATATTTCCCTAAGTATATTCAATAATTTTAAAGTATTATATTCATTATTTATATACAGTATATTTATTAATATACAGCATAGGCTTATAGCACAGTTCAGTCACTGAAGTTATTCCTGCATGAGCATGAGGAAGAGAATACTTAGGGCTAAAGATATAAGTTGAGATGGGAGCTGGGGAAAGAGAGGGGTTAGGGGTGGGTTAACCAAAACTTAAGATATATGAAGGCATTTTAAGGAAATCTATTAGTTTGTATATAATATACTTTAAAAGTAGTTTAAACAAAAGCATCCTTATGGGTGGACAATGCTGCTTTTAGAAAGTGTGGGTTATTAACTGAAAATATTATCACCAGGCACACTGTGTCTCCCTATGTGCTTTTGGTCAGGGACACCTAATAAGTACCCAAACAAATGGAGCTCATGTTCTTGGTTTTCCATTGTACCTAGATTGTAAGCATCTCTTCTTAAAGATGACACTCATTTGGGTAGCAGGACATAGGGAAAGCAATCTTAAACTGACTTGGAAGCTCTCTCCCTGCTGGCTAGCTTAGAAAGTTCCATAAAGTGTTATGCATGCTTCAGGGTGAAAAATGACATCAATGGTCTTATCTAGCTCTGATTCCCTGCATCCTATAATAGTGACCTCTTAGGTAAGATTGCCTACTGGTGCAGTATTGACATGGCAGTTACGGGTGTAATCAGCTTTGTAATTGGACATAAGGCCTAAAGTACAGAAAGGATTTCATGGATGGTACTGTAAATATGGACAAAAGGCCAGGACTGTGGAGATAATAGGCTCTAGGTATGGGAAACTCACTGTTGTTCTTTTGTTAAATGGTCAAACTGTCAAACTGGATTCTATCTGTATATATTTATACCCACAGATTTGTGCTGCTCTCAACATTGGTCAGAGACGTATCTTTCCTCGGTGGGTGGTGATTAATGGAGAGATTCCATACTGTACAATGTGTCAGATTTAACCATGAGGGTTCATCTATGAATGGAACATCCATATCAACCTCCTTACAGTCAAGTCTTGGGAAACATCATAGAAGAGGGGGTGGAAAGAGTATAACAGCCAGAAGACAGGGAGATGAGCTGTGAAATGCTGACTCTGGTATTACACCAACTGTTCCACATATCAGCTCACAGTAACTGTAGTTACCTGAATAAGATCTGCTCAAGATTAGTCCAGTCAAAAAAAATTTTTTTTTACGTATATACTGGGAAGGGACCCCTAGCTAAGGAGCTATTGGAATTGATGGCTGCTGGCAGTGGGTGAGTCAATCTCCTTTGCAAATGTGACCAATGATACATTGACCAAGCCCTAGTGGGTGGTCCCATATACATACACATAGGATATTAATTATAGTTTTTTCCATTTTTCATTTGATATTTTATTTATTTTTACATTTCAGATGCCATCCCAACTCCCCATCCCCCATTCCCCATTAATCCCCTATCCCATCCTTCCTCCTCCTTTTTTGCCTTTATGCTGTTTAAATTACATGCAAGTATTAAGGTCAGGTCTAGGTTGAGGGACTAGCAATATAATAGGTGCAACAAGGAAGACAATGAACCCAGATAGTCAAAGAACATGCACAACAATGAACAGAGTTTTATGATCACTCCTGTGATCACTATTTCTAAGGGCTTATCAGGATGACCAAAACATCTGAGCCTGCTTCCCTGTCCTAGCCCAAAGTCATTTTCATGCCTGAAGCCTACTTCTTTGTTCTAGTTTAAGATTTAGATTTCTGCCTTTAATTACTTTGCAACTACTTTTTAAAAGAAGATCTGAAATTGGGAGGGAGGGAGAGTGGAGAATAGAGTTGGAAGGAGATAGTAATGGAAGAATATGATCAACATGCATTGCATTTTATAAATGCATGAAAGTTTCAAAGAATAAACAAGGCCTACACAAGATGAGGCCAGCTAAAATTCTATCACAAATAGGTAGTTGATTTTTACATCCCTTTTCTTACTATTGAGGAGTTATTGGCCACTGGAAGATGATAAGGGAGGAAGAATCACCATCTTTTGAAGGTGTGGACAGTAATAAATTTTTCCATGCTCAAACTTACCCACATCTATGCACATACAGACAGGAGAAATCGAATTAGTGAATTTTAAAAAAGATTAAGTTAGGAGTGGTATGTCTGAAGAGAGTTGAGAGGGCAAAGAATGGGAGTAGATATGATCATATTTGATTCTATACACATATGGAAATATAAAAAATAAAAAAACAATCAGATACTATTTTAAAACAGCTCCCTCAAACAAAGATCATATCTAAATACAAAACCAAAATGTGTGTGTGTGTTGTGTTTGGCCCCTGTAATTCCAACACTGAGGAGGCAAAGACAAGCCCTGGTACTCACTGGTTAACCTGCCTTGACTACTTGGCAAGCTCCACACCAGGTGAGATCCTGCCTCTAAACCAAGTGTATGGCTCCTGAGTGTCTGTGTCTGTCTTATATGACTCTGTATCAGGCATGTCTCCCTGCCTGTCATTCTCACTCATTTTTCACTTCTTAAACTCCAATCTTTCTGTCTCATATCTTTCCAGAGATCTCACCCTTCATTCTACTCATGGGCTCCACAGCTTGGTCTTTTAAGAATCTGGGTCTCTTACAGAGCCAGGGATCTTCTGTGTTTAGGATAACCACAGGTTGTAGCTGAATGGCCACATGGAGGCTATGGTATATCCACAGCTTGTGTACTGACCAATGTGGGAGTTGTTTGCGGGTACCAATATGACATCAGCCTGAGAGAGCTTAGCCTACAGCTGCTGGCTAGGGCAGGATTAGATGTAATGTTTTCCTTCACTGAATAGAACAAATTTATCACAGGAAGTGTCACCCTGACATTGAAAGGTCGGAGTCTGTGCCCTGCTGGGTCAAAATGGAGAGCTTCCTAGATGGTCTCAGATGGAAAGTGGGCCAGGTATTGAGAATAGAGTCATGCCAAACACCTTCCTCTCCATCCTTCCTTGCAGATCTTGCCTTAAGTACCCTTCAACTTTATTGTACTCCCTTGGCAACAGGGCTCATGACAGCAAGTTTATAGGCTTCAAATAAATGTCACAGATATGATTGTCTCACCTGAGAAAAGGAGCTGTAGGGTATCACTGGAAACTGACCACACCTGGGAGGTTCTCTTGTAGTAGCCATAACACCTGAAGGCCCATCTGTGTTTGGAAGTCACTGGGCCCACAGGAAACAGAGCCATAAAATGCCCATTGGGTTGTTTCTGTGAGTCCTGATTCCAGGACACATTCTCTTCTCCTTCCTTAGTCAGGACATACCTTCCATATCCCTGGTGTGAACTACACTGGAGGGTCACATTCCCCCCTGAGGTGACCAGGGAGCTTGGCATGGCTGAGATGTTGGGCTTGCTGTAGAATCCTAAAGGAGGGAGCAAGCATGTTGAGTGGAAAACATGTTCTACATTGGGTAAAGACTGGGCTGTGAGAGGAAAATGCCCTGAGATCAGAATACCTTACTCAGGGCATACCTGAGTTTGGGACCCTAGAATCCTCTTACCTGTCACCACCATCTCTAGGATGTTACTGTATCCTGACGAGCCGGCAGGGTTGTAATAGTAGCAGTAATAGGATCCTGCATGATATTCTGTCATGAATGAAATAGAGAAGTTCGCTTTGTTCCCAGGTTCAAGTAAGGTCTGTGTCTTACAGGCTTTTGAATTTTCCTTTTTACACAGATTGTACTCCTGGGCATCTTGAGTACCATTGCACCAGATAGTAACAGACTGTCCCTTGGTGACCACAGAGCCTGGCTCAGCCCAAAGGGTGGGTATGGGAGGTGTGCCTACATGGAAACAAAAAAAAAAATCTGTCCCAAAGTATTCCTCTCTTATGTTCCACCCCCAAAGCCCCAGCACCCTTAAAGTATCCCCAGCATCAACCCACGTATACTATTGTCCAAATCCAGTGCTCACCAATGGTCTTCTGTTCTCAATGTGGAAACAGGATCTGGTAAGACAGGGGAACTGACTCACCTGCCGCAACTGCGTTCCTGGGTTCCAGATTCATTCCTAAAAGAGATTTCCAGTGAGATTTTCTTCATGAAGCTTGAGTAGATCATCTCTTCTACAAAGCCACCCAATACCATGGGATCCATTGATGATCTAAAGCTTGGTTAAGGCCTGAGGTCTCTCCTAGACCTCTCTTAGGTGTTTGCTCCACCCTCCAAATCTCACCAAGGTAGAACAGCACTGTGAATGCAGTAATCATCATGTCTCCTTCCAGGGGTCCCGAATGTGCAAATAAATGAGACTACAGTGACCATCAGGACAAATAAACACAGAGGCTGACCGCTGCAGTTACTGTACTTTACGTTATGAACTGTCACACCAAGAAGAGGAAGTCTTATGCAATTGACTCGCTGATAGACTGCCTTCTTAATTAAAAAAAAAGTCCTGGGTTGCGTGCACAGCATAGAAGATAAAAATAAAAGGAAGTGTCCTCCTCAAGAGTGCTATATAATGTCTACTATTGACACCAAAGAGATTAACAGGGCCTTACTTAGCTCTAGTTCTCTTCATTTTTCCAAGATCAGTAAACACCTTCAAATAAACCTAATCTTTTCCTGAGAATCTATTCCCAAGTGAGTGTGACTGAGGAGCAAGAGCCCCACATAGGTTTTCCCCTTCATCCTGTCCATATCTATAATATCATGGTGCCTTTATCATCCTCATTATATCTCCAACTATGAAGGTGCATTGCAGAATATGCAAGCTGATGTTGCCGTGTCGATTCACAGCAGCAGAGAGAAACATCAAGCATCTGTCTGTATGGCTCACATAGAGCTGATTCTGGGATTATTATAGGATTTTTATATGCCTGACAAAGTGTCACCTCTCCCAAACACCTTTTAAATTCAAGACTTGTTCTTTTCTTTCACTATCCATGCAATCAACCACTGTCCCTTAGCCCTCACTATGAGTGTCAGTTCCAGGACTGTACCAAGTATCCTTGCTAACACCTACAAGTTTCTTATTTGGGCTCAGGGTTCTCACTGAAAGAAGATACGAATTTTAGATGTGGGGAAAACCCTCTATAGCATTCTACACTGCAAAAAGGAGAAAAAAGAAAAGTCAACACCCAGTAGAAATGTAAATGAACTGAGTCCTTAGGATGTAAGCCCACTAGAGGAGGAAGGGACCCAGACATTACCAAATGTCAAGGATAATTTCAGCATGGTTACTCAGTAAAGAGAAGTGAAACTTTTGCAAGGTTCTGAGGCCTCATCTCCCTCTTGCAAAATGTGTGTGTTCTGAAGTTTCACAGTTAAGGCAATATAAAAATCTTAAAATTGTTATGAGTTCTTTGCGAATTTCATGCAATATATTTTGATCATATTTACCTTTCCCCAGCTCTTTCTAGAGGCACTCCCTTCTCTAATGATCAACTCAAGTCTTTTGTGTTTTTATTTTTAAAATCCATCATGTCCAATTTAGTCTCAGGTGTATGGCCTTCCACTGGAGCATGGTAGACTTACCAGGGGCTAAACTTTTTATGCCTTTCTCGACAAACTGTCAATTGTCAATAGTTTCATAGCTGGGGTTGGAAATTTGTGCCATTTTCCCCAACTCTGCTTGGAATTGGTCTAATTTGAGCTTCTACAGTTCTTTATTTCCCAAATCAATTGAATTTCATTGACTTAATCATTCATTCATCAAGTGTTTACAACTACCTGACAAGTAGGAAACCTGTTGAAAAATACATTGTAGTAGATAAATAGTCAAATACATTTTCTAAGTGTAGATTGATGTACAATAAAATTATATTAAATGTATTTACATATAGCTAAGTTGATATGTATACAGGTGTATGAAAAATAGAGAATCCATATATAACTATAAACATATGATAGAATAATGATTACTTTTTAACATGTTGGGATTTTTTGGTTATTTCTATTTTTGATTCATTTTCTGCAACTAATAGGTATTGAACTTTTAATATTGATATTTTATTTATTATTTATTGGTTATTTTATTTATCTACATTTCAAATGTCTCTCTTCCAGGTCTCCCCTCCACAAATCACTCATGCCTTGCTCCTCACCTTTGTCTCTAAGAGGGTGCACACACACACACACACACACACACACACACACACACACACTTCTGCCTCACCCCTCGAAAATCCTACTATGCTGGGACCACAAGCCTCCACAGGACCAAGGGCCTCCCTTACCAATGATGCCAGATAAGGCAATCCACTGGTACATATCACATGATGTCAGGTAAAGCAGTCCAATGCTACACAACCACCCTTTGGTTGGTGGTTTAGTCCCTGAGAACTCTAGGGGGAATAGTTAGTTGATATTGTTATTATTTCTATGGAGTTGCAATCCCCTTCAGGTCCTTCGGTCCTCCCTCTAAATCTTCCATTGGAGTCTCCAGGATCAGTGTGATGGTTGGCTGTATCTGTATCTGTATTAGTCAGGTGCTGACAGAGCCTCTCAGGGGACAGCTATACCAGACTCCTGTCAGCAAGCACTTCTTGACATCAGCAATAATGTCAGGGTTTGGTGTCTGCAGATGGGATGAATCCCAAGGTGGGGTGGTCTCTGAATGGTCTTTCCTTCAGTCTCTGGTCCACTCTTTGTCCCTGTGTTTCCTTTGGACAGGAACAATTCTGGATTAAAATTTTTGAGATGCGTAGGTGGTCTCGTCCCTCAACTGGAGGCCAAGCTTATCTCCTAGAAGTGGTCTCTACAGGTTCTATCTCCCATTTGTTGAATACTTCTGATAATGTCAACTCCACTGGGTCCTGGAAACCTCTCACTTCCCTGGCATCTGGGACTTTCTAGCGGCTACCGCTAGTTCTCCACCTCCTACTGCTACATATTTCTGTTCATTTTCCTGACCATCTGGACTTCTGTCCTGTCTCTTCTCATACCTGGCCCTGCCTCCCTTTTTCTCTTCTCCTCCTCTCTCCCTCCCAGATCCCTCTCTCCCTGTACCTCCCTTGATTATTTTCTTCTAAGTAGGATTGAAGCATCCACACTTTGGTCTTCTTTCTTGTTTAGATTCATAGGGTCTGTGAATTGTATTGTGGATATATTGAGATTTGGGGCTAAAATCCACTTATCAGTGAGTACATACCATCTGTGTCTTTTGTGACTGGGTTGCCTCATGCAGGATGATATTTTCTAGTTCCATCCATTTGTCTGCAAATTTCATGAAGTCATTGTTTTTAATAGCTGAGTAGTACTCCATTGTGCAAATGTACCATATTTTCTATATCCATTCTTCTGTTGAGAGACATCTGGGTTGTTTCCAGATGTTCCTCACAGAAGAGTGGATACAGAAAATGTGGCTATTATAAATAAGGTTGCTTTAAACATAGTGGAACATGTGTCCTTGTTATATGTTGAAGCATTTTTTGGGTATTTGTCTTATAGTGGTATAGCTGGGTCTTCAGGTAGAGCTATTTTCAATATTCTGAAGAACCACAAGATGGTTTTTCAAAGTGATTGTACCAGCTTGTCATCCCACCAGCAATGGAGGAGTGTTCCTCTTTCTCCACATCCTTGCTAGCATCTGCTGTCACCTGAGTTTTTTAACTTAGCCATTCTGATTGGTGTGAGGTGGAATCTCAGGTCATTTTGATTGGCATTTCCCTGATGACTGAGGATGTTGAACATTTCTTTAGGTACTTCTCAGACATTCAAAATTTCTCAGTTGAGAATTCTCTGTTTAGCTCTGTACCTCACTTTAGTAGGGTTACTTGGTTCTCTTAAGTCTAATTTCTTAAATTCTTTGTACATTTTGGATATTAGTCCTCTATTGGATGTAGGATTGGTAAAGATATTTTCCCAATCTGTAGGTTACCATTTTGTTCCATTGACAGTATCGTTTGTCTTAAAGAGGCTATATAGTTCCTGTACATACTGTCACAGCTGCTGTGAGTTTATGTGTGAAGCATGCTGTATCTAGAAATCATTGTTTTCTTCTAGCTATCCACCACCTCTAACCCTTACAGTCTTTCCACTTTCCTATATCTATCTTTGAGCCTTGAGAGGATGGAGTTGTGATACAAACATGTCATTTACAGCTGATCATTCCTCAGTCTCTTGTTTTCTGAAGCCTGGACTGTTGCAGATCTCTGTGATAATCACCATTCACTGCATAAATAAGCTTTTCTGAAGAGAATTTGGAGATGCATTAATCTATGTACATAACAATATGTCATCAAAAATCAATTTAATACTATGTTTATTTAGAATAATAATCATAGTCCTTTTCCCCTGTTGTTTAACCATAGGCTCTTAGTCCCAATAATGGTGCCAAGTATGAGTTTCATATTGTAAAGCAGAACATAAATCCAATCAGAAAGTGACTGATTACTCCCATCGTATTTATGCCTCTGTTGCATTAGTGGGCTTGTCTTTACAGAACAGTCCTTTTTGTAGTTTGCAAGGTTCACAACTGGGTAAGACTGATGGTTATTTTTCTTCAAAATTATGTATAGTGCTCTACAGCATTATGAAAGTTAGCTAGTAGTAGAAAGCTTCAGGGTTAGTAACAGACAGATTTCTTAGTGTTCTATGACTCCAAGTGTATGTGGTATCTTCAGCAGTGGGATCTTGCAATTAAGTTCCAGAGTAACCAAGAACACTGATAAGTAGTCTGTACTGTTGAGGGGTCTATAGCATCTCACCAGCCAACAACCCCAGAGAGTTGACCCATTCCCAGCATTTGGGCTTTTTGTTATCCTGTGGTATCTAGTAGAAGCAGTATTTCTCTATTATAAGGTAATTCCATTTTAAATTATTTTTCTATCTGGAAACTTCTTACAGTAGTAAGTCCTCTATGAGTTTTCAAAAAGTGCATTAAAGGCCTACAAAATACAAAACAGATAAAAATCAGAAAAGAAATTCCCATCTTAGGCTAGAACAAAGAAGTAATTTTAGGCAGAAATCTGTATCTTAAGCTAGAACAAAGAAGTAGGCTTCAGGCATGAAAATGACTTTGGACTAGAACAGGGAAGTAGGCTCAGATACTTTGATCATCCTGATAAGCCCTTAGAAACAGTGATCACAGGAGCGATCATGGGACTCTGTTTATTGTGTGCATGTTCTTTAACTATCTGGGTTTATTGTCTTCCTTGTTCCTGGACTATTTGCATCTATTGTATTGCTATTCCCTCAACCTAGAACTGACCTTAATACTTGCATGTCATTTAAACAGTATAAAGGCAAAAAAGGAGGAGGAGGGATGGGATGGGGGTTCGTGGGGAAGGGGTGATGGGGAAGGGGGATGGCATCTGAAATGTAAATAAATAAAATATCGAATAAAAAATACCATAACATATTATAGTTAAAACATTAAAAACACAAAATAAGGGAAAAATATTACAAGCTGCAAAATAGAAAGGTTGTATTAGTCAGAAGTTGTTCAGTCTAAGAGGCTGGATGTCTCAGCTGATACTCTGAAATTCCAAAGAAGTAGACTTTAATGCCAGTGAAAAGAAAGATGTTACAGCTAGTAAGGACAAGCAAGCAAAGAGAGAGAATTTTCTTCTTCCATGTCCTTTACATAAGCTTCTAGCAGAAGGTGTGGCCCAGATCAAATGTGTATCATTTTAAAAGAATTGTAAATGATAGGAAAGTGTGATAATAATCCGTAGTGATCTGAATCTTCATGATGTACCCATCAGTATTGGAAGTGATGTGGGGTTTTGTTTGTGAATTCCTTATACAAATTATAGCTAATGAATATACTTTCACTTGAGTGGATCAAGAGAAGAGTTCTCTGCTTTTATACTGAGGAGGTTAGAAGGCATTTGATAGTCTCTGGCTGCCTCTGGGAACTGACTTTGAAAGTCATAAGTGAGTTAGTGACTGAAAAATGTGTATCTGGGAGGAATAGATGGTGCTGTTCCTGCGCTGAGTTCCCCTTCTAAGAATGACATGGGTTTGTGAGGGAGGAGACAAGCTTAGCTGACCATGAGTGGCAACAATGGGGCACTGTATGATATTTCAGGAAGAACAAGGCCTATGGAAGGATTAAGCATGACACAGTGCAATGGTTCTTACAGGAAGTTCTGGAGTGGTAAAAGAAATGAGTTAGTGTGGTCACTGGAGCTTAGATGAGGGCAGGAGGTAGAAGGAGCGATGATCCTAACATGTCAACTTGAGTCTCATTGAATCTGGACAGAACTGACCGTGGAGAGAATAACATGAGCAGTTCAGGATGGGATGTTTTAAAAGTTTGTACTAAAATGAAAAGAGAAACTGAGTCTACTCTGTCTGACTTGATCAGAGAATCAAATGTGGCCACCACAGATGGTACCAGGAGGAGATTTCAAACCTATTTTTCCTGCAGAGAAAAGTTAACCTTTTTCATGATGAATCTTATGCTTTAGTTGCTGGTAATTTCCTTCCTCTTACTTCCTCATTACTATAATAGACAGTGACTTCTCCACATTCTCTAACTTCCTCATGATCTCTTTGTGGTAACTCTTTTCTCCTGACCACAAGAGACACTGATGGATCAGCATTGTAGATTCTATCCCAGTTCTCAGGACACTAATATTCAATGGGAAAAAATGTCTTGTTTCCATGTAAGAGATGAGGGATAACATTTACCAATATTTGGTCTCAGACAGGTAAGAGCTTTGCTCAGGGTAGTTTTAGGGCAATGTACTCTCTTACAGGAGTAATGTGAGGTGCAGTCAGGCCAGAAACCTGGAAGGGTTTAAATCTGCATTGCAGTCCTCAAAATAAGTGGACGGTTAATAAATCTAAGGATTCATGAAAAATCTTTATAGATTTTTGCAAGATAATTAAAATATTGAAGACTAGTTGGAATGAAATAGCTTGCATGAGTGAATGATGCTGCTCTCAGAAGCCATAGACTGTTAAATAAAAATGAAAGAGCCAGGTGTGGGATACTTCAACTCAAATTATTGATGAGGGAGGCTCCTGGGAAGCTCAAGGCTCAGAAAACATTATTTGCTGCCATTGATCTTGGTGACCACAAGAAATAGGTGGTAAGACACGATTGATGAAGACTGTATGCACTTTAGTTGAAAAGATAAAATGAAAAAATAAAAAAAAAAAGACCATGCTGGAATAATTTGGAAGCTTCCTTCCTGTTGATTTGCTTTCATAGTGCAAGAAAGTTCTATGTAGGCTCCTGGGTGAGAAGACATAGTAATGATCTTACTTAGCTGCATCCTTTTTTTTTTTTTTTAGCTGCAATCTCTTGGTCTTGGTAATAAATATTTTCTCCAAATTTTAAGGATCATTGGCATGACATTTTATTCTTATTTTGCCAATATTTCTTTGTAGACTGAAAATCAAATTATGTACTCAGTATTTACTGTGACCTACTATGTGTTTGTTCATTGATTTATTTGTAGAAGTATGAGCAGCCATTTTGAAGTTGTAATTTCTACTTGTTTACCTGCCCACTTTTATGACCTTCATTCATCTGTAGATTCAATTGAAAACTGTTTGCAAATATTTCAATTATTTGGATGTATCTATTCAAAATAATTTGCTTATTATTGGGTTTATTCATCTTTTTTTAGATATCCACACTCTATTCTTCTTTTTTCCCTTTTTTATTTTTTAAATTGGATCTTTTATTTATTTACATTTCAAATTTTATCCAGTATTCCAGTTTCCTCTCTGTAAACCCCTTATCCCATCCCTCCTTACCCTACTTCTATGAGGGTGTTCCCCCACCTACACATCCACTCCCACCTCACTGTCCTAGCATTCCTCTACACTGAGGCATCAAGCCTTCACAGGGCCAAGGGCCTCCCTTTCCACTGATGCCAGATAAGGCCCCTTCAGCTCCTTTAGTCCCACCCCTAAGTCCTTCATTGGGGTCCCTGTGCTTAGTCCAATGGTTGGCTGCAAGCATCTACCTCTGTATTGGTCAGGATCTGGTAGAACCTCTCAGGAGAAAACTGTATCAGGCTCCTGTCAGTAAGCACTTCTTGGCATCTGCAATAGTGTCTGGGTTTGTGTGGGATAGATTCCCATGTGGAGTAGTCTCTGTATGGCCTTTCCTTAAGTCTCTGGTCCACTCTTTGTCCCTGTATTTCCTTTAGACAGGAGCAGTTCTGAGTTAAAATTTAGGAATGGGTGGGTGGCCCCATCTCACAATGGGGAGAGGGGGTGACATGCATAACATCTGGATGTGGTCTCTACAGGTTCTCCCTCCCTTTTGTGGACTATTTCAACTAATGTCATCCCCCTGAGGTCTGGGAGGCTCTTGCTTTCCTGACATCTAGGACTTTCTGGTTGCTACACCCAATGTCCCATCCCTGATTGCTATACATCTCTGTTCAATTTCCTGACACTCTGTACATCTTTATCTTCTCCCATTCCTGATTCTTCACCTCTTTTCTCCTCCCCCTTTTCTCTTCCTCCCAAGTCCCTCCCAAACTCTACTTCCCTTGATTATTTTGATCCTCTTTCTAAGTAAGAGTGAATCATCCACTCTTTGGTCTTCCTTCCTCTTGATGTTCATGGAGCCATGAGTCATCTTGTGGGTATTCCACGCTCTTTACCTAATATCCACTTATCAGTGAGTACATATTATGTGTGGTCTTTTGTCTGACTGAATTACCTCACTCAGGATGATTATTTTCTAGATCCATCCATTTGCCTGTGAATTTCATGAAGTCATTGTTTTTAATAGCTGAGTAGTATTCCACTGTGTAATACTGTGTAAGTGTACCACATTTTCTGTATCCATTCCTCTGTTGAAGGACATCTGGGCTGTTTCCAGCTTTTTGGCTATTATAAATATGGCTGCTATGAAATAGTGGAGCATGTGTCCTTATTACATGTTGGAGAATTTTCTGGGTATATGCCTAGTAGTGGTATAGCTAGGCCCTCAGTCAGTACTATGTCCAATTTTTTGAAGAACCACCAGGCTGATTTCCAGAGTTGGTGTACCACCTTGCAATCCCACCAACAATGGATGAGTGTTTCTCCTTCTCCACATTCTCACCAGCATCTGCTATCACCTGAGTTTTTTATCTTAGCCATTCTGACTGGTGTGAGGTGGAATCTCAGGGTTGCTTTGATTTGCATTTCCCTGATGAGTAAGGTTGTTGAACATTTCTTTAGGTGCTTCTCAGTCATTCCAGTTTCCTCAAGTGAGAAGTCTGTTTAACTCTTTTCCCCATTTT
Source organism: Grammomys surdaster (assembly GCF_004785775.1). NCBI lineage: Eukaryota > Metazoa > Chordata > Mammalia > Rodentia > Muridae > Grammomys > Grammomys surdaster. The sequence goes on along the minus strand of NW_021604693.1, from coordinate 954,469 downwards.
TAATAGGGTTATTTGGTCCTCTGGAGTCTAACTTCTTGAGCTTTTACTATATATTAAATATTAGCCATCTATCGGATGTAGAGTTGGTAAAGATCTTTTCCAAATCTGTTGATTGACATTTTGTCCTATTGACTATGTCCTTTGCCTTACAGAAGCTTTGCAATTTTATGAGATCCCATTTGCCAATTCTTGATCTTAGAGCATTAGACACTGGTGTTCTGTTCAGGAACTTTCCCCCTGTGCCAATGTGTTCCAGGCTTTTCCCCACTTTCTCCTCTATTGGTTTCAGTGTATCTGGTTTTATGTGGAGGTCCTTGATCCACTTGGACTTAATCTTTGTACAAGGAGATAAGAATGGATCAATTTGCATTCTTTTACATGTTGTCCTCCAGTTGAACCAGCACCATTTGTTCAAAATGCTGTCTTTTTGCCACTGGATGGTTTCAGCTCCTTTGTCAAAGATCAAGTGACCATAGATGTGTGGATTCATCTCTGGGTCTTCAATTCTATTCCATTGATCTACCTGCCTCTCACTGTACCAATATCATCCAGTTTTTATCACTATTGCTCTATAGTACAGCTTGAGGTCAGGGATGGTGTTTCCCCCAGAGGTTCTTTTATTGTTGAGAATAGTTTTCTGCTATCCTGGGTTTTTTGTTATTCCAAGTGAATTTGCAAATTTCTGTTTCTAACTCTATGAAGAATTGAGCTGGAATTTTGATGGGATAGCATTGACTTTGTAGATTGCTTTTGGCATGATGGTGATTTTTACTATATTAATCCTGCAAATCTATGAGCATGGGAGATCTTTCCAACTTCTGAGGTCTTCTTCAATTTCTTTCTTCAGAGACTTGAAGTTCTTGTGTAAGGACCCAGAAAGAGGACCCCAACTCAAGTCCCAATTAGCATGCACCCAAGGAGACACGAGAGACTGACTTGATGCAATGGCAAAAGGCAGTTTACTAACAAGGGCCCTTGGATCGAAACTCATCCCACGTAGGGGAGAGAATTTCAATGAAGACCCCAGGAAGTTTAGAACTTTTATAGGGGGAGGCACAAAGGGGAAGGGAAAAGCGGGAAATTCTGGCGCGGTTACATATGATTGGATATTTCAAACATCAGCACTTTGCGTAAGCAATCATTTTGACAGGTTGGATGGCCCACTATTTTTGACCATGAAGTCTCAGACCTTCTAGGATAAACACTAGGTGGCCCATTACTCACTTGGGCATGTTTAGACTGGTCAAGATATGTCTTTGGTTGTTTCTACATTTCTGGTCACCTCGTCCCTAGAGGGGCTTGATATTTTTATTATGGCTATTCTCAGCAAGCTCAGCAAGCTGTCCTGCGGTCTTTGCCAAGTTGTTTGTGGTCTCTGCTGAGCTGTTTTAATTTTTACCCTTACACTTGTCATACAGATCTCTCACCTGCTTGGTTAGAGTCACACCAAGATATTTTATATTGTTTGTGAATATTGTGAAAGGTGTCATTTCCCTAATTTCTTTCTCAGCCCATTTATTTTTTGAGTATAAGAAGGCTACTGATTTGTTTGAGTTAATTTTATATTCAGCCAGTTTGATGAAGTGTTTATCAGCTGTAGGAGTGCTCTAGTGGAATTTTTGGAGTATACTATCATATCATCTGCAAATAGTGATATTTTGACTTCTTCCTTTCCTATTTGTATCCCTTTGACCTCCTTTTGTCGTCTAATTGCTCTAGCTTGAACTTCAAGTACTATACTGAAGAGGAGAGAGTGGGCAGCCTTGTCCAGTCCCTGATTTTAGTGGGATTGTTGTTTCAAGTTTCTCTCCATTTAGTTTGATGTTGGCTACTGGTTTGCTGTATATTGCTTTTACTATGTTTAGGTATGGACCTTAAATTCTTGATATTTCCAAGTCTTTTAACATGAAAGGATATAGAATTTCGTCAAATGCTTTTTTAGTATCTAATGAAATGCTCATGTGTTTTTTTTTCCTTTGAGTTTGTTTATGTAGTGGATTACATTGATAGATTTCTGTTTATTGAATCACCTCTGCATCCCTAGGATGAAGCCTACTTGATCATGATGAATGATCATTTTGATGTGTTCTTGGATTCAGTTTGCAAGAATTTTATTGAGTATTTTAGCATCAATATTCATAAGGAAAATTGGTCTGGAGTTCTCTTTCTTTGTTAGGTCCTTACGTAGTTTTAGTATCACTGTAACTGTGGCTTCATAGAACAAATTGGGTAGTGTTCCTTCTGTTTCTATTTTGTGGAATAGTTTTAAGAGTATAGGTATTAGGTCTTCTTTGAATTCTGCACTAAAGGTCTGGTAGAATTCTGCACTAAAACCATCTGGTCCTGGGCTTTTCTTTGTTGGGGGAGGGGAGAGATTTTTAATGACTCCTATTTCTTTAGGGGTTATGGGACTGTTTAAATGGTTTGTCTGATCCTGATTTAATTTTGGTACCTGGTATCTGTCTAGAAAATTGTCACTTTCATCCAGATTTTCCAGTTTTGTTGAGTATAGACTTTTGTAATAGGATATGATGATTTTTTTAAATTTCCTCAGTTTTTATTGTTATATCTCTCTTTTCATTTCTGATTTCTATGCATCATTTACATCTATAATCATTTCTATACATCTTGCAGGAAACTCACTTTATCTTTAAGGACCTACACAGGCAGGAAGTTAAAAGATGAAAAAAAAAGTCAAGAAGCAAGAAAGACCCATGAAGGGGGCTCAGGAAAGCTCCTGACTACGGAATCACACATTCAAAAAAATCTTCAACATAAATCTCTAACTCCAAAGAGAGAATGGAAGATAACTGATGGATAGAAATTTTAATAGTATGGATGGATGGGTGGGTGGATGGATGGATGGATGGATGGATGGATGGATGGATGGGTGGATGGATGGGTGGATGGATGGGTGGATGGGTGGGTGGATGGGTGGATGGATGGATGGGTGGATGGGTGGATGGATGGATGGATGGATGGATGGATGGATGGATGGATGGGTGGATGGATGGATGGGTGGATGGATGGGTGGATGGATGGATATATGAGCAGATGAATTGATTTATGGGTAGATGGATGAATGAATGCTCAGCCCATTAGCAGAATAGAATAGAATAGGAACCAAAAAAACTTCCTGACTAGACTCTAAAAACCTTGTGTTTCTCATGTGACAATTTTTTCTCCCTAACTCTCATGCAAAGAAAAAAACATACATTTTGCTTTTGACACATATCATGTTAACTAAAAGAAGACAGAAAGACAAATACCATGTTTTTGCTCACTTATGAAATTAAGAAAAATATCATCATAGATATACCATTTGTATTATTTAAAAGAAATGGATGGAAAGGGGTAAAATGATAATAGTGGGTGAATAAGATGAGAGTATGTTATATGTGTGGATTCAAGTGTCATAACAAAATCCATTATATGTATAATTAATATATGACAATTAAATTTATTCTATTATCTATCATACTTATATATCACAGGGGTATTAGACACATTGAGATCTCACTTCTGGTTTATATTCTGTTTCCTAAGGTGGCTTCCCCCTGGGTCAACTATCTGGACCTTTATTCTACCCACTCCAGTAAACAAAGACAGAGACTGTGGCCATCAAATATCCCTATTTTGAGTGAGAGCTCTTTTCTACAGACAAAAATGCACTGAGACTCTATGGGGCATGTGCTTATGAGAAGAGCTTTTTGCACTGCCCAGTTTACAAACATTCAGATAGGTCTGAGGAAGTTCTGGCTTCTTAACTACAATACTAGGCCCCCTGTGGTCCATTTATGGTACAGAATAGGATCTCAGTGTACACATCAGAGTCATCTTGTAGCCTCATCTCCAACAACTTCGAGTTACCCAACACGTCCTCCTTTTTCTTTCTGAGGGAACTCCTCTGCTTTCTCCCATGGTCCTCATGTCCACAATGCCTACAATCTCAGGATGCTCACTAGGCTGTGAGACCTTCTTCTGTGTGGTCTCTGTCCAATAGTCTGCTATCCCTCCTCTCTCATTTCCATCAAGTCTGGAAACATTAATCAGTAGGTGAACCTTCACTTCACTGTGTCCCAGAGGTATAGAGGTCTGTGAATATCTGCTCCTGCCCTTCCAGGCAGAGGGTATCTCTCTTTCAAGGAGTCCAGGGATGCTCTTTCAATATCCTCCTCTATCTAAGTTATCTCTTGAGGAAACTGATAAGTGGGGCTTCACGTAAATGTTTCTCTTTCCTGATTACTTTAACCCCACCAAGGTGCTCTAGCATAGCACAGCACTGGGCACTGTGCAGATGGCACTGTAGTGAGGGCACTGAGAATGTCCTCATTAGACGTGGGAGCTCCCTGAATCTTGGTACATGCCAAGGCTCCTCAACATGAGAAGAGTCCTGAGAAATGGGGTAATAGGAGCACCACTGATTCAATAATGACTCGGTCAGTAGCAGATGCAAGCTATCAGTTCAGGAACTCTTTCTGTTCCCTGAAGAGTCTCATTGTTCATCCTTATTCTCCTTCCTGAATACATTCAGAGAACCTGAACCAGTCTTTTATTTTTTAATTACATCATTGTTAATAATTTTCAAAAACTCTTAAATGTACATAAATTTTATGAATCCTAAATTACTAGTCCCAACCCCCCATTTCCTTAGAGCCGAAACTTAGCACAAAGCAAAACCACATTTCCTTATAGGTTTTCACAGCCTGTTCTTCACGGGTAGCTCTCGCAGTTTCCCGGTAAAGCAGACAGCAGTCTTTAGTAACTATTCTCATGTAAAAACAGAAAGATGACAGACTACTAAAGTTAAAATGATTCCTTACAAAGTTTTAAAATGTATGTAAGTAAAGACGTTAGCTCTCTCTAATATCTTTCTAGGCATTATCTCCAATTCTTTGAATAGCTAGGAGAACAAAGCTTTAACTTTTTCTATGTTTCTATATCATCTTTTAATTCTCTAATCTTCATTTCTTCATCCTAGCAATTCCATAGCCTTGTGTAGTCTCTTTTAATAATATTTGCTCCTAAATCATATATAATTTCCTATTTTTCTATCCATACCTTCTCTTCATGAGACTACTTTAACTCTGTATCCTTGATGTTCCCAAGTTCACCCTGGATAATTAATGCAGCACTCATTGGATGAGAGGGTACATCTATTTCTTCATGCTTTCAAATTCAAGGCCAAATCTGGCAATGAACTATTTCTACAAAGGACCATGTAGGCTTTTATGGCCTTTGTGGTTATATGTGTAACTCTCTATATAAGCCAGGCTGGCCCAGAGATCCACCTCCCTCTGCCTCCTAAGTGCTGCAATTAAAGACATGCACCACTACATCTGACACTTTGTTGTATTTTAAGTGTTTTTTTTTCACATACATTACCAGTATGCACATTGCTTTTCTACTCTTTTTATTTAATGATTTTTTTTCCTTTATTGATTTTTGTCTAGACCCTTTCCCATGGCCCTAAAGGCCAAAGGGAAGGCCTATTCCACATCCTCCACAGCCTCATGACCATCTCAATCCCTCATACCTAAGAACTGCATGTGTTTCATTTACAGATGTTTCCTTCATTTTCTTCATTAGCTCCGAGTAATGGGAGAAATATATCCCCCAGAAAGGAAGATTGAAAGTAGAGTAGTAAAGATATCAGATCAGCCTCAGGGCAACAACAACCATTATGGCACATGGGGATAATGAGAATCAGTGGCCTGGCGATGCTCCAGGGGCAGGAATTGTGTCACACCCCTCCTTATGTACCATGACAGACCCAGCAGTTACATATGTCAAGAGGATGGAGGTTGGAGAAAGGTCAAAACCAAGTTTGTTTTGTTTTTATGGCCTGTCTCTGCTCCTCCTGCTTTCCTTCTTACCTCAAAAAGAGAAAAAAAAAGTCTTATGTATAATTTCTGTCCTGCCTTCCCCAGCAACCTTGCTACTTGCACTGATCATGCTGAATGAGACATGGTTCTACCCAGTGTTTGTGGACTGGTTGGAGTTGTGAGTTCAGGGGTCCATGCTGCTGTCTCTTCTAAGAGCCACTCTGCCACCTGGGCACTTCTGCCCACATGACTTTGGGAGATCCCATGGAGATCATGTTGAAAACTAATAAAAGACACAGATATGGAGAAGAGATAGATATTGTGATACAGGCTGATATCTTAGAATAATATGAAGAAAAAAAGCAGGGTTGGAAAGCAAATTCGCAGAGAAATTAAGAATGGGGTTCAACAAAAACAGGAACACTTAGCACGCATAAAACATTTTGGGGCTGGACACCTACCTCTGAGCATGAATAGAGGCTCCCAGAAAAAGAAGCACAGCCTGACTGGTTCAGGAGAGCCAGACATCCTGCATCTGGGGACCTTTAGACCTGCCTTCTTTAGTGACTTGAAAATGATTCCTTGTGTTCCCACAGTCCGGGAGAGGGCTATGCAGCATGGAGAGCAACACAGAAAACTATGGCCTAACGGATGACCCCTGCAAAGATATCCATCCATTCACGTATTCATTCAAAAGGCTCTATGTAGCCCTGGAACTCACTATATAAGCCAGGCTGGCCCAGAGATCCGCCTGCCTCTGCCTCCCAAGTGCTGCAATTAAAGACATGCACCATTACACCTGACACTTCGTTGTATTTTAAGTGTTTCCTCACATACATTACCAGTATACAAGTTTCTTTTCTGTTTTTTCATTTAATGATTTTTTCCTTTTATTGATTTTTTTTATTTTCTATTTTTAATTAATTATTTTACTTACTTACATTCCAAATCCTGCCCCCTCCCAGTCTCCCTTCCCAGTGGTCTTTACCCCTCCTCCTCCCCTTTGCCTCTGAGACAGTGCTCTCCTCTCCCAACTCCCAGGTATCTGCCCTCCCTGGGGCATCAAGCCTCTACAAAATTAGGCCATATTTATTTACTTATTTATTCATTTATGAAGCACAGTTCCTAGTGATATTTATTTTTAATTTTGCATTAGATTTATTTACTTTATTTTGTGTGTGAGTGTTTTGCCAACATGTACGTCTGTGCACCATGTGCATGTTAGGTGCCTGTAGAAATAAAAAAAAATGTATCAAATTCTATTGGTTATGCTTGCATCTGTAGCTCCTGGTCTCTTTCCTAGGTTTTCCACCTCCACGGTTGCCTCCATTTGTGATTTCTTTATTGTTTCTACTTCCATTTTTAGGTCTTGGACCATCTTGTTCAATTTCTTCACCTATTTGATTGTGTTTTCGGATATTTTTTAAGGGATTTATTTGTTTTCTCTTTAGGGGCTTCTACATATTTGCCTATGTTTTCCTGTATTATGTTAAGTGAATTGTTTATATCCTCTTTAAAGGCTTCTATAATCTTCATAAGATGGGATTTCAGGTCAAAATCTTGTTCTTCTGGTGTGTTAGAGTGTACAGGGCTTGCTGTGATAAGAGAAATGGATTCTGATGGTGTCAAATAACATGGGCTTCTGTTGCTTAAGTTCTTGTGCTGGGTGAGAGGAGAGAGGGGAGGGGGAAAAGGGGGCAGGATCATGTATGGGGGAAACAGATGAGAAGCTCAGAGGGCCAGAAAAAAAGACTAGAAATATGCAGCTGTGGGGGTGGAGTTGGGGGGAACCTCTAGACCTGGGATGTGAGAGGCTCCCAGGACTCAGTGGGGATTACCTTAGCCAAAGTGCACAACAGTAGGGAGATGGAACCTGAAGAAATCACCCCCAGTAGATAGACATGGTCCCCAATGGAAAGATGGGGCCACCCATCCATCTCAAAATTTTTGACCCAGAATTGTTCCTATCTAAAAGAAATGCAGGGACAGAAATGGAGCAGAATCTGAAGGAAAGGCCATCCAGTTACTGGACCAACTTAGAATCCATCCCATGGGCAGACACCAAACCCTGACACTGTTATACTTATGCTATGTTGTGCTTACAGGCAGGATTCTAGCACGGCTTTCCTCTGAGAGGCTCTACCAGCAGCTGACTGATAGATACTTAGCATCAACCATTGGACTGAGGTCAGGGACCCTTATGGAAGAGTTAGGAGAAAAACTGAAGGAGCTGAAGGGGATAGCAACCCCATAGAAAGGCCAACAGTATCAACTAACCTGGACCCCAGGAACTTCCAGAGACTAGACCACTAACCAAAAAGCATACATGAGCAGGTTTGTGGCTCCTGGCACATATGTAACAGAGGACTGCCTTATCTAGATTCAGTAGGGGAAGATCCACCTAATCCTGTAAGAACCTGATGCCCCAAGGAAGAGGGATGCTGGTGAGATGAGTTGGGGATAGGTGACTGATAGGGTGGGTGGGTGGGTAGGGTAGCACCCTCTCAGAGGCAAAGAGGATGGTGGATGTTGTGAAGAACTCTGGAAGGGGAAACTGTTAAGGGAGGCAACATTTGGAATGTAAATAAATACAAACATTCAATATAATGTAATATAATATAAAAAGAAAACCACAAAGCTGGAAACCATAATGTATACTCAAAGGACTCAAAGGTGAAAAGAAAGAAAGAAAAAAAGAAAGAAAGAAAGAAAGAAAGAAAGAAAGAAGAGAGAGAGAGAGAGAGAGAGAGAGAGAGAGAGCAACAGAGAGAGAAACCCTTGACAAAGCATTATGAAACAAAAAAAAAAAAACAAAAACAAAAACAAAAAAACCTCCAAAAATGGAGCCTCTCACTCTGGAAATGGGTTACATCTATTTGGTGTGTTGGCCAAAAGAGCCCCATGGGGAGCCCCAAACAACCAAGTCTATTTCCAAAGCTATTGATTGCTCTCTACAAGGGTCTTCACTGAGTTGATTCCTCCCAGCACCGGACAAGCAGGGCGGGAAGCTCAGCTGCGCTCTGTAGCAGACTGGGGTGGCCTGGTTCTTGAAGTCTGTGAGTGTCTGTGCCCCATGTTGGATGCGCCAAAATGTGGGGAAAATTTAGAGCCTACCACATTTGGGAGGAATCCTATGGTTCCAGCGGCCTGGAGGCCTTGGCGGCAGCAGGCCCCAATAACACAAGGAAATCCTTGGTTCCAAAAAGGTTTATTGTCATGGCGAATGATAGATGGATCTAGGTGTACCCCCCCCCCCCGAAAACTCAGGGTAGTCCTGAGCTATATAGGGAGGGAGAAAGGGGGAGGATTGGGGAAGGATCTGGGGGAAGCATGTTTAATTTGCTCTGCCTTCTGGCCTTCATTAGCATGTAAATCCCTAGGGCTTGAGGCCTATAGCCTGGCCTATGTGACTGAACAATGTAATTCTATGGAAACTGTGACTGCTTTTCAGGATCCTGGGTTCTGGGGGGCGCCAAACTCCTGCCGGTTCTCAGGTAGAATCCCACCCAGAGTCTGCAGAGTCTCGGGGTTCTAGGCACCTGCTCAACCATGACCCAGGATACTCTTACGCAGTCCCACATGTGTATAGATAGAACACCTTCCTCTACCCACCATCAGCCTACCTTTCCCTTTCACTGCTCCTTTTTCTTCCATTCCTGATCAACACACACCATCAAAAAAACACCAACCCGAAGTTCAATCATCAGTGAACATGTTCAGGTAATCCAGTGGGAGGTGGCAGTAGTGTTGAGTGTTTGTAGTAATGGCTACACATACAATGTCACATCAAGTTCTGATAGTTCACACTTGGATGTGCACAGTCTTGGTCAATTAAACATAAATTTTAAAGAAAAGGAAATCATATGCACCCTTTTGTAGCCCTCATTTCTCCACTCATCTCTGAACAACTGAAAACAGAGTTTGAGTCCTTACAGTCTGTATGTCCAAGACCCACCTGGACTGTAGATGCTCATGATGCACTCCATAAGGTCTGGCACAGAAAAGGGACTCAGCTTTCAGCTACATGAGTACATCCCAGTCAGAGTCAGCAAGGAGATCCAAGGAAGCCTATAGGGTTCACTGGGCTCATCACACAACTGGGGATGTAAAGATAGCTGGACAATTACAGTGCTGCTCATTAAATGATGTGGGATGTGCATGGGTCTGAAGAAACAGCTAGAGCTGTAACTGTGTCTCTGGAAACAGCCGAGTGAATGTAACTAGGGCTCTGAAAGTTACTGCAATATAGTCTTTCCAAGGGCCGACACTACCACATATACAATTCAACTCCTGGATGGGGAACAGGGACCTAGCTTTCCACACCAAGCTGATCCCAAGAGAAAGCCTTGGTGGCTTCTTCCGGCTTTTCCAATAGTGATGGTGTATGTCTCCAGGTGTGTCCAGGCTTAGGGTCTGATGATGGCTGCATATGTGCTGGACTCAGTCATGATATCTGTGCTCTGTGGGGTCACAGCTCCAACTGCCCTCTGTGTGAGGGAGTGATGGTCCAACTGGGCATATGTCACCTCCTGAAGGTCTCCTGCAACTGGGGTCTGGGAGAGAGGGCCTAGGAGAGTTAAAGTAGCTGAGAAGAGGGGAAGAGCTGTAGAGTGAGAAGCTAACCTTCTCTATGAGTCATAGCTGTGTTGCGCTGTGATTCTCTACCAAAGGTGTTGGGATTGGATTACATGGCCCAGAGACATGGCAAAAGTAGCTTCTGCCCTCCCTTATCTTGGATGTTCTCTCTGGGGAAAGTCAGATGCTATGGAGAGCCTTGTGGCCATTAGGATGTGCCACTCAGCACAAGGATCCTCTATCCACTAGGTCTGAGGTGACAGTAGCTGCAGTCAATACTTTTTTTAATTCTTCTGCCCCTAGATTCCTATCCAAGAGATTGAAGACATGTTACTAAGCTGCTAAATTTGGAAGCAGTTTTGTTAGCACTAGATACTGAATACAAATACCTACCCAGATTTCTGTCTGTCTGTCCTCAGGAAGCCTGTCATCTGCAACTATGTCTATAGAAAAGACACCACAGGATAAGTACTCATTGGTGGACACTAGAAGACAATTATTACCACATTATATCATACCACCGCCCTCTAGAATGTTTTTAGATGGTTTTGTCCATGTTGGCTCCCAATATTCTGGGTAACCCCTCCATTGTTCCTGAGATACCTTACCTGGTGTCATCTCCAGGCCATTATTAGCTAGGCTGAGCCTGAGCAGAAAGGATAGATGAACATTAGAGACCGGTTGGAGGCAAAGGACTGGGCAATGGAATGGGAGTCATTCCAGGGGTCTCACCTCTCCTGTGGGCTCTGCTGCTGTCTCTTGTTTTGGGGGAGTCCTGAGAATAGTCAGTAGTCCACATTTAGGAGGGATTTCTTGTTCCCAACATGCCCACCAGCCCCTGAAAGCCAGCTCTCACCACAGATACCTACCTTGTTTTTTCTGACGGTGACTAAGGAAGCAGAAGAGAAAAAAAGAAAGACAAAGGAGGAAAATCACAGAAGCCACAGTAAGGATATAAATGCTGTATGCCTTTGGCCAAGATGTATCTAGGAAAGATGGGAAACAGGTTATCATCAGCATACATTTATTGAGTACCTTCCGAGTAACACACATATGTTGGGTAGTACTCATGAGCATGTCACTATGTAAAATTTTCCATGAGAATGTGACTATGTAAAATTTTACGTGTTCCATGATCTTGAAACATGTAATCAGTATCCTTGTGTTACCTGTCATAAGTGTTGACTTGCTTTGTGCTCTGGGGCATGCTAGCCACTCACAGGGCCATTTTAAGGACTGAGAAGTCAGATGTGGCTAATGACATCCATTCGGGTTCCCACAGCTAAGAGCACTAACTTCATGATTGACATCAAGTAAAACAGCATTGTCTACTACACCCTGTAGAGCCTTGTAGAGACTGACAACCAAGAAGAAAAGAAACAGGACTCCCTCAGGAAACCCACCTTGGACTCTCTCCAACTGAGGTTAATAATCCCCATCTTGTTTGTTCCTCAGGGTAGCTCCTGACAGAAATGAACTCAGTCCCAATGTTGTCCTGTTGCCTGATGCCCTGAAGACAGTGCCCATCTCATCCTCTTCCTTAAATACACCCTTCTCCACTATAGAGGTGACCACACAAGATGGATTCCACCTGCTCTCTCTTCATGTATGGTACCCACTCCCATCCCTTGTTCCTGAGGTAGAATTGTAGGACAGTAATCTACAATATCCTTTAATGAAAGTCAAACAATGTCTCTGTAGAGGCTGTTCCCTCAACCTCTTGCCTATGTCCAACTCAAAACCATACATTCTATTCTGTCTTTTCCACATACCATATCACAAATTATACATGTCATATGCATGCACATGATATATTTATAATTATATATTACATATGCAAATGGAGTCACCCATGATGTGCAATGATATTACAATTAACCATGGACTTGCAGTAAGATTATAACTGAGCTAAAAATCTTTCTATGCCCTAGTGGCACTGTACCTGTCATGGAGACTTGGTTGCCTGCAGCATTTGGTGTAACATTTCTTCAGGACTACAGTCTAAAAGTTGCTTACTCTATATGCCATATGGCCAGGTGTGCAAAGGACTGTGTCTTATAAGCTGCTATCAGTACCATCTTGTTCCCACAATGATACAATGGCTACCAGTTATGCATTTCTCAGAACACATGGCCACTTTGTCTATGGTCACAAGTTCCAGAACAAAGCAGCATTAAGTGACCCATGGCTGCACATTCACATGTAATGTAAATACACACAGCTAATGTGCTATGGATATGGCTCAATGAGTAAAACATTTGATATACAAGCGTGAGAACCAGAGTTTGAATTCCCAGAGCCCACAGAAAGAGTTAACTGGATGTGAATGCCCACCTATAATCTCAATGCAATGGGGAAAAGACCAAAAAATCCCTGAGCAAACTGTCTACCCAGACTAGCTGAAACAGTAAATTCTGGGGTCAGAGATTATACCTCAATGTGGAAGGTGGAGAACACTTAAATAATAAGTCTAGCATCAGTTGTGGACTTACACACATATACCTGCATATATATATATGTGTGTGTGTGTGTGTGTGTGTGTGTGTGTATAGCATATATATACATATACATATATATTCGCCTGTACCCACATGCATGCCAACACAGTGAGCACACCTATGTACATAACACACGTATCTAGGTAAATAAAAAATAATAAGAAAATATAAAATAAAATTATATGCCAACTGTAGAAAGAATATCTTGGGTATTGTATGGATGCATCATCTGTCAATTAAAAAAAACCTATGGCCAGGCTGGAGAGATGTCTCAGAAGGTAATAGCACTGACTGCTTTTTCAGAGGTCCTGAGTTCAATTCCAAGCAACCACATGGTAGCTTACAACCATCTGTAATGGATCCAATGCATTCTCGTGTGTCTGAAGACAACTACAATGTACTTATATCTATACAATAAATAAATAAAAATCATTTTTAAAAACTATGGCCTATAGGAAAAGGTAGAATAGAAGGTGGGGCATCCTTGAGGCAGAAAGAATTCTTTGCTAGAGACAAGTGCAGAGTCACAGGGAAGATGTGAGGAGGACAGATGTATGGCAACCATCCATGTGGCAGAATTTAGATTAGTACAAATGGGTTATTCTAAATCATTAGCTAGTGAGGGAATGAACCTAGCTATATGGCCTCAGTACTTGAAAATATATATTTGAGTCTGAGTTGTTATTCCAGGAGTTTGGAGCTAGAAAGAGAACAGCACATTACAGCTAACTTCTATGACATAAATTAGTATATAAATAACTTATGCCATTTAATACTGAATGTAATCTTTCAAGGACATAAATTATACAAAGCTATCATAATAAATGGTGTTTACCTACATGTGGGTTACAGTAATAAATAGTATGTTTATTTATATACTGCAAATATTTAATAGCATATTCAAAATGGAATGCCATGCATTATACTTATGTATAAAGATACATTATGCTTCTTCCAGTCTGCAACTGTGCCTGGGAGCATATCATGTATTCCAGCCCGCCCCCCACAAGCCACCCACACCCAGAGACAACTTGACCCCCAGGAGTTCTGACACCACTAGGTTCACAGGTGAGTTCTCCCACCATCCCAATATCTAGCCTAACTGGGACCCTTCAGAGCCCAGAAGACTCAGGACCTCCCACCTTGCCAGAGACACATCTTCCTTCCAGTCCAAAACTGCACTGGGAGCAGATCGTGTGCTCCAGCACCCCAAACCCTGCCCACATCTAGAATCAGCTTGACTCCCAAGGGGAATATCATAGCTAGACTCACATATGAGGTTGTCCAGACCGTCTCCCACACCCAGAGACCCCCTGACCCAAGGAGGCCCAACACAACCAGGCACACAGGAGGGACAGTCTCCAGTCAGAGACAGCAAGGCCAGTTAACACCTGAGATAACCAGATGGCAAGAGGCAAGTACAAGAACATAAGCAACAGAAACCAATTCCATTTGGCACCACCAGAAGCAAGCTTTCCCACCACAGCAAGCCCTGGATACCCTAACACACCAGAAAAATCAAGATTCAGATCTAAAATCCCATCTCATGAAGATGATAAAAGACCTTAAGGGGGGCATAAATAAATCCATTAAAGAAATACAGGAGAACACAGGTAAATAAGTAGAAGCCCCTAAAGCAGAATCACATAAATTTCTTAAAGAAATATGGGAAAACACAATTAAAAAGATGAAGGAATTGAACAAAACCATCCAGGATCTAAAAATGTAAATAGAAACAATAAATAATTACAAACAGAGACAACCCTGGAGATGGAAAACCTATGAAAGTGATCAGGAGTCACAGATGCAAGCGTCACCAACAGCGTGAAAGAGGTAGATAAGAGAATCTCAGTTGTAAAAGATGCCATAGAAAATATTGAAAAAGCAGTCAAAGAAAATACAAAGTGCAAAAAGCTCCTAACAGAAACCATCCAAGAAATTCAGAACACAAAGAAAAGACCAAATCTAAGAATAATAGGTATAGAAGAGAGTGAAGATTCCCACTTCAAAGGGCCAGTAAATACCTTCAACAAAATTCTAGAAGAAAAAAATCCCTGGCATAAAAAAAAAATGTCCATAAATTTACAAAAAGCCTACAGAACACCAAATAGATTGGTTCAGAAAAGAAATTCATTCTGACACATGAAAATCAAAAACCAAACACACCGATCTAAGAATATTAAAAGTGATAAGAGGAAAGGGTCAAGAAACATATAAAAGCAGAACAATCAGAATTACACCAGACTTCTCAACAGAGACCCTAAAGGCCAGAAGCTCTTGGGCAGATGTCATACAGAATGTAAAAGAAAAAATGTCAGCCCAGGATACTATACCCAGCAAAACTATCAAATATCATAGATAAAGAAAAAAAGATGTTCCATGACAAAAACAAATTTAAACAATAACTTTCCACTAAACCAGCCCTACAGAGGATAATAGAAGGAAAACTTGAACACAAGGAGGGAAAAAAAAAACAAACAAGAAATTAAGCTACTCACAACAAACCCAAAAGAAGAGAATCACAAAAACTCAATTCTACCTCTAACAACAAAATAACAGAAAGTAACAATCATTGGTCCTTAATATCACTCAACAACAATGGACTCAATTCCCCCAATAAAAAGACATAGGCTAACAGACTGGATACATAAGCAGGACCCATCATTTTGCTGCATATAGGAATCACATATACATCAATGACAAAGACAGACACTACTTCAGAGTAAAAGGCTGGAACATTTTTCCAAGAAATGATCCCAAGGAAAAAGCTGGAGTAGCCATTCTAATATCGAATAAAATCAAATTTTAACCCAAAAGTTATCAAAAATGATAAGGAAGGACACTTCATATTTATCAACGAAAAAATCCACCAAGAGAAAGTCTCAATTCTGAATATCTATACCCCAAATTCAAGGGCACTCACATTCATAAAAGAAACTTTACTAAAGCTCAAAGGACACATTGTGCCTCACATAATAATAGTGGGAGACTTTGGCACCCCACTCTCACTAACGGACAGGTGATTGACACAGAAACTAAACAGAGACATAGTGAATCTAATAGAAATTATGAATCAAATGTGTTTAACACTTATCTACAGAACATTTCACCCTAAAACAAAAGAGTACACCTTGTTCTTAGTACCTCATGGTACCTTCCCCAAAACTGACCTTATAATCAGTCACAAAACAAGCCTAACCGATACAAGAAGATTGAAATGATCCCATGCATCCTATCAGATCACCATGGCCTAAGGCTGGTCTTCAGTAACAACAAAAACAACAGAAAGCCCACGTACAAATGGAAGCTGAACAACATTCTACTCAATGATAACTTGGTCAGGGGGAAAAAAGAAATTAAAGACTTTCTAGAATTTAATGAAAGCGAAGGCTCAGCAGACTCAAACTTAATAGAGCACAATGAAAGCAGTACTAAGAAGGAAACACACAATGTTGAGCACCTTAATAAAGAAATTGGGCAGACCATACACTAGCAGTTTAACAGCATATCTGAAATCTCTAGAACAAAAGGAAGCAAATACATCCAAGAAGAGTAGGATTTAGTGCAAAATTCTATCAGATCTTCAAAAAAGACTTAATACCAATACTTCTCAAAGCATTCCACAAAATAGAGACAGAAGGAGTACTACCTAATTTGTTCTATGAAGCCCCGATTACTCTGATACCTAAACCACACAAAGACCCAACAAAGAAAGAGAACTTCAGACCAATTTCCCTTATAAATATCAATACAAAAATACTTAATAAAATTCTTGGAAACTGAATCCAAGAACACATCAAAATGATCATTCACCATGATCAAGTAGGCTTCATCCCAGGGATGCAAGGATAGCTCAATATACAGAATTCCATCAATGCAATCCACTATATACACAAACTCAAAGGAAAAATACACATGATCATTTTATTAGATGTTGAAAAAGTCTTTGACAAAATACAAAACCCTTTCATGTTAAAAAGTCTTGGAAAGGTCAGTAATTCAAGACACATACCTAAACATAATAAAAGAAATATACAGCAAACAAATAGCCAACATCAAATTAGATGGAGATAAACTTGAAGCAATCCCACTAAAATCAGAGACAAGACAAGGCTGCCCATTCTCTCCCTATTTATTCAATATAGTACTAGAAGTTCTAGCTAGATCAATTAGGCAACAAAAGGAGGTCAAAGTGATATGAATTGGAAAGGAAGAAGTCAAAATATCACTATTTGAAGATAATATGATAGTATAATAAGCGACCCCAAAAATTCCACCAGAGAAATCCTACAGCTGATAAACAACTTTAAACAAATCAGTAGCCTTCCTCTACTCAAAGGGTAAACAGTCTGAGAAAGAAATTAGGGAAACACCCTTCTCAGTAGTCACAAATAATATAAAATATCTTGGTGTAACTCTAACCAAGCAACTGAAAGATTTGTATGACAAGAACTTCAAGTCTCTGAAGAAAGAAATCAAAGACCTCAGAAAATAGAAAGATCTCCCATGCTCATGGACCTATAGGATTAACATAGTAAAAATGGCTATTTTACCAAAAGCAATCTACAGATTCAATGAAATCCTCATAAAAATTCCAATTCAATTCTATACGAAATAGAAAGGGAAATTCTTAACATCTGGAATAATAAAAAACCCAGGATAGCAAAAATCATTCTCAACAATAAAAAAACTTCTAGAGGAATCACCATCCCTAACCTCAAGCTGTACTACTCAAGCTGAGCAATAGTGATAAAAAAAACTGCATAGTATTGGTACAGAGACAGACAGGTAGATCAATAAAATAGAACTTAAGACCCAGAAATAAGCACACACATCTATGGTCACATCATGTTTGACAAATAAGCCAAAACCATCCAGTGATGAAAGAACTTTCAACAAATGGTACTTATCCAACTGATGGTCTGCATTTAGAAGAATGCAAATTGATCCATTCTTATCTCCTTGTACAAAGATTAAGTCCAAGTGGAACAAGAACCTCCACATAAAACCATATACACTGAATCTAATAGAAGAGAAAGTGGGAAAAAGCCTTGAACACATCAGCACAGGGAAAAATTTCTTCAACAGAACACCACTGGCTCAGGTTCTAAGATGAACAATTGACAAAAGGGACCTCATAAAATTGAAAAGTTTCTGTAAGGCAAAGGACACTATCCATAGCACAAAACAATAACCTAAAAATTTGGAAAAGATCTTTACCAACTCTACATCTGATAGAGGGCTAATATCCAAAGTATATAGAACTCAAGAAGTTAGACTCCAGAGAACCAAATAACTATATTTTTAAAATGAGGTACAGAGCTAAACAAAGAATTCTCAACTGAGGAATATCAAATGGCAGAAAATCACCTAAAGAAATATTCAACATTCTTATTAATCAAGGAAATGCAAATCAAAATGATCCTGAGATTCCACATCACAACAATCAGAATGGCTAAGATCAAAACCTCAGGTGATAATAGATGCTGATAAGGATATGTAGAAAGAAGAACAATCCTCCATTGCTAGTGGGATTGCAGACTGGTACAAGCACTTTGGAAATCAATCTAGAAGTTCCTCAGAAAACTGGAAATAGTTCTATCTAAAGAACCAGATATACCACTACCTGGCTGTGGGGAAAAATTTAGAGGCCTCTGCAGTGGTGGGGTCCTGGGGAGGCTTCCACACGCTGTGACGGGTCCCACAGGCGGGATGAGGTCTATGGTTCCAGTGGCCTGGAGGCTTTGGTGGTGGCAGGCCCCAATGACACGAAGAAGTCCTTGGTTCCAAAAGGGTTTATTGTCATGGCAGATGATGGATGGATCTGGAAGTACACCCCGTAAAACTCAGGGCAGTCCCACACCTGGCTTATATCCAAAAGATGTTCCAACATATAACAAAGACACATGCTCCACTATGTTCATAGCAGCCTTATTTATAATAGCCAGTATTGGAAACAACCCAGATATCCCTCAAAGGAAGAATGGACACAGAAAATGCTGTATGTTTACACAATGGAGTACTACTCAGTTATTATAAAACAATGACTTCATGAATTTTCAAGGCAAATTCCTAAAACTAGAAAATATCATCTTGAGTGAGGTAACCCAGACTCAAAAGGACACACATGGTATGTACTCACTGGTAAGTGGATATTAGCCTAAAATCTCAGAATACCCACAATACAACTCACAGATTATATCAAGCTTTACAAGAAGGAAGACCAAAGTGTGGACGCTTCGATCCTACTTAGGAGGAACAAAATAATCATGGGAAATAGAGGGAGGGAGAGACCTGAGAGGGGGAGAATAGGGGGAGGGAAAAGGGGGAGCAGGATCAGGTATAGGAAGAGACAGGAGAGAAGTCCAGGGGAGCAGGTGAATGAAAAGAAATATGTAGCAGTGCAGGGTAGGGAAGTGGGAGTGGGAGGAACACTAGAAAATTACAGATGCCAGTGAATGGAGAGGTTCGCAGGACCAATGGGAATGACACTAACTGAAATACCCAAGAGAGGGGAGATAGAATCTGAAGAGACCGCCTCCAGTAAACAGGCATGGGCACCAATTGAGGGACAGGGCCACCTACCAATCTCAAAAACGTTTAACCCAGAATTGTTTCTGTGTAAAGGAAATGCAAGAACAAAATGGAACAGAGACTGAATGAAAGGCCATACAGAGGCCGACGTACCTTCGAATCCATCCCACCTGCAGACACCAAGCCCAGAAACTATTGCTGATACCAAGAAGTGCTCCCAGGAGCCTAGTATGGTTGTCCTCTGAGAGGCTCTGCCAGCATCTGACTAAGACACATGCAGATACTCACAGCCAATCATCAGACTGAGCCAGGGGACCCCAGTAGAAGAGTTAAAAGAAGGACTAATGGAGCTGAAGGAGATTGCAATCCCATAGGAAGAACAGCAATATCAACTAACCTGACTGCCCCCCCTCCCCCAGAGCTTCCAGGAACAAACCACCAACCAAAAAATATACATGGATGGGTCTATAACTCCAGCTACATATGTAGCAGAGTATTGCCTTATCTGGCATCAATGGGAGGTAGGCCCTTGGTCCTATGGAGGCTTGCTGCCCCAGTATCGGGGGATTCTAGAGGGGTGAAGCCAGAGTGGGTGGGTGGGTGGGTGGTGAGCACCCTCTTAGAGGCAAAGGGGAGGGAAAATGGGATAGGGGGTTTAAAGAGGGGAGACTGGGAAGGGACACAGCATTTGAAATGTAAATAAATAAAATAACCAATTAAAACTGAAGAATAACATGTAATTTTAAAAGGTACATTATACTGTTACACCAATAATATTGCTTATGTGTTTATATAATTCATACAAATTTATATGATTCAATATAAATTTAGTTTTAGATCTGAAATTTTAATGTGTTTCTTTGATTTGCCCTATCTCTCCATCAATGCTCAGAAGGGCTGGAGCATTTCTCTTCCACCTCCAAAAGTGTTTAGTTTAACTCACTTTCAGACCAATGCATTTCAAATGAGAGGATATTTATTAATAAATTCAAAGATAGGATGGTGACCCAGGTATGTTCATCTGGGAAACACATCATGAATGGTCCCACCATAATGGCACATAATAGGCTCTGAACAAAACAGCACTATCTTGGTCCCCTCTATTTTCCCATACCCTGTGTTTCTGTCCACAATTGGCCTGCCAGAGCTAGGAGCTTTACACTGACACAGCCTAGATCAGAATGAGCATAGAAGACTCAGGACCACATCTCCTCCCAGAGAGGTTGTGGCCAAAGGGCAGCAGCACCTAGTGGGTAATACAGCCCAGCAGCCTGAGACAGGAGGAGTGAGAAAAGCTTATTCAACATCACACAGCACCCCAGATTGACTATTGTTCACAGGCCTTCCCGTGGCACTTTCCTCTCATAAAGTCTTCCCATTTTGTCTAGTACAGACACGGAGAAAGTTCCCTTGTTTTTGATAGAGACTAAACTGGTTCAAGTTGGGCCCTAATGGTCTTGGTCACACAATGTGTACAATGAGACACAGACCACAAGGGGGTAGCATAGAGCTGTGCAAACAGTGGTCTGGCTGTTATTGTGGAGACTGCTTCTGCTTCTTCCCAGAGTCTTCAGAACTTGGTGTCTTTGACCAAAAGTTAATTTTCTTCGTATTTAAGATAGTAGGAGGCTGGAGAGATGGCCCAGAGGTTGAGAGCAATGGCTGCTTTTCCAGAAACCCTAAATTCAATTCCCAGCAACCACATGGTGGCTCATAACCATACATAATTAGATCTGGTGCCCTCTTCCCACATGCAGGCATACATGCAGACAGAACAATGTGAATATAATACATGTTAAAAACAAACAAACAAAAATAGTAGGATCCCTGGGCATGGGCATGCTGGCATAGTCCTTTAATCCCAGAACTCAGGAGGCTTGGGCAGGAGGATCTCTGTGAGTTCAAGGTTAGCTTGGTCTATGTAGCAAGTTACAGGTCAGCCAGCATTATGTAGAAACAGTCTCAAAAACAAAATAATTAAACAAAATAAATATTATCAATGACATCCTGGTGTCTGGTTCCAAAGATAAGCAAAAGGCTTCTTGTGACATCAACCCAACATATATATATAAACTCTAATAAACTACTGCACCAGCAAAGAGGCAGGGTGAAGGATTGAGAGCTTATCAGAGGGGCTTTGTAGACCTCTTCTCCATCCTATGTATTGAACCAAGGTGAGTGAATTGTCAATCACTCAGTCACAGAATATGAGAAACACCTGAAAGGACAGGACAGGGAAAACAGGAAACCTGTCAGAGTCCCTTCTCAATCCCCCCTGCTGGGGGGTAGTTTGGGATCCTTCCTTCTGTTCTTTCCTCATTTGCTCTGCTTGGCCTCACAGAATCAGTACTAAGTAACTCCTGGAAAGCACCCCCAGAACAATGGTCCTGGGCTGCCCACCAGCCATTGATGAATCACATTACCTGTCTAGGAAGATGGGACCTTACTAGAGGAGATGATTTCCTGCAGCCATGACAGGCTCTGACTTGGTAGAAGGACAGGATAATTTACTGTGCCCAGTGAAAAGACATAAATCACCTTGAGAGCAGACTGCCCCTGTCACTGCTGAGGCTCAGTTGCTATCCAGTAAGAAGCGACATCTGTGTACTCTACCCCTCAGACTGTAGCTGTATCCAAGTCATTCATGGTGTCTAGGAAGAGTAAAGCTCCAGGGAACCTGAAGTGTTAGATTAAAGGGGGACATGTGATGATGGAGGTGGGGGAAAGGAGCCTTGGGGTTAAGAAAAAACAAAGGAAATGGAGGAAGAGAATAACAGCTATGGTTAGAATCCAGGGTTCTAAGAACAAACCTGAGGTCATTGTTGGACCTGGGGAAGGAACCTGGGTGACATGTTCTTTGGTCACCTTTAGCTCCAGCTTCTCACTGCGATTGGACCAGGTGTTCTCGTTCCTATAAATACAGTGATAATGTCCAGTAATGGTTTTATTCACTGGCCCAATGTGGAATCTATCCTCTCTCATAGATGGCTCAGAATCCTTTTCCATAAAGGTGTTGCCGTCCTTCTCTAGGCGGACTTTGTCATAGTTACCAGACTTTGAGCACACAACAGTTACAAAACTCCCTTGAAAGATCACAGGACCTGGCTCAGCACAGATGGTGATATCAGACAGAGATCCTAGAAAAGAACAGAACAGGACTCTCAGGATACACAGTAAGGACAGTACCATAACAAAAAGCAATTTAGGCACACCATTTCTTTTTCTTACCAAATTTAGAGTTCTCTATATATGGTTGAACGCCAGCATTATAATATCTCCACTTTCTGTGCACATTAATATGCATCACCTGGCAATGAGGACTTTGTTGAACACATGTTGTGTCTGGTAAAGATCGATCCAAGGCAATCACAAAACAACAGTCTAGACATGTCTGCTGCAAAGCCCACTGCCCCTGCTTACTCCAGAGACATCTGCATTCTCTCCCTTTATCTCCACCTTCTTTCCATTCTGTTATTGAAGCTTTAGAAGCCAACTTACTTCAAACTATCTAGACGTAGGAGCACACCCATATAATGATAGTTATATATACTTATGTCAAGAGACAAATTTAAAACATATGAATTTACCTTTTTGTGAAGATAACATGGATTATGTACCACACCTGCCCTTATCAGTTTCCAAGCTTACAAATGTGTAGATGCTAATCATAACACACAATAAGCCTCCTGTCCTTATGTATGAGTAAGTGAGATTATGTGCCCTCAGACCAACACTCTCTAGTCTGCTCTCCTCCCTTGACTCATTCTTTCACCCTTTTCAATATCTTCTAGAGATGCCCTCTGTGATCCCATGTTTTGAGTTATACAAGAACACAGCTTCTTCCATTTGAAGGTAAAGGATGGGAGAGAAAAGTGATGTTGAGAAAAGAATTGTCCAATATAATGGCAGCAAGACAGCAATTAATGTGAGGAGCTGAGCATATGAATCTCAAGAGACAGGTGAGATCAGAGATGCACTCCCTGGGATGACAGGGAAGAGATACTTCCACTGAGATCCAAGAGACAGGAGTAAATTCATTGCACAAAGCAAACAGGGATGAGAAGAATCAAACGTTGATATAACAGGGAAGCTACACACATGATACATCAAAAATATGGCTACTTAAACATCTCCTGAACAGAAACATTAGTTGACATCCCAGCTTGGCTGAGGAAATCTCACAGGGTGCCATTCCTAGACAAAGAGTTACAAGTATTTAATGACTGCTGAGAGAGGAATTTGTTTTCCCCAGAGATGAGCCTCTTAATTGGTTATCCAATATCATTCAGCAATCTCTGAAAGCACATACATATAAGCAACACTAAACATTAAACAGCAAGTTGTGTTGTGTGCATCAATAATTTCAAAAAAAGGCCATGGATTTGAAAGTGATCATAAAAAGGAGGGACATAGAGGGGGTTAGGGGTTATAGAGATGGGGAAAACTATGCAATTATATTTTAATTAAAAGTAAGTTTGAAAATTTAAGGTGGATGTTGCCTAGTTTGCAGGGCCAGAGAAAACTGTTGAGATAAAAATCTGGGATAAAACATAAGTAAAGACTTCTGGATAAAGTAATAATAATCAAAACACTAAACATACAGAACAAAGAATAATATTAAAAGCTGCAAGGGAAGAGGCCAAGTGACAGATGAAGGCAGGCCTATTGGAATTACACCAGACTTCTCAGTGAAGACTCTAAAAGAAAGAAGGGCCTTGACTGTCTCTAAGAGACCATAGATGCCAGCCCAATCTACTACACCCACCAAAACTTTCAATCACCACAAATGGAGAAATCAGGATATTCCATGACAAAGTCAATTTTGAACAACTCCAGCCTGACAGAAAGTACTAGAAGAAAAACTCTAACCCAAGAAGGTTCACTAGACCCATAAAAATAGAGGCAATAAAAAATATAACACCAACAAAACCTAAAAAGAAGACACATACACACACACACACACACACACACACACACACACCAGCACCAAAATAATTGAAATTACCAATCATTAAAATTACCAGTCATTAATATCTCTCAATATCAATGGACTCAATTCCCCTAATAAAAAAGCACAGGTTAACAAAGTGAGTGTGAAAGCAGGATCCATTCTTCCCCTCCATACAAGAAATATGTCTGAACATCAAAGATCAACATTACTTCAGAGTAAAGGGTTGGAAAACCATTCTCCAAGCAAATAGACCAAAGAACCAATTGTAGCTGTTAGAACTGTAGTTGTTCTAATGTCTAACAAAATACACTTTCTACCAGCATTAATCAAACAAGATGAGGAAGGATGTGGGTCTCCTCAATCTCATGAACCATCGGCCGATATGGTCCACAAGGGCAATGGCAGCAGAAACAATAGAGATGGGGCGGGTTTCAGAATCCCCGTGAGCACTTACAGTGAGTGACCACACTGGGACCAGCTATCAGAAGGCAAATCAACTTTATTTAGAATGATTCAGGGCTTATAAAGTTTGGGGAAACTGATCCAGGATTGGCAAAGTTTATTGGCTGACAACTTAGGGTACCTCATTAACATGGGGAAATATTTTGGGAATCTCAGATGTTAGCTGAATACGTTC
Source organism: Grammomys surdaster (assembly GCF_004785775.1). Taxonomy (NCBI): domain Eukaryota; kingdom Metazoa; phylum Chordata; class Mammalia; order Rodentia; family Muridae; genus Grammomys; species Grammomys surdaster. Next base: position 929,449 of record NW_021604693.1, on the reverse strand, counting down.
TTATGAGGAGAAAGGAAATTGATCCTGTCATCTAACTATGGCTATGTGACATTCCTCATGTAGAAGTATGCGTAGGGGCTTAGAATTCCCCAGACAAGGTCAGAGAAGGAGAAGCCCCACTTGAAGGGAGTTTCCCATATGGCACTGAGGCCAGAGGGTATCCATTCATTGTGAACTTCAACCTCAATTTGCCGAGTTTTCCCACAGAAGGGCACTTTCATACTCAGGAAAACCACATTTGGGAAAGAAACATTACTAAACTTAAATCACACAGCAAAACTAACACGTTAACAGTGGAAAACTTCAGTATCCCACTCTCACCAATGAACAGTTCTTCCCTCCAATTTTTTATCAAGGCACTTTTTGTTATGAACTTTCCTCTTAGCACTACTTTCATTATGTCCCATACATTCGAGTAGTGGTGCATTCATTTTCACTGGATTCTAGCAAGACTTTAATTCTATCTTTGTTTCTGTCTTGACATCAAAGTCAGTCAGTAGGGAATTGTTTTGTTTCCCTGAGTTTATATGCTTTCTGTTGTTTCTGGTTTTGTTGGTCTGATAAAAGGGGGTGGGGTAAGCAAAGTCAAAACTTCTGGCATCCTGCCTTTCAGAGCAGACAAGCCCTGTGGCCCTTCTCTATGGCTCCCCAGGGTGGATTCCAGTGAAAAGGGACAGTGCATGGTTTTAAGGCATGTGTTGTTATGGTGAAAAGTGGATGAGTAAAACCGTACTCACTTCTCAGGGTGGACATGAGGTTAAATACCTTTTGCAGGGAGGAGTGTCTAGGTAGGAAAGCTTAATTGGCTAAGCCCTTCAGGCCTTTAGATACATCATTAAGATGGAGATCTGGTTTGTGACCTATGGTCACATGCTCTACCCGTGGAGGGGCTTGAGGTATTGCCCTTACATGACTGATGGCCACAAATCTATCAAGGGCTGCAACCTCCTGTCAGGAGCTTAGTGTTTGGGAACCAAGCAAAACATCTGCCATCCCTTTAAAGTCACCAGGGTTTTTAGCCTTGGTTCAACCAATAACCAGGCTATCTTTGACGGTCCTACACTGAAGTTTATTAAACTTAAGGAATTCCACAAAGCTTTATGTAGGACTCATCAAATTAAGTGTCAATATGAACTAAAATGACTTGAGTCAGAGCCTATCAATAAGCAGCACTTCCTGCACCTGCATGTGAGCTCATTGTGGTTTTGTGGGAGCTTTTTATATAAGCTGACTGAAAAAGATGTTTGTTGCCATGACTCAGTCCTGAATTCTGAGCTATAGTCCTGATCAATCAGAATTAGGGTGTGACTTCAATAAAACATCCCTGTCTTGGAGTTAATGTGGTTTGTGGAGCAACTCTCAGACTCAACAGAACCCACTCCCCTAGCTGGGCTCTCTTGTCTGGCTTCAGTGGGAAAGGATATGCCTAGTCCTGCAATGACTTGAGGTGCTATGGTGGGTTGGTTCCACAAAAGGGACCTCTCTCTTCGAAGAGGTGAAGGGAAAGGGAGATAAGGGAAGAGGTCATGTGATGGGAACACTGGGAGGAGGAGAAGGAGGAGGAGTGCAATCAGAAATTTAAGTGAATAAATAAGTTAATCGATTAATCGGGGAAAATGATTATTGATCATGACCAGGTAGGCTTCATCCCAGGGGTAATTCAACATACAGAAATCTGTCAATGTAATCTACCATGTAAGCCTACTGGGTGGGGGGGGAACCACATGATCTGAAAAGCTTTTGAATCAATCCAACACATCTTCATGTTTAAAGTGTTGGAAAGGTCAGGAATACAGGGATATACATAAACAAAATGAAGATAATTTGCAGCAAGACTATATACAGCCAACATCGAATTATATAAGAAAACCTCAAAGCAATTTCACTAAAATCAAGGATAAGACAAGGCTGTCCTCTACACATGTACACAATATAGGATGTAAAGTTCTAGCTACAGCAATAAGACAACTAAAGGAGCTAAAAGGGATAAAGGGGAAAAAAAGGAAAAAGCTAAAGTGCCTCTATTTCCAGATGATATGATAGTATACATAAGCAATCCCCAAAATTCTACCAGAGAACTCCTACAGCTGATAAACACCTTCAGCAAAGTGGCTAGATACAAGACTCATTCAAAACAAAAGAAAAAAATCAGGAACCCTTCTATATACAAATAACAAATGAGCTGAGAAAGAAACCATGGAAACAATACCTTTCAAAATAGCCACAACTAATATATCTTGCAGTATTTCTAACCAAATAAGTGAAAGAATTGTATGGCAAGATTGTCAAGCCTTTGAAGAAAGAAACTGAAGAAGATATCAAAAGATGGGAAGTTCGCCCATGCTCCAGGATTAACATAATAAAAATGGCCTTCTTAGCAAAAGCAATCTACAAATTCACATGATTCCTATCAAAATTCCAAAACAATTCTTTACAGACTTTGAAAGAACAATACTGAACTCTTTATTGTAGAAACTAAAAGGCAAAAATAGCTAAAGCAATTCTATGCAAAAACAAAAAGAAAACTTCTAGATGTATCACCATATTTGATCTCAAGCTGTACTACAGAGCTGTAGTAATAAAAACTGCATGACATTGGCATAAAAACAGACATTTTGTTGTTGTTGTTGTTGTTTTTCGAGACAGGGTTTCTCTTTATAGCCCGGGCTGTCCTAGAACTCACTCTGTAGACCAGGCTGGCCTCGAACTCAGAAATCCGCCTGCCTCTGCCTCCCAAGTGCTGGGATTAAAGGCGTGCGCCACCACCGCCCGACTGACATATTATTTTTATTAGTGGAATCAAATCACAGAAACATAGGAAAATCCATTCACCAATGCACATCTGATTTTTTTATAAAGGAGGCAGAAATATACAATGGAAAAAAAGGAAACCATCTTCAACAATCGGTGCTGATCTAATTGGATATTGGCCTGTAGAAGAAGGCAAATAAACACATATTTATCACCCTGCACAAAATCCAAGTCCAAATGAATCAAGTACCTAAACATAAAACTAGATTCATTAAACTTGCTAGAACAGAAAATGGGGAATAGCCTCGAAGGCACTGGCACAGGAAACAAATTCCTGAAGAGAACACCAATAGCACAGGCACTGAGATAACAATAAATTTGGACTTCATGAAACTGAGAGCTTCTGTAAGGCAAAGGACACCATCAATAGGACAAAAGTGGAGCTTACAGAATAGGTAAGGGTTTTCACCACCTCCATACCTGACAGAGAACTAATATCCAAAATAATTAAACAAGTCAACAAAATAGGCATCAATAAATTAAATAATCCAATTAGAAAATGGGGTATCACTAATCAGAGAATTCTCAACAGAGAAATATCAAATTGCTGAGAAACACTGACAGAAATGTTCCACATCCCTAGCCACCAGGGAAATGCAAATCAAAACAACTTTGAGACTCTAGCTTACACACATCAGAATGGCTAAGCTCAAAAACCCAAGTGACAAGGCAAGGATGTGGAGCAAGGGAAATACTCCTCCATTGCTGGTGGGAGTGCAAATTTATACAGCCACTATGTTTATAGCAAGCAGCTTTATTCATAATTGCCAGAAATTGAAACCAACCTAGATATTGCTCAACTGATGAATGGAAAAAGAAACTATGGCACTATGCACGATGGAGTATTACTCAGTGGTTAAAAATAATTGCTTCTTGAAAGTTGGGTTTTTTTTTTTGAGCTTTTTTTTTTTAATTGGATGATTTATTTACATTTCCTATGTTGTCCCCTTACCCCATCCCCCACCACCCCCTCGGAACCCCCAATCCCCTCGCCCCTCCTCCTTCTTCTCTGTGGATGTAACCTCTATCTACACCCCCCCACTCCCACCTCCCCACCCTCAAAATTCCCACCCCCTGGGGCATCCAGCCTTCATGAGGTCAAGGTTCTCTTCTTCCACCTATGCCCAGCAGGGCCCTCCACTTTTACATATTCAGCTGAAGCCCTGGATCCCCCCCTAAGTGCTCCCAGGCTGGTGGTTTAGACCCTGGGAGCTGTGGTTGGTTGGTATTGTTGCTCTCCTCATGGTGCCACAAACCCTTTCAGCTCCTTCAGTCTTCACTCTAACTCCTCTATTGAGAACCCCATGATCAGTTCAATGGCTAGTTGTGAGCATCTGCCTCTGAATATGTCTGACTCTTGAAGGCCTCTGAGGAGATATCCATATCAGGCTCTTATCAGCATGCACTTCCTGTCTTCCACATCTGCATCTACCTTTGGTGATTGCACATGGGATAGATACTCAGGTGGAGTGGTCTTCAGACGGCCCCTCCTTCAGTTTCTGTCCCTCACTTTGTCTCCATATTTGCTCCCTTGAGTATTTTGTTGCTCCTTCTAAGAAGGACCGAATCACCCTCACTTGGTCTTCCTTCTTTATGGGCTTCATGTGGCCTGTGAGTTGCATCTTGGGCATTTCAAGGTTCTAGGCTAATATCCAATAATCAGTGAGTGAATACCATGTGTCTTCTTTTGTGATTGGCTTACCTCACTCAGGATGATAATTTCTAGTTCCATCCATTTACCTAGGAATCTCTCGAATTCATTGTTTTTAATAGCTGAGTAATAATCCATTGTGTAAATATACCACATTTTTTGAATCCATTCCTCAGTTGAAGGACATCTGGGTTCTTTCCAGCTCCTGGCTATTATAAATAAGGCTGCTATGAACATAGTTGAGCATATGTCCTTATTATATGTTCGAGCATCTTCTGGGTATATGCCTAGGAGTGGTATAGCTGGATCCTCAGGTAATGCTATGTCCAATTTTCTGAGGAACCGCCAGACTGATTTCCAAAGTGGTTGCACCATCTAGCAATCCCACCAACAATGGAGGAGTGTTCCTCTTTCTCCACACCCTCGCCAGCATCTACTATCACCTGAGTTTTTAATCTTAGCCATTCTGACTGGTGTGAGATGGAATCTCAGGGTTGTTTTGATTTGCATTTCCCTGACAACTAAGGATACTGAACATTTCTTTAGGTGCTTCTCCGCCATTCGAGTTTCCTCAGTTGAAAATTCTTTGTTAAGCTCTATACCCCATTTTTTAATAGGGTAATTTGGTTGTCTGGAGTCTAATTTCTTGAGTTCTTTGTATATATTGGATATTAGCCCTCTATCAGATGAAGGATTGGTAAAGATCTTTTCCCAATTTGTTGGTTGTCGTTTTGTCCTATTGACAGTGTCCTTTGCCTTACAGAAACTTTGCAATTTTATGAAGTCCCATTTGTCAATTCT
>NW_021604693.1:897173-919186 GCF_004785775.1 Grammomys surdaster | reverse complement strand
TCCACTGGACAGTTTTAGCTCCTTTGTCAAAGATCAAGTGACCATAGCTAGATAGATAGAACTAAAAAAAAATCATCCGGAGTGAGGTAACACAGGCCTAGAATGACAAATATGTTATATATTCATTTATAAATGGATATTAGCTGAAAAGTAAGAGATAATCTTCTACAGCTCACAGACCCAGAGAGTCTAAATGACAAGGGAGCTGCATGGCAGGTGGTGTGGGGAATGAAAGGATCTCTCTGGAGAGGGGAAATAGATTTCACAGGTATGCTGGGGTCAATTGAAAACAGGAGGGATCAGGTGGGAGAGGGGAAAAAATACTGGGAAAAGGTTTCTATGACAGATCCACCAGGATTTGCCACTGGGGAATATAGATTTAAAATTTATACAAGATTAGGATTCTAGTTATTTCACCCAGAGATTAGTTACCATTGTTTCTGGGGGAAAAAAACTGAGAGAAATGAGTGGAATTGAGGAGAGAGCATTTCAGAGACAAGGTAAAACCCTAGTGCAATGGAAACTCCATGGAATCTACATGAGTAAACCTAACAAAGACTCCTATTAATAGGGAACACAGACCCTGAACCAGTCATGATTTAGAACCAGGCAAGGCCTCTGGTAGAAGGATTGAAATATCAACCCAGCCATAAAACCTTCCACCTACAGTTTGTCTTGCCTGAGAAGTGTGTTGGGACTGGAGCATAGCAAAATCATTATCAAAGAGACAGAGAGACTTCATCCAGCAACTGATGGGAGCAGATTCAGAGTTCCACAGCCAAACAGTAGAGAGAGCTTGGGGAATTCTTTGGAGGAGAGAAATAATGGATGGAATAATGGAGGAAACAGAGGACTAGGACACCACAGGAACATGGCACACAGAAAAAAACTGGCTGAGACTCATGGAGTCTAGCAGAGATCATGGAGCCTGTAGGGTCTGATCTAGCTCGGGGGGAGGGGGATATGAGATATATGATATATAGATTAGATATATAGATATTGACTGTGAGTAACTCGATGTTCTTGTGGGACTCCTAACAGTGGTAATATGAGTTTTTTCCCTGATTCTTTGCCTGCTTGTGGATCCCTTTTCTTCCTACTGGGTTGCCTTGTCCAGCCTTGTTGTAATGGTATGCATCTGTCTTACTGCTTCTCATTATGCTATGTTTGTTTGATGTCTGTGGGAGGCCTGCTCATTCCTTAGGAGAGGTAGTCTGGGGTGTCAGGGAAAGAAAAGACTCAGGGAAGGAAAAGAGGAGAAACTGTAGTCAGAATGAGAGAAGAATTTTACAAAGTAAAGTAAGGAATGAGGTGGTAGATGGTGCCCAGTTCACAGAACTAGAAAAGACTCTTTGGGAGTCAGAGGAAATTGGGGGAAAAATATATAAAGCCTCTTAGATAAGACAAAAACAAATGTTTCTGGGTGAAAATTTCAAATTGTAGTAAGTAGAAAGATGATATTTGTGCTTCAGTATGGCAAGAAGCAATCTTTGTGGTGCCAAGAAGGGTGAGAGCCATAGGCGGTGTAGACAAGCAGAGTAGGCATGAGGGAAGGCAACAAAGAGTAAGGGAGGGAGGACTTTAGAGAGATGTAAGCATAAATTCATACAAAGAGGTTGGTTAAGGCTAGGAGTGGTGGTGCATATACGTTCAATCTAAACAATCAGGATACAGAAGCATTGCCAGCTGGGTCTGTAATAGCAAGGTTCAGGCTATTCAGGGATACATAGTGAGAATCTGTTTCAAAACAAACTAATTAAACTAATTAATAGACTTGGAAATTAACTAGAGGGGGGATGGATCAAGGACCTGGTGACATAACACATACAGAGAGATGGACAAGTGAGATCAAGTGTGAATGTTCATCTTCTACCTATGGGGACTGTCAAGGACTTCCTAAGGTGATCCTAAGAGAGTTCTAGGTTGTGGGGAGTAATCTCTCAGGTGCAGGCTTGGACACACTGAATGAAATTGTCTTCGCAGACAGCCTGTTCTAAAGATATCTCAACCCACATTCTTCACAGTACAACTGCCAGCAAAGAAGAGAAAGAATTAATATAAATTGGGTAGATGAATAGGTAAAGAAAATGTGGTGCATAAGGATGTTAGAACCATTCTGACCATCCTTCAGAAAGAAAATGCCACTGTTAATGACAACCAGAGGGAATCTGGAGGTATTAAGTGCAAGAAGCCAGTCACAAAATGACAAATACCATAGGATCTCCCTTATGTATGGAATATAAGGTATTCATTTCAGAAATAGATAGAATGAGTGTAGATCAGTTACCTGAGAAGTAGAATGGAAAAAAGAAGATGCTAGTCACAGGTACAAAATTCTACTTAGGAGAAATGCATTTCTAGAGAACTACCAAGCAGACAGTGACAGGTTGTTTCTTTCAAAATTCTAATAATGGTAGATAAGTAACATTAAACTTTAAAAAGCAATGAGTGTCAGAAAAGCCTTACATGCAACTTAGCAGGCAAATGGATGGAACTAGAAAATATCATCCTGAATGAGGTAACTCAGACCCAAAAGGACATGCATGGTATGTACTCACTAATAAGTAGATATTAGCCAAAAAAAAAAAGTACAGCGTACCCAGGATACAATCCATGGAACTCAAAACATTTAACAAGCAGAAGAGCAGAAGAGCCCAGGTGAGGAAGCCTTAATCCCACTTGGGAGGAAGAAGAAAGGATGGAGGGGAGAGGGAGAGAGGGACCTGGGTGGAAAAGGCGACAGGGAGTGTAAGAGGGGAACAGGGTCAGGCACTGGGTAGGGGAAATAGAACTGAAGCCCTGAGGTCCAGCAGAAAGGATAGAAACAGGCAACCTCAGGAGGTAGGAGGTAGGGGAACCCTTCAACATGTACCATAGACCTGGGAGTGAGGAGAGGAAACTTGTGGAGCCCACCTCCAGCAGAAAGACAGGGCATCATGTGAGAGATGGAGTTGCCATTCCACAATCAAATATTCATGAACCCACACACCTTTGATCACTTCATATTTGACAAAGTAACCAAAATCATCCAATGGAAAAAAGACAGCATTTTCAACAAATGGTGCCGGTTCAACTGATGCAAACTGACCCATTCTTATCTCCTTATAAAAAGCTCAAGTCCAAGTGAATCAAGGACCTCCACGTAAAACCAGATATGATGAATCTAATAGAAGAGAAAGTTGGAAAGAACCTCAAACACATTGGCACAGGGGAAATTTTCCTGAACAGAACACTAATGGCTTATGCTCTAAATCTAATTCTAAATCTAAATGTCTAATTGACAAATGGCACCTCATAAAATTCAAAAGCTTCTGTAAGGCAAAATACACTGTCAATAGGACAAAACAGCAACCCACAGATTGGGAAAAGATCTTTACCAATCCTACATCCAATAGAGAGCTAACATCCAAAATATACTAAGACCTCAAGAAGTGAGACGCTAGAGAACCAAACAGCCCTATTAAAAATGGAAATACTGGGACAAAGGGTAGAGCAGAAACTGAAGGAAAGGCCATCCAGAGACTGCCCCTCCTGGGGATCTATCCCACATGCAGACACCAAACCCAGTCACTATCAGGGATGCCAAGAAGTTCTTGCTGACAGGAGCCTGATACAGTTGTCTCCTAAGAGGTTCTGCCAAAGCCTGATCAATATAGATAAGGGTGCTCGCAGCCAACCATGGGACTGCACACAGAAACTCTATCAGAAGAGTTAGGGAGAAAATGGAAGGAGCTGCCAGGGCCTTATCTGGCATCAATGAGAGGGGATGCTCTTGGTCTTGTGAAGGCTTGATCCTCCAGTGTGGACAAATACTAGAGTGGTGAGGTGGAAATGGGTAGGTGGGTAGGGAGTACTCTCATAGAAACAGGGTAAAGGGGAATAGGATAGAAGGTTAGCAGAGGGGAAACCAAGAAAAGAAATAACATTTGAAATGTAAATAAATAAAATATCCAATAAAGGAAAATAATAAAAATAATAATTTAAAATTGGAGTACAGAGCTAAACAGAAAATTCTCAGCTAAGAAATCTCAAATGGCTAAGAAGCACTTTAAAAATATTCAACATCCTTAGTCATAAGGTAATGCAAATCAAAACACTCCTGAGATTCTACTTTACACCAGTCAGAATGGCAAACTTGGTGACAGCAGATGCTGGCAAGAATGTGGAGAAAGAGGAACAATCCTCCAGTGCTGGTGGGATTGCAAGCAGGTACAATCACTCTGGAAATCAGTCTGGCAGTTCCTTAGAAAATTGGAAATAGTTCTAACTGAGGACCCAGCTATATCACTCCTAGACATATACCCAAAAGATGCTCCAGCATACAACAAGGACACATGCTTCACTATGTTCATAACAGTCTTATTTATAATAGCTAGAAGCTGGAACGAACCCGGATGTCCCTCAACAGAGGAATGGATACAGAAAATGTGGTAAATTTACACAATGCAGTACTACTCAACTATAAAGACTTCTTGAAATTTGCAGGCAAATGTATGGAACTTGAAAATATTATCCTAAGTGAAGTAACCCAGTCACAAAAGAACACACATGGTATGTGTTCACTGATAAATGGATATTAAGCTTAGAATACCCATGATACAACTCACAGACTATATGAAACCCAGGAAGAAAGAAGACCACACCAAAGTGTGGATGCTACAGTCCTACTCAGAAGGGGGAAGAAAATAATCTCAGGAAGTATAGGGAGAGAAGGATCTGAGAAGGACAGAGGAGGGGGAGGGAAAAAGAGGGGATGATTCAGATATAGGAGGAGATAGGGTAGAAATACAGAAAATCAGCAATTTGAAAGGAGGTATGTAGCAGTCAGGGAGGTGCAACTGGGAGTAGCCACTAGAAAATGGCAGATGCAAGAGACCCAAGAGGTTCTCAGGACTCAACATGGAAGATATTAGACAAAATACTCCAACAAATGGAAGACAGAACATGTAGAGACCATATACAGTGTACAGTCACAGTCCCCGGTTGAGGGGTGGGGTACCCATGGGGTACCCACCTATCTCAAAAATATTAATCCAGTATTCCTTCTAATGCAGAGACAAAATGTGGAGCAGAGACTAAAGGAAAAGCCATCTAGAGACTTCGTCACCTAGAGATCCATCCCATCTGTAGACACCAAACCCTGACACTATTGCTGATGCCATGAAGTGTTTGCTGGCAGGAGCCTAGTAAAGCTGTACCCTGAGAGGCTCTTCCAGAGCCTGACCAATACAGATGCAGATCCATGCAGCTAAACATTGGACTGAGCATGGGGACCCCAATAGAGAGGTTAGGGGAAAGACTGAAGGAGCTGAAGGAGTTTGCAGCCCTATAGAAAGAACAATATCAACGAACCAGACTCCTCAAAGCTCCCAGAGACTAAACCACCAACCAAAGAGTACATATGGGGGGACACATGACTTCAGCTGGATATGTAGCAGAGGACTGCCTTATTGGGCATCACTGGGAGGGGAGCCCCTTGGTTCTGTGTAGGCTCTCATCATAGGGGAATGGTAGGGCACTGAGGCAGAAGTGGGTGGGAGGGTAGGGGAGCACCCTCATAGAGGCAGGGGGAGGGGATAGGATGGGGGTTTGTAGAGGGAAAACTGGGAAGAGGGGTCACATTTGAAATGTAAATAAATAAAATAACCAATAAAATATACAAGTAAATTAAATTTGAAGCAAAAAACAAAAACCTCTGGCCCATAATTGTACCTATCTGAAAGAACTTCAGGGACAAAAATGGAGAAGAGCTGGAAAGGAGGTCCAATGACAGGCCCAATTAGGGATCCAACTCAAAGGGAGGCCCCAAGGCCTAACACTATTACTGAGGGTATGCTGTGCTCACAAAAAGGACCCTATCATGACTGCCCTCCAAAAGACCCAACAAACAGCTGAAAGAGTCAGATGCAGATATTTTTACACCCAACCAATGGACAGAAGCTGCTGACTCCTGTGGTTGAATTAGGGAAAAGCTGGAAGAAGCTCAGGAGGAGGGTGACCCTGTAAGCGGAGTGGCAGTCTCAACTAACCTGGATGCCCGAGATCTCTGAGACACTGGGTCACCAACCAGGCAGCATATGAGTCCCCCAACACATATACAGCAGTGGACTGCCGGGTCTGGAGTCAGTCAGAGAAGATACACCTAACCCTCAAGAGACGGGAGACCCCAGGTTGTGGGGAGGTCTAGGGGTGGGAGTGAGGGGGTGACAGCATCTTCATGGAGACATGGGGGTAGGGGGGTGTGAAACAGTCAGAGGGTGGACTGGGAGAGGGATAAAATCTGAACCACAAAAAAAAAGATTAATTAAAATTTTAAAAAATCATAGCAGTGCCAGGCGGTGGTGGTGCACGCCTTTAATCCCAGCACTTGGGAGGCAGAGGCAGGAGGATTTCTGAGTTCAAGGCCAGCCTGGTCTACAGAGTGAGTTCCAGGACAGCCAGGGATAGACAGAGAAACCCTGTCTCGAAAAAACAAACAAACAAAAAAAATCATAGCAGTGTAAAATAAACATGAAAACAGCATGCTCCATTCTGTAAGTATATATCATTGCTATTTGTCAGTTAAAATATTATAAACAAGAAAACAAAGGAAGGCAGACAGAATGAAAGGAAGGTAGATGAAGCTTGTATAGTTGGGAGTGTTTATCATTACAGGGAATATTCAAGGGTCTCCCTCCAGACATCCCAGGTGCACATGATCCCCTTGAAAGCTGCCCATGGGTACAGAAGCAACCGAAGACATAACTCACCATCCTGTGTGTTAATTTTCCATCCCAGGCACAGCACTGAAAGAAAAAGTCCAGTGAGAAAGACGTTACCCACAGTTTGCTTAGAGATGAGGATCTAGGAAGAACTAAATGTTGGCAGGGACATCCAGCCTCCCGTGATTACACAGCCATTCCTCCTCTGCTCCTCCACGTTAATGTCAGAGTATAATCCTCCATCTTGTTTTGTAAGAACTCTACATTATCCCCAAGGCCACAGGTGGAAACATTCAAGTATTATTTGGACTGCAACATGAGTTCAAAGTCAGTCTGAGCGTGATAGTGAGACTATGTCTTAAAACCAAAAGTAAAATGAGGACTGGGTTGGGGGAGAGAAGTTCATTAGCCCCAACCCCTAGCTCGAGGAGCTATTGACAGTTTATAGAATCTGGGGAAGGGAGGGTGAGTATTCCAGAAGGATACAGCCTCTGGTAGGTTGACCATGCTTCAGCAGATGGTCCCACACCCTTGTGTAGATGGCACAAATTACATTCATTGGATAATTTTTAAAAGGTTGACACAATATTGGGATAGGGAGTGAGTGAGTATGGAGTTACAAGCAAGAGTAGAGGTGAATGTGATCAAAACACATTGCATGCACCTATGAAATTCTCAAAAGGTATTTTAAATATATATAATAACAAGAACTTCGTTATCACTATGCCCATAGATTGATGCATCCCAACCCACATCTTCTCAGCAGCTTCTGTGGAGATCAACACAGAGACCCATCATGGGCCAAGGTGTAGATAAAAAGAGACTGCAGAATGCTCGACCTTAAAGGGAACAAACAAACCACAGATCTCTTCCTCACACTACTCGAGGATCATTTAGGAAGAGTGAATAGAAAGAATGCTAGAGGCAGACACAGTAGATGACTTCAGGGAATACACTGTATTCTGAACACAAAAGTCAGCTGCACACATCACTCACAACAGTTGTGACAGCTTCATAAGACCTATGCAAAGCCAAGCAAGACCAAATACCAGAATTGGAAGGGAAATTAGGCACACATTCCCTGCATTAGTCTTAGAGCTATTGAGAATCGTTAACTGCTAAGATCTGGAGAGTCAACTTTCTTTGTTTTATTTAAGAGTGTAGCCCCTAAAGCTGATCCTAATGGCTCACAACTCTAATCCCAGCACTTGGGAGCCAGACCCAGGTGGATCTATGCATTTAGGGCCAGCCTGGTCTACATTCCAGGACAACCAGGGCTACATAGTGAGACCATGCCTCAAAAATATAACATAAAATAAAGTAAAATAAAATAAAAATTAAATTAAAATGTAGTCCCTGATAAGTCAACCATGCTCCAGTGCTAGACCACTTACTTAGGAGTGTTTGGGCAGCACAAATTGGTCTTAAAGTGCTTACAAAAAATGAAATAAAGTTAAGATGGTAGGGAGGAGAGGTAGGTAGATCTTGGAAGAGTTGAGGGTGAGTAATGTAAGGAACTCTCAAAGAACTAACAAAACCTTTTTCTTTAATTCTGAGCAGGATAGTCAATACTACATAGCATTTGTGATTGTAAAATATAAAGAGGGTTGGGATGTAGGAGATACAGTTAGTTATAGCATGCTTACCTAGCATGCAGGAGACCCTGAGTTCCAGCACCAGGAAAAATAAATGTCCCCAAGTCATCTTCCCTTCCAAACAAGCTCTCCCTAACTCCTTTTAAAGCTGAACTTGGCTTCATGCCCCATCACTGTTGCTAACAATAAGTCTGCAGAGCTTTCTTCCAAGTAGGAGATGGGGGCCTATAGACTCTCCTCCCAGGAACTCCAGAATCTCCTGGGCTGGTTTCAAGACTGAGTAAGGAATAAACTCCCTTCCACATCCCTCAGGTTTCCCAGGACTCACCGAGCACCAGCACGATGACAGGATGAAGTGACATGACTTGGGGTCCAGCAACCTTACCAGGTCTGGCTGGAGCAGACGCCCTGCAGCAGGCACAGGAAGCAGGATGTGTGCACTGCAGCTCACCACAGCGTTTCTATATGCTTCCTCACATGAAGAGGAAGAGGTTTCTCCTCTGGACTTTTCCGTTTCCCTTAGCCACTGGTTCACAAGAAGGTGTCAGGTCCTCAAAGCTGTTTCAGGCCCGTAAGTTTAGATGCAGCTGAGATCATTCCTCAACTTGTTTGCCTCTCTGTAAATATGCAAGAATACGTTTGTACACATCAGTCCCCATTGTAGAAAGTAAAGCCCACCAGTTTATGCAAGACATTTCAATACACAAAGCTCACATTTCCTCATGTTTTAAATGAGAAACATTTGATGTTATGATTTTTGTAAACAATCTCAACCAGAAAAAAAAATCTCAACCAGATATTTTATACATTACATGTGTCGTGCTGTAAATAATGCTTTTATTATTAAATAATATTGGTGTGTGAGTGCGTGTGTGTGTGTGTGTGTGTGTGTGTGTGTGTGTGTGTGTGTGTGGTAGCAGTCAGAGGACAACTCACCAAAGTCATTTCTCTCCTTCTACAATGTAAGTCCTAGGAATCAACTTCAGGATGTCAGACTCAATGTCAAGTACCTTTACCCATTGAGCCATCTCACTGAAAAAGATAATATTTTTAAAAACTAATAAATATTGTCAGAAGTATATATAAATTAAATCGTTTTGTACTGTTAACAAGAACACAGGGCCTCAGCTGTTCTGAGGAATGCTGCCCCTGAGTTAATGAGTCAGGATCATTTTGGGTAAGCTGATGCCCTCCCTCCATGCCACTAAAGCAAAAAAAAAGTGGAAATCACAGGGAAGAATGCTCTTCTTCTTTGGAAATAGCATTATGACTTCACACACACACACACACACACAAAGAAATTAAAAATAGAACTCCAGTAGACAGGGGAAATAAGTATGGAAAGTGGCATGTCAGCACTCCCATAATCATTGCAACTCTGTTCACAAGATCTGTGATAGAGAAATCATTCTGAAAGTGGCTGAAGAAAATGTGGTGTACATAGCCAGTGGAATGAAGATGCTGCTGCTGCCATGTGAAGAGCCACGGCTGAATCTTCAAGAAATGGCGAAAAGTGAAATGAACAAGACCCAGAAGGACAGGTGATGAGTTGTTCGCCTCATTGGAGGTATGTAAGTATGGTCATATTCAAGCTGACTATGTTGATCCATTCCTGTAACCCCTGTACTTCGGAGAATGAGGCAAGATTGCCATGAGTGCAAGGCCATTCTGCACTACAGAATGAGTTCTGAGCCAACCTGAGCAATATAGAAATATTTTTCTCTCAAAAAACTAAAATAGATAAAGCCAATTCATAAAAGCAAAATTTTAAATGTTGTCTACCAGAGTGGAAAACATGGGGAAGTTATTTATCAACAGACAAAAACTTTTAGTTAATCAATATGAATAACTCTATGACAACACAGCATCTATAGTCAATATTAGTAAAGTGTGCAGTTAAAATGTTAAGAGAATAAATTTTATGGATTTTTTTCTGTCTTAGCTAGGATTTCCATTGCTGTGATAAATCACCATGAGCAAAAGCAATTTAGAGAGAAAGTGGTTTATTTCACCTTAGACTTCCAGTAAGACTTTAACTGAACCCAAGGTGAAGCAAAGGCTATGGAGGAAAGCTGCTTACTGGCTTGCTCCCTATGGCTTGCTCAGTCTTCTTTCCTATACAACCCAGGAGCACCACACCAGGGGATGCACTACTCACTGTGTGGTAGGCTAACCCATATCCATCGTTAATCAAGAAAATGTCTCACAGCCTTGCCCATAGGCCAATATGATAGATGTCTTTCCTCAATTGAGGTTCCTTCTTCCCAAATAATTCTGCCTTGTGTCAAGTTGACAAAACACTAGTTAGCGCTCTCTCTCTCTCTCTCTCTCTCTCTCTCTCTCTCTCTCTCTCTCTCTCCTGTCTTCCCCTACACCTTATTTTCCTTTCCTCTCTCTATTCTTCAGTACCATTGAACCTAGGATGGTACAAAGTAGCATAAACAAAATCATAAAAGAACTGAATAGACAGAGGACAGACCTAGGGTTTGAGGACAGATGGATGAGGAAAGACAGCGCTTTGTGCGCCGTGAGCAAAGTTGAGTAGTGGCATCCTCCTACAGAGTCTCTGAGGTCATCTGTGTCTGAAGACAGGCATAATGACTCCCCACCGTCCCTCTGGCTGACACAGTTGGTGGTTGACAAAACAGCATGTGCTCAATTGTCCTACTCGTAAAGTCCTAGCTCTGTGTAAGTAGTCCTGTTCTAAGCCTGTGAGGGTGGACAGAGAGGAACTGAAGTTTGAGCTAAGACAATTTCAACAGTCCAACGTGTCACTCACACTTGACCTTGCAATTGTCCTACCTCAGCTTCCTAAGTAGCTAGGATTGCAAGGTCTGTGCCACCAGGCCCAGCTTGTCCAAAGCAGCTCAGATGACCAAATGTGACCAAGTGATAAAGTAGATTAAATGTTATGTATTGTGGGTTGTTAGGAATGAACCCTCTTTTCCTTACAGAGGGTTTCACAAGAATCAGAGATGGATGCTGTGGTTCCCAGCCTCCTGTGTACCCAGGTGTCATCTGCATACTGCTGGGAGTTGGGAACTGGGGTCCATGGGTCAGTACTTCCTATCAGGGTATCTACTAGCCAGGCCATCTCCTAGAGCTTTAGGCAAGCTCCTAATGAAGCACCCCTACCCCATGGCCCTGGCAATCTTTGATAAAGGAGATGGCCCTTGATTTTCCAAACTATTTTATTTGATGGCAAATGTAAATGTATGCACCCTCCTCAGGGTGACCCAGGGAGCAAATATCTTTTCTGGAAAGGAATGCCCAGGAAAGAAAGCTCATTGGCTGAACACTTGGGGCCTATAGATATCTCATTAGCATGGAGAACTCCAGTTTTATGCTACATAACTAATTGCCATGGTCTTCTTAGTGGGGTGTCATGGTTACGTGTTCCAATTAGGTAGTTTGGTAAGGAGCTGGATCCACTACTGCCATTCTCAAGTCTGAGATTCTCCAAGGTCAGAGCCTGCTCAACCTTACCAGTTCTGTCTGGTTACTCAGTCCCCATACCCCACATTCTGGCTTTAACCCCTCTTCTCTGGTGTTTCCTGAGCCTTGAGACAGAGGACAGCTGTCCTGTCTATTGCTGAGCACTCACGACAGCTTATCCTCAATATTTCACATAGTTATGAGAGTCAACATTAATCCCTTTGCACTGCAGTGAGAAGCTTCTCTGACCAAGTTTGAGAGCAGCACAGATATATGGCCATAAACAAAAATATTTAGAGGCTCTTTGACACATTCATTTAGCAAAACAATAGTTTTCTCCCCTAAGACTACTGACCTCAGTAGCCATGGATTGGGGTCAGGGTTAGGTTTCAGTTTCTAGCCACGGGATTTGACCATGTTTGTAGTACCTGCCTTGTGGGGGATTAGCGTGGGAAGGGTGATACACCGTTGGCTGAATCCATGAAGGCAGAACTTGGGCCTGCATGGTCATATCTGTTGGTGTGAGCTTAACAGTTGTTGTATGTGGCCTGATAGCTTTCATTTCATTCATAACTATGGTGCATTTTCCAAAATCATGGACTCCCACCAAGCACAGTGTATGGTCTGTCTGGTTGCCTCATAGCTTCACTGACTCTTGAAGCTTCTCCTTTTTCATCTTAGATGCATCACTTTTTGGAATGATGGCTTTTTTTTCTGTTTGAATTCCTGTGACTACATAATTGAGACAAGTTTCATATGATATTTGGATTTTTGAGAAGTCTTTCTCATTTCCTCTTTTCTTAAAAACAAGTTATATTTTAGTTAAATAGGAAGAAGTTTTCTTTTCTTGCCAAACATTTGAGTTCTGTGTCAAATCCATAAATTATGAATATCAACTTCCCTCTGACAGCTTTCATTCTCACTGGCACATTTTAAAGAACAGAATTCTTAAATCCTTGTGTGGTCCAGTTCATCTTACTTTGTATTTTGTTTTATATTCGTGTGTGTGTGTGTGTGTGTGTGTGTGTATGTGTGTGTGTGTGTTCTGTATATAATATAGGTTCCACACATGACAGAAAACATAGGATATCTGTCTTTCTGTGTCTAGTTTATTTAATTTACTATAATAAACTCCAGATCCATCCATTTCTCTGAGAATGATGTAATTTCTTTCATCTTTGTGGCCCAAATACCCCACTGTGTAAACACACCACATTTTCTTTATTTATTCATGCATTTATTGATGAACAGTGAGTGCCCAGCTTCACCTGACCAATAGGAATCCTTTGTAGAAGATAAATGACAGAGGCAACCCCTGACACTATTATTAATACTCTGCTATGCTTGCAGACAGGAACCTAGCATAACTGTTTCCTCAGAGGCTTCATCCAGGAGTAGGGAAGAAGTGAACAAGTCAGAAGGATCAAGGACACCACAAGAAGATCCGCAGAGTTAACTAACATGAGATCATGGGGACTCACAGAGATTGGGCCACCAACCAGAGAGCATGCAGGAGCTGAACCAGGATTCCCTACATATTTGCAGTAAATGTGCAGCTTGGTCTTCATGTGGGTCTTCTAAGAAGTGGAATGGGGGCTATCTCAGTCTCTGTTTCCTGCCATTGGATCCCCTTCCCCTTACTTGGACTGCCTGATTAGGCCTCAGTGGGAGAGGATGTGTGTAGTCCTCCTAGCACGAGATGCCCCAGGATGGGGTGATACCCAAGGGGAGATCCTCTTCTCTGAGAAGGGAAGGGGGTAATGGGAAGAAGAATTTGTAAGGGTGAGACTGGGAAGAGAGGAAGTAGGGGGCACTGTCATTGGAAAGTGATAAAAAAGAAAAAGAAAAAAATAAATGGCAGAGGGAGTAGTGTCATTCATTTTTTAAACACCGGTGTCACAACTCTGAAGCCAAAATACAAGACTCTAGATCTTAAGAAGTTCTTTGAGGTCTCATCTGACACTCTCTTTTATGTTGTTGTAAACTGAACACTTGTGTGCTTTCCCCCATCAGTTTATATTCCTTGAGAGCTGGAAAGATCAATGGTTAGGCATGTGTGTTGCTTTTGTAGGGGACTCATGTTGGGCAGTGCACACTGCTTCCAACTCTAACTCTGGGGGATTCAATTTCCACTGTTGGCTACCACAGGCACACACACACACAAATTCTTATAAAAACAACTTTTAAAAAATTCATTGAAGACACTAGAACATATATTTAGGAAAGAAACTCTATACTGGATTCTCCCACAAATAGCACCAGTTGGGACTTCTGACCCCACAAACTGTAAGTCAATAATTTTGCCTTATTCTAAACTACTGCATTCATGGCAACTAACTTAAGACTCAGTGGCGAATAGAGCCATAAGCTGAAGAATGAGATGCCTGACTCTATTCACATTTTATTAACTAGAACCTAACATAAAAGAGAAGATGTAAACACTTTGTCATTTTCTATTCCCATGATAACATGCCCCTGCACATGGAACTTGGTGAAGACAGGATTCATTTTAGCTCACAGTTCAAAGTACAATCAATTATAACGAGCAAGTCACAGTGGCAAGAGCTTGAAGTACCTGGTTGCATTGCATCTACAATCAAAAAGTAGGATGCAATGAACTTGTGGCTCTCAGCTCACTTTCTCTGTTTGTACAGTCCAGAATCCTACCAAAGGAAAGGAGCCACCCACATCTAGTGAGTCTTCCCAACTCAGTGAACAAATATTCTTCACAGACATGCCCAAAGGGGCCTCTCCTAGGTGACACTGGATTCTCTCCATGATATAACACTAAGCATCACAACCTTCATGTGGCCACTCAGCACCTCGACACCTTGGAGGGAGATATATACATATATACATTATGTACGTGTGTGTGTGTGTGATACAATCATTTTTACTGAGTAAAAATTTTCATTTATATTAATGGGAATAGACAGTTTCGTAACTCTTTTTGTTTACCACTTTAGCATGAGTTATAACTTAGAGAGTTACTGGCTCCTATATCTTGTCAAGTTATACTTGTAAGAGCATTGGAGTTTTACCTGCACAGACAAGCTGAATTGTGGCTGTTCTGAGGATGTTTATATATGATGCAGAATGACAAGGGAATCACCATAAAAAAAAAATCTAATTTCCCTTCCTGACTGATCCTGAAGTTTGAGCTCTGAGGCAAGTATGGGCTTAATAAAGAGCTATTGTTCCCTTCTCTGTTAACAGAGAACAAACTTGTGGCTGGGGAGTTCGAGGGGTGTGCACACCTATGCCCCAGAACTGCCAACACCAATAAAGTATCTTCTATGGGAGGTAATATTGAGTCATATGGTCATAAGTGTCTCTGTATTAAATGTGACTGAGGGCTTTTATATATACTGTGGGACCCATCTTCTCCTAATCTAGGGAGCTAAAAGACCTATGAACTTGCTGCACTGAGTGGGCATGTGCTTCCTCTAGTCATGCACACTCAGTTCAAATCACAGATTTAGGGGACGTCCCAGGAAATGATCAGCATGACTTTGGGGATTTTAGTTTCAGTGGTGATTGCAGAGAAACCCAGTCTCTCCAGTTCTTCCTTTTAACCAACCACAGCGGAATCTCCATGTTAAGACAAGAGAACAGAGTCTATGTGTTAGGGGAAGGATTTTCCTCTGCCAGGTTTAAAGAGCAATAGACTGCAATGCTCCCCCACCTCAACCAGAATCCACTCTGCTTAAATCTCCCAGCTGTGGATCCAGCCTACTGGCCTGTAGCACATAAGCTTTGTGATTTGAAGACACTCACCTCAAAGAGAAGTGTCATCCTTCTTCTCCCCAAGTCCCTGCTAAGTGGAGAAGCAGGCTGTCTGCATATTCAGGGGCTGGTTCCCATCACACAAAGGCTCCAACTAGCACTATCTTTACTAGAATTGGCTCTGGTCCCTGTATTTCTGAGGCCTGAGATAACAGGTGAGTGTATAGAAAATGATGCTCTGAGCTACCATAGACAGAGCAGCATGCTGTTTTCATTGTCTGATGTCTCACAGGATCAAAAGAAGTACCGCTTAAACTTGACTCCTCTTGCCTCTGATCTCACCACATTTAGAAGGTATTTTTGTTTTGTTTTGCTTTGGTTTTTGTATCAATAATTTATTAATTTTTTAGTAGCAGTGACAACAATGTTACACTCACAATCAGTAGCTATCATAAACCAGTTGGTTGATTTTAATGCTACAAGTTTGTTACAGCTATAATAAGCAGAATGTAATATATAATTTTACATACTGTTTTGTGAGTACAAGGGACTGTATCCAAACCTCACCTCCAGATTTAGCTTGAATTTGAGTTTCCTCCTTTTTTTCATTTTATTATTATTCTTTAATCTTTTTTTACAGTCCAATCATTATCCTCATCCTGATCCATCCTTCGACACTTGCTCATTCCATTCTTCGTCCTCCATCTCCAAGAGGATATCCCCACCACTCCCACCCCACCAGATGGAGGAGCCCTCAGGAATGTACCAGAGACCTGGGAAGTGAGAGACACTCAGGACTCAGAGGGAGAGACTTTAGATGAAATGCCCAACAGTTGGGAGAGGGAACTTATAGAGTTTACCTCCAGTAGAAAAACAGGGCATCAAGTGGAGGGATTGACTTGCTGACCCACAGTCAAAAACTCTGACCCAGGATTGCCCCTATCTAAAAGAACTGCAAGGACAAAAATGGAAAAGATATTGAGGGAAAGGAGAGATATTGAGGGAAAGGAGATTCACTGACTGGCCCAAATTGGGATCCATTTTTTTTTTTACAATGATCAATGCCTGCAGTTTCATAAGCCCCACCTACCCAACTAATGTCCACCAGCAGACACCAGACTCAGATGGCTCATTTGACTTCATTTTTAAAAAGATTTATTTATTTATTTATTTATTTATTTATTTATTTATTTATTTATTGTATATGAGCAGTGTTGCTCTCTTCAGATTTCTCTGAAGAGAGCAACAGATTCCATTACAGATGGTTGTGAGCCACCATGTGGTTCCTAGGAATTGAACTCCGAACCTCTGGAAGAGCAGTCATTTGAATCCATTTTTTTTAATTGGATGTTTTATTTACATTTCCTATGTTGTCCCCTTACCCCATCCCCCACCCACCCAGGAACACCCTATCCCCTCAACCCTCCTCCTGCTTCTCTGCGGATGTACCCCTACCTACCCCCCCACTTCCAACTCCCCACCCTCAAATTCCCAACCCCTGGGGCATCCAGCCTTCATGAGGCCAAGGATCTCTTCTCCCACCTATGCCCAGCAGGGCCCTCCACTCTTACATATACAGCTGAAGCCATGGATCCATCCCTAAGTGTTCCCAGGCTGGTGGTTTAGACCCTGGGAGCTGTGGTTGGTTGGTATTGTTGCTTTCCTCATGGGGCCACAAACACTTTCAGCTCCTATGGTATTCACTCTAATAACTCCTCCATTGGGAACCCTATGATCAGTTCAACGGCTAGTTGTGAGCATCTGCTTCTGAATATGTCAAACTCTTGCAGACCTCTGAGGAGACATCTATATCAGGCTCTTATCAGCATGCACTTCCTGATTTCCACATCAGCATCTACCTTTGGTGACTGCACATGGGATGGATACTCAGGTGGAATGGTCTTCAGACGGCCCCTCCTTCAGTTTCTGTCCCTCACTTTGTCTCCATATTTGCTCCCTTGAGTATTTCGTTGCTCCTTCTAAGAAGGACCAAATCACCCCCACTTGGTCTTCCTTCTTCAAGAGCTTCATGTGGCCTGTGAGTTGCATCTTGGGCATTTCAAGGTTCTGGGCTAATATCCAATAATCAGTGAGTGAATACCATGTGTGTTCTTTTGTGATTGGCTTACCTCACTCAGGATGATAATTTCTAGTTCCATCCATTTACCTAGGAAATTCTCGAATTCATTGTTTTTAATACCTGAGTAATACTCCATTGTGTGAATGTACCACATTTTTTGAATCCATTCCTCAGTTAAGGACATCTGGATTCTTTCCAGCTCCTGGCTATTATAAATAAGGCTGCTATGAACATAGTTGAGCATATGTCCTTGTTATATGTTCGAGCATCTTCTGGGTATATGCCTAGGAGTGGTATAGCTGGATCCTCAGGTAATGCTATGTCCAATTTTCTGAGGAACCGCCAGACTGATTTCCAAAGTGGTTGCACCATCTAGCAATCCCACCAACAATGGAGGAGTGTTCCTCTTTCTCCACACCCTCGCCAGCATCTACTATCACCTGAGTTTTTAATCTTAGCCATTCTGACTGGTGTGAGATGGAATCTCAGGGTTGTTTTGATTTGCATTTCCCTGACAACTAAGGATACTGAACATTTCTTTAGGTGCTTCTCCGCCATTCGAGTTTCCTCAGTTGAAAATTCTTTGTTAAGCTCTATACCCCATTTTTTAATAGGGTAATTTGGTTGTCTGAAGTCTAATTTCTTGAGTTCTTTGTAAATATTGGATATTAGCCCTCTATCAGATGTAGGATTGGTAAAGATCTTTTCCCAATTTGTTGGTTGTCATTTTGTCCTATTGACAGTGTCCTTTGCCTTACAGAAACTTTGCAATTTTATGAAGTCGCATTTGTCAATTCTTGATCTTAGAGCATATGCCTTTGGTGTTCTGTTCAGGAACTTTTCCCCTGTGCCCAAGTATTCAAGGTTCTTTCCCACCTTCTCTTCTATTAGTTTCAGTGTATCTGGTTTTATGTGGAGGTCCATTATCCACTTAGACTTGAGCTTTGTACAAGGAGATAAGAATGGATCAATTTTAATTCTTCTACATGTTGTCCTCCAGTTGAACCAGCACCATTTGTTGAAGATGCTGTCCTTTTTCCACTGGACAGTTTTAGCTCCTTTGTCAAAGATCAAGTGACCATAGGTGTGTGGGTTCATTTCTGGATCTTCAATTCTATTCCGTTGATCTTCCTGGCTATCTCTGTACCAATACCATGTACTTTTTATCACTATTGCTCTGTAGTACAGCTTGAGGTCAGGGATGGTGATTCCTCCAGAAGTTCTTTTATTGACAATAGTTTTCGCTATCCTGGGTTTTTTGTTATTCCATATGAATTTGAGAATTTCCTTTTCTAACTTTGTGAAGAATTGAGTTGGGATTTTAATGAGGATTGCATTGAATCTGTAGATTGCTTTTGGCAAGATGGCCATTTTTATTATATTAATCCTGCCAATCCATGAGCATGGGAGATCTTTCCATCTTCTGAGATCTTCTTCGATTTCTTTCTTCAGGGACTTGAAGTTCTTGTCATACAGGTCTTTCACTTGCTTGGTTAGATTCACACCAAGGTATTTCATATTATTTGCAACTATTGTGAAGGGTGTCATTTCCCTAATTTCTTTTTCAGTCTGTTTATCTTTCATGTAGAGGAAGGCTACTGATTTGTTTGAGTTGATTTTATAACCAGCCACTTTGCTGAAGTTGTTTATCAGGTTTAGGAGTTCTCTGGTGGAAGTTTGGGGGTCACTTAAGTATACTATCATATCATCTGCAAATAGCGATATTTTGACTTCCTCCTTTCCTATTTGTATCCCTTTGACTTCTTTTTGTTGTCTAATTGCTCTGGCTAGGACATCCAGTACTATATTGAATAGGTAGGGGGAGGGTGGGCAGCCTTGTCTAGTCTCTGATCTTAGTGGGATTGCTTCAAGTTTCTCTCCTTTTAGTTTGATGTTGGCTACTGGTTTGCTGTAAATTGCTTTTACTATGTTTAGGTAGGGGCCTTGAATTCCTTATCTTTCCAAGACTTTTATCATGAAGGGATGTTGAATTTTGTCAAATGCTTTCTCAGCGTCTAGTGAGATGATCATGTGGTTTTTTTCTTTGAGTTTGTTTATATAGTGGATTACATTGATGGATTTCCGAATATTGAACCATCCCTGCATTCCTGGGATAAAACCTACTTTATCATGATGGATGATTGTTTTGATGTGGTCTTGGATTCGGTTTGCTAGAATTTTATTGAGTACTTTTGCATCGATGTTCATAAGGGAGATTGGTCTGAAGTTCTCTTTCTTTGTCGGGTCTTTGTGGGGTTTGGGTATGAGTGTAATTGTAGTTTCATAGAACGAATTGAGTAGTGTTCCTTCTGTTTCTATTTTGTGGAATAGTTTGAAGAGAATTGGTATTAGGTCTTCCTTGAAGGTCTGATAGAATTCTGCACTAAAACTGTCTGGTCCTGGGCTTTTTTTGGTGGGGAGACTTTTAATGACTGCTGCTATTTCCTTAGGGGTTATGGGACTGTTTAGATGGTTTATCTGCTCCTAGTTTAACTTGATACCTGGTATCTGTCTAGGAAATTGTCCATTTCATTCATGTTTTCCAGTTTTGTTGAGTATAGGCCTTTGTAGTAGGATATGATGATTTTTTGAATTTCTTCAGTTTCTGTTGTTATGTCTCCCTTTTCAGTTCTGATTTTATTAATTTGCATACTGTCTCTGTGCCCTCTCGTTAATTTGGCTAACGGTTTATCTATCTTGTTGTTTTTCTCGAAGACCCAGCTCCTGGTTTTGTTGATATTTTGTATTGTTCTTTCTGTTTCTATTTGGTTGATTTCAGCCCTGAGTTTGATTATTTCCTGCCTGCTACTCCTCTTGGGTGTATTTGCTTCTTTTTGTTCTAGAGCTGACCAGAAGGTGAAGAGGGTTTTCTGTGTACTTCCTGCCTTGCTCTACCCATCCAGAGTGATAGACATTCTCCAACTGATAAACCTACACGAACATATTGCTGTTATCCAGGATCTGTAGTTCATACTCTGCTGTGTACCCTGTGGGTTGGGTAAATGTCTACTGACCATTATAGAACCATAAGGAGTAGTTTTGTTGCCCTTTAAAATATCTATTTCACTATCTATGACCCATTTATTTCTCTATCTGTCTCTCTGTCTCTCTCTGTCTCTCTGTCTCTCTCTGTCTCTCTCTGTCTCTCTCTGTCTCTCTGTCTCTCTCTGTCTATGTCTCTCTGTCTCTGTCTCTCTGTCTCTGTCTCTCTCTGTCTCTCTCTGTCTCTGTCTCTCTGTCTCTCTCTGTCTCTCTCTGTCTCTTTCTCTGTCTCTCTGTCTCTGTCTCTCTCTCTGTCTCTGTCTCTCTCTCTGTCTCTCTCTCTCTCTCTCTCTCTCTGTCTCTCTCGTGTGTGTACGTGTGTGTGTATGTGTGTGTCTGTGTGTATGTGTGCGCTCTTTCTCTCTCTCATGTGTGTGTGTCTGTAAGGATGAAACTTGTGTTACTTATTTTTTCTCATTGCTTTGACACAGTATCTGACAAATACAACTTAAAGAAGGAAGGGTTTTCTTTAGGTCATAGCTCCAGGGTATCACTGATCATGGCAGAAAAGTCATATGATCACAAACATGAGGCAGCTGGCCACATATCTGCCAGTTAAGAGGCAGATAGAGGTAAGTGTTGGTGTCCATCTTGCTTTCTCCTTTTAATTCAGTTTAGGGGATTACACCCATGGAATGGTGCCATCAACATTCATTGCAGGTCTTCTTGGCTCTGCTAAATCCCTCTGGAGATACCTTACATCAGTCTCTTCTCAGACTGAGACCCTTTGATAAAGTTCTCATGCAGTGGTGACCCCCAACCATAAAATTATTTTTGTTGCTACTTCATAACTATAACTTTGTTACTGCTATGAATTATAATATAGATATCTGACACATATGATATCTAAAATGCAACCTCATGAAAGGGTCATTTGATACTCAAAGACATCTTGGCCATACTTGAGAATCATTGCCTTCTTGACACACTCATGGTTGTATTTCCAAGGTGTTACTAAATATCACCAAGCTGAAAATGAAAATTAACTTTCACAGAGCCCAAAGTTTTACACATGCTAAGCAGGCACTCTGCTTCTGAGCTGCAAGCACAACTACTTGCTGCCTCCATGAGTTTTGTGTTTTTCAGAACATCTTGCAATTCAAATCAGATCATACATGGTCCTTTGGGATGGGCTTCTTTCACTTAGTGATGCACATTTTTCCCAAGTCCATTAGCAAGATTATTTGTGGAAACACAGCTTTTCAATGTCTTGAGCAGGTAGGAATGATCAAGATTGCTGGGCCTTATAAAAATATGCTTTTTTTTCAAATTAGAACTAGACTAGTTACTGTATCAGCAGTTCCTGTACCACACTGACTCCCCACAGCCAATAACTGCAATCCTACTACTTCTCAGCCTTACTAGGGTCCACAATCACCACTGATCTGGATCTTGTCGGTGGCGTGGACTCGCCGGCGAGATCACACAGACACC
>NW_021604693.1:865862-897163 GCF_004785775.1 Grammomys surdaster | reverse complement strand
TTTTCCCTCACACAAAGACAGTAAATTACAGAACTTGTGAGAGCATCAGCTTGCCAGAGCTGTCTCTGCTTTCCACGGCTCTCTACATCTCCCCCTTTTTGTTTTAAATGATAATCACAGGCACTGGCCATTTCCTGTGTCTTAGGCTAGTTGACGTTTTTCCATAGCCAGCACCAAAGAATGGTGAGCTCCCTGTCTTAGGCTACGAGGGTTGCGCACCCACACCTGGCATTCTTGCCAGCAAGAATGTGCACTCAGGTTGTGGCCACTCGTAATGTCCGTCATGGGGTAAACTCACACCACATGGTGTACCTCTGGCATATGGCATCAACCTATTCCCATCGTTGGGACCAATGGCAGCTGGCCTGGAGACAAAAGATAGAGCTGTCCTTGGTCTGTCTGGCACGGTACCAATCAAAACTCAAACTCAAGCCCGATCAAGCAAATTCCATTATGGGGGAATAAGCGATCAAGGACTAATAGTTTGATACAGTCTCTCCTACCTTACCAAGTGCAATGGAAACGAGTCCTCTGGGTGCAAAGGCTAGGGGAAACCGAGAGAGATGCAAACACCCATCCCTGTGCAATGGAGTCACCTCCTAGGGGTGCAAGGGCTGTTTGCCTCAATATTCAGGTACCAGAGCTACA
Source organism: Grammomys surdaster (assembly GCF_004785775.1). Classification (NCBI taxonomy): domain Eukaryota; kingdom Metazoa; phylum Chordata; class Mammalia; order Rodentia; family Muridae; genus Grammomys; species Grammomys surdaster. The sequence continues at coordinate 896,515 of NW_021604693.1, read as the reverse complement.
CAGACAAGGACCAGTCAGACTAAAACTCCTCACTGACCCAGTGTAATGGGCTGAGCCCTTGGGGTGCAGTAGTTGAGGATCTGTTTGTTGGCTATTTCTTTAGCATAGACAACCAGATTTCGGGAGATGAATCTTGTTCTAAGGCTGCAAGTGCTTGGGTAATCACGACTTGTCACGTTTCTGTTGAACTCTGAGCTTGTAAACTAACCAGAGTATGAACACTAATCCACAACACAGGGTTGTACCAAACAGGCCTACTCCCACCCACTCTTCAAAGAAAGAGAAAGCTGAAGAGATCCAGGTGGAGAGTCTTTCAGTCAGCGAAATGTCCACACGCGTTGAGTTGATGGCTGTCACCGCTGCTCGCAACTTCTCGAGAAGTTCATCAAATCCTTCTGACCATTCTCCTGCTAGGTAACGAGACAATTGTCTGGAAAAATTAGCTGCTCGAGTAAAGTTTTCATATTGAACACTAGTAATACAGAGTGCTCCCAGACTTCTTTCACATCCCAATTGTGCCAATTGAAAGAGGATATCTATCCTTTCTTCTACCAAGTCTAGGCGCTGATTAACAATCATCAATCCGCCTTTCAATTCAGCATTAGCAGAAGTATGGAAGTTGGCTGCCTCTGTCACTGTAGCGGACAACTGATTTAAGGCTGCTGCTGTTTGGACTTTGGTTGTCATAGCAATCCCAGCAGCTGTAGCTGCAATGGCAGTGACTGATATCGCCGTTATTATGGCTGCAGTTATGCCAAAGTCTCTTTTTTGTCTGAATAATGACAGAGTAGAGGGTGTCTCAACAGGAACAGGAACCCATCGTGGCACTCTGGCAACCATGGCACGCTTAGCTTGTCCAACAGCCCAACACTGAGACATCATGCATGAATCATTAGTGTATTTTTCAAATGAGGAATTGGAAAGAATAAACAAGAAGGGTGGAAAAACACACACTGGTGTAGGTGAAAATACTGTTTGATTTACAATAATCTTGTTAACTCCAGTAATTAACTGAATAGGATTTGTCAACTGAGGGATCGGATCTGCACTCTGTTTCACCATAGTTCCATTAATAACTCCTGTAAAGGATGTTCTTCCTGTCGCTCCACCCTGGAGAAAGGCTAGCGGGTTGAGGTCGGTACAACTACCATTAACTCCACAGAGTAGCCATTTGTGAAAAGGATTCATACTAACACTCTGTAGAAAAGGACCCTTTCTCATTACCGCGTCAGCTCCAGGATCTCCCAACATATTGGGTGAAAAGGAAAAGGTTTCATTGGTATCTGCCCATCGTGTTACTCTGGATTGACAATCAGACCAAGGCAGAACAGCTCCCTCATCTTTTAGACTACAAAAAGGAGAGACCTTAGGTTGACGAGGATGTTCTCCAACAATAAGTTTGGGTGATAAAAATGTTCCATCTATCCAAATGGCTGGTTGCAAAAAGGACTGTGAGAACTCTTTGACATAACTATTGTCCTTTTCATTATCATTCCTTTTAGTTGTTAGTTTAACCCAGCTTCTCTTTTCATAAAACCACCCCAAGGTTCTCTTCGAGAGAGTTATACAGTTTCCTGTCTCAGTAATCTGAAAACAGAGAGAACCCCATTCAGGCAAGGAACGATTTTCTCCCAGGGAGGCCTGCGTTTTATCATAGGGAAGATAAGGTAGCCCCATGGTTCTATTAGTTGTAAGAAATCTTGGAAACACCATGGCATCATGTCTAACAGGTATAGGTTTAGGAAAAGCAGATAATATAGCTCATCGTTGTTCTCCCCATATACTAGGAACCCAATTTTGGAGAATCCAAATTAGGACTGGAAGCATCTATAGATGAATTCTTCGGGGTGTCATCTTCAGTTGTCACGAACCTTCGCGTCAGTCGCTCTGGTAGCCAGAATGGATTGTCTTCCTCCTGTGGGAAAACACAGACCGCTCCCCTGGATCCTATTAAAATAGGATCCGGGCCTTTCATTGTCTGGTCAAGACGTCCTTCCACTTGACCATCTCCTTTGGCCTATCAGGCTCTAAACAATGATGGTCAGTAGCCGAATGGCCCTGACTATCTAAATTTTAAAAATTGAAAGCAAAGAGTGCTATAGAAACAGTGACTCGTGGCACTGAGGGTAGAGCCTCTTCGACTCCCCCTTTTTGTTTTAAAAAATAAGATTTAAGAGTACGATGATCCCGTTCTATAATGTCTTGTCCTTGAGGATTGTATGGTAGACCTGTCAGGTGAGTCACCTCTATTTGGAGACAAAATTATCCAAACTTTTGAGATGTATAAGTTGAGAATTTTAGGCTTTCCCCAGGCATTCTAGGCCTCAAGGCAATGTTGGATAACATGTGTTGTCTTTTCTCCCTATAAAGGGGAGGCAAAAATAATTCTGGAACAAGTGTCAATAGAATCATGTAAATATTGAAGTTTCCCAAAGGATGGGATATGGGTAACATCTATTTGTCATGATTAATCATGTGTAAGTCTTCAAGGCTTAACACCATTATGAAAACTGAGGACACTGAGAAGAAGTTTTTGTTATTTTACTTGTACACTTTTTAGAAATATCAAATTATTGTCTCAAGCTATTATAATTTTGATGATATAAAGAATAAGATTGTATGGCCAATTGTTTCTATATGGTCTATAATTTGAGTGGTATACAAATCTGTTCTGGCATTGTCTTGGGCTCTAGGCAATCTAATGAACCCTTAAATGTCTTATAAAGAAACAGTACATGTTTCTTAAATTAAGCTGTATTTTTATAATTAACTGTAAAATTTGAGAATTAGCAATATCTAAAAAAGGCAACAATTTTAAGCAGTTACAAACCATGAGCCATATACTGGCTATGAGTGTACCAATTGAAAGCTTGAATTTTCAGCATTTTAAACAGTGTCTACAGCACATAATTTAATTATTTGTGTTGAAGCAGGGGAAAATTCAAGAAAATGAACATGTGATATAATTACATATACTGTCTAATAAATTGATGAGGCATCTGTAAATATAGTAAATATTTTTTCTATGGGCTGCATGTAAATTTATAGGAAAAACAAAAGCATGTATAGAGAACAACTGTTAACAACTTGTCTTATGGATAATGATTATCAATTTTGCCTAAAAACTTTGCCAAGTAATAGGTCAAATATCATTATTTTCCAATAACCAACTTAATTTTTATTTGGAATAAAGAATTAGCATTTCATCTAAAATATTTTCAGGATTCTATCTTACAATCTTGTATTAATACTGTAATAGTTTCAAAATAAGATGTTCAAACTTTACTTGTAGATAGATGAATCCACATTAATGGTTTCTTTGGCCAAGGTCTGTTGTGAGCACATGAGTAGCAATAATGTAAACAGCCAACAATGTATCATGGTCTAGATAATTTATCTTTTAATGACCAACAGCTTATTCTATACTTTTACAAAGCTATCTATCCCTATCAGTTAACAGTTGAGGGGAATTAGGATTTGTATCTCCCTTGAAAAACATCAAACAGAGGTTTAAATCTTCTTATGGTAAGTTTAAGATGAGGTTTTAGCCAATTAATATCTGTTAACTTGATTTTTAAGAATCATTAAAAGTAAACCAATTTTTGTATGTACGCCTGTAAGCCAGAAGAGGGCGCTAAATCTCACTACGAATGATTGTGAGCCACCATGGGTTGCTGGGAATTGAACTCTAAATATTTGTAGTTGTGAGCCTAGCCTTTAACGGCTGAGTCATCTCTCCAGCTCCCATTATCCATTCTTATTGGAATTTTTTGTGTGACAATCTGTTTAAGATGTAACTGAATTTTCAAATATTATAAAGATACTGTCTTTGAATCTTTCTGGAGCAGCAAGTACTCCAAAATTTCAAAACTCATTGTATTAGAGCAAGGGCGTACAGAAAAACTCTTTTTAGAGATATCAGTTAACAAAATGAATAAAATACACTGAGAGATTTAAATGTTTAATTTCTGTATTAAAGCAATAACAAATTCTTATATAAGACTATTAATCATTCTTTGAAGCAACCTGTTTAAAGATATTGTTTCATGGGCTCTCAAGAATCACTAATAAATTCATTGGATTTAAACTCATCACCTTTACCAGGATGTAAAGGAACAATAAAAACAATCTCTCAAATCTATAATAATTTTATGTATTTACTAGAATGGTAACTGACGTAGGCAAGACAGGCTGTAATGTCTCATTAATTTCATAAATCTTAAATTTGAACTTTGTTTTTGATTTAACTGAATAAGCAACTCCTTTTAGTTGAATGAGGGATCAGACAAACGGCAGGTTAAAGGCACTCTTGTCTTCTAATAATTGTTACATCAGCCCCAGTATCTATTAGTTTTTATTGGGGAGAGCAGCTCTCACTGCATTTTGCCAATCGTTTGGGGTCATTGCCATAGTGGCTAGTCTCTCTAATTGCATAATTGTAAAATTTGTATCAACCCCATACTTCTGAACTGATTCAACAAGTTCTTTAATTGCAGTATATTCTACTGGTGCGTGAATACGACCTCCTTCTGGAGCTTCAAACACTGGAAAAGCTTGAAACATCTTCCTCTGAAAGGAAGGTGGTTGCACCGCGCTTGTCTGTATAAGGCGGTGGTGCGCTCAAAATTGCAGCAGGGAGTGCTGCCTGAGAATTCCAGGGGGGCAGGGGAGCGCTCGGAGCACCACAGCGGCTCAGGCTTTCACCGCGGGCGGGGGAGCTGCCGCCACATAAGGCGGGAGAGTGCGCGGGAGCACCACGGTGGCTCGGGTCTTCACCGCGGGCGGGGGAGCTCGCGCGCAGTTTCTAATCCCCGCCTCTCTTTGTTTTCTATTCTGCGGCTGCAGCCGCCCATGTGAATGGAATCCTTCCGCCTCAAAGAGGACTACTTCTTCATCTCCTTCCGCCTCATAACGGACTATTTTTCCAACTCTCTCTGGTTCTCGCTTGGAAGAGCCAGACCTCCCCGATTCATATTCATATAATTCCAGATTTTGCAATTCCTCTACTGGATATAGAGGCTTTTCCTTCGTAAAAGAACTCTCCCAGGAACCTCTCCGGTCCCTACTTCCCTCCCGCAGATCTAGCGTCTGGGGAATTTCTGTAGACAGTCTACCCAAGCTTCTATTTTCAGCTTGTAAGCGCTTCCCAGATTCAGTTACTGGTAAGTTTCTATCCTGAATCTCTTTCAGTATCTCCTGACTCGCTACAATAGCTGAACTATACTTTTGATCCTGTAATTTCCACAATGAGTGTGTGCCTGGCCTCAACTTTCCATTCTGCTGTTCCTTAATCATATCTCCTTTTAGCCTGTCCCAGGAGGCAAGTGTCAGTGTTCCCGTGCAGGCAAACGGATCTCTCTCCTTAACAAAGTTTTTTTTTTCTGCAGAGCCGGTCACAATTGACTGCAAGGCCACATGCTGTTTGTTCCCTTACCTCCGGGAGAATCTGACTCTCAGGGAGAAGGGCTCTGCTAAGCCTCTGCCTGCTCGTAAAACCTGCTAGATCAAAGCAGCTAGAGCCAAACTTTTTCCTGCCTTGTAAAAACCCCAGACTGAACCTCGCAGCCCAGAACGGCTGCTGGAAGGGGGGGCAGGGCCGGCTCAAGAGGCAGCAAGATTTAAACAGGCAAACTGGTGAAAGCAATACAACAGCAGGAGGAAATGGGTGAAAGCTGGCACTAAGATAACAAAATTTTCACTGCTGCTTGTGATTTAGGGGAAATATGAAAAGATTCAGGATTAACCATACCTCGCTGATTCTGTCTTCCACTGCAGTCCGTCTTTTTGACGTTTTACTCCGGATGGGAGGGCCTCTTCTCCGCAGGGTACCTTTGAATTCCCGGGTTTGTGGCACCACTTATGTCGGTGGCGTGGACTCGCCGGCGAGATCACACAGACACCAAAGTTCTTCAGCAGATCTTTATTACGATGTTACAAAGAAAAGACCCGCTGGGAAAAGGCCGGCTGGTGGAAACTGGCTGGGAGAAAAGGCCCTGAGCCCCGGGAAGGTCCTAATTAAATACCCCCTGGAGTGATGTGTACATATCTGGTTGGTTAATTGCCCATAAAATCCTATATGCCCCGGGAAGGGCTTGTGACTTCGCGCGCTTTTCCCTCACACAAAGACAGTAAATTACAGAACTTGTGAGAGCATCGGCTTGCCAGAGCTGTCTCTGCTTTCCACGGCTCTCTACAGGATCTGACCATTTCAACTAGTGTCCAGTGAAATTTTGGTTTTGAAGGCTTTGAAGGGCTTCAAAACACTGTCTGCAAAGTCAGATGTTGGGTTAAGTTCCCCCTCTGGTTCTGTCTCCCAAGGCCTCAGTGATCTGAGCAAGTCACTTCCCCTGTAGACTTGCTTAGATATGAGAATCTCCTTTCTCAGAAACCAACCATCCAAGATTTACCAGTTGCTCATCATAAGCTCAGTGCCTGAAGTTGAGGACTCACATGAAGGTATGTGAAAGCAAAAGCTCTCAGCGTATCTTGTTCACATCTTAGTAGATCAGGAAACTGGGATCATGGCTGGAAACAAGATCAGGCTATAACCTTCAAAGACCCACCTCTAGTGGCCTATGTCCACCAAGTAGACATCATGTCCCAAAGGTTCCACAAACTTCTCACTGGACACCAAGAGCTCAAAACATGGGCTCATGTGGGCCATTTCACATTCACACCACAGCAAAAACATGCTGTAACACTCCATAAACAACCCTAACCTTGACCTTTCAGTCAGTGGAACTTAGGAGCCTGAAGCTCTAATTAACACCAAAGGGAGAGATTCCCAAGCTCCTCCAAGAAACCAGTACAAATTTCTGCAGAGCTAATAGTGCCCGCCACACATTACAATAGAGGCTGAGAGCCGTATGTAAGGATGTTGCCTTCTGTCTCAATGCCCTTGCTTTGAACTTTGACACTGCAATTTTTTTACACTGGACAATTTATTTTCTTATCTTTTCTGGTTTTACTTCTTGTTGCTTTGATAAAATACCCTGAAAACAGAAAGCAACTCTGGAGAGAAAGTGTTGTTGGTTTTGTTTTTTTTTTTAATTCCACCATGGTGTGAGACCGCCATGTGGAAGATCCAGGCTGGCATGTGGAGTTCTTCCTGGGATAACTCAGGTAGCCAGGTCTCCTCAGGCTTCACTTCACTAGGCCTTGAACCTGAGAAAGACAATGGTATATCCATTTATTATGTTTATCTTTATTTTTATTAAATTTCTATGGTAAATGGGTTTAATCATGGTGTTTTTACACGTGTACATTCTTATACTTTTTTCATACTCACTCCTCCATTACACACACACACAACACACACACATATACATAGATGTGTATTTATATATATTTTATTTTATATATAATATTTGTGATTCCCCAGTTCCATTCATTTTCCTGAAAATGCCACAGATTCTTCTTGATGGTTGGGTAAAATCCCACTTTGCATGTGCCATATTTTCTTTATCCATTCATCCATTGGTGGATATCCAGCTTTTTTCCATAACTTGGCCGCTGTAAATAGTGCTACAGTAAACATAAATGTGCAGGAATTTCTGTAGCATGGTGACTTTGATTTCTTTGGGCATATAGCCAGGAGTGGTATAGTCGGATCAAATGGTAATTTTATTTTTAGGTTTTTTTGGGGGACCTCCATATTGATTTCCATGATGACTTCACAAAATGCTATTCTCACTGCAGTGTGTATAGATTCCTCTCCCCCCTGTGCCCATCCAGCATTTCTCTTTTAGAACACTGAAATGGCACAAGTCACTTCTGCTCACATTCCACTGGTTAGAATCAGTTAAGAGTCCACAGCTTGGGCTGCCTTATTTGGCCTCAGTGAGAAGAACTGCCTAGCCTCACGAAGACTTGAAGTGCCAGAAGTGGGTACCCAAGGTACCCCTTCCTGCTCAGAGGAGAAGAGGAGGCATGAGAAGGGAGGAGAGTCATCCTTGTGGCAACTGCCTGAAGGATAGCACTGCACAGTGTTACAGACTAAAGGCTGTCCTTCAGGTATGCAGTGAGCCACAGTAGAGGGTGCAGCCAGCACACTAATAGAAAAGATATCTATCCTGTGGTCCAATGCAAAAATAAAATAAAATACAGCAAAAGCTTGGGCTTGAGAAAGATGTCAGGAAGATCTCACTGTTGTTGCAGAAATGTGTATGTAGTTTGAGAAGTGGTGATCTGGTCCAGGAGGAAGCAAGGCGGAGGGCTGGGGACACTGAACCAGTTCAGCCATGGCCAGGAGTTAGGAAAATCACTGCTCTGAGAGTAGAGTCAATTCCAGATGTGAAGTGATAATGAGAGGAATGGCCTAGGGGAATAATTGAGATTTCTTCTCATAGTTTGAATAGTTGTAGATATTTATATAAATAAACTTGACCATTTTCACACCCTCTCATCCCCTTATTCTTCCATTGAAACAGTTTTTTGCCAAGTCTCTTTCCTACTGCTATGTCTTCTTGGTGTATGATCCACTGTATTTAATTAGGGTTGCTTGCTCCAGAGCCAGGAACGGATGCATATTCACTGGAGCAAGGGAAACTTCATCAGTGGTTACACTCCTGAAGAAGCTGACACTCCCTCTCCCAACTGCTGTTAATTACCAATAGTTCCTATGGAGCCCATCTTCCATCAACAGTAAAATATTGATGGACCTGTGGTAGTTTAAATTTGCTTGGCCCAGGAAATGGGACTCATAGAAGATGTGGCCCTGTTGGAGTAGGTGTGGCCTTGCTATAGGAAATGTGTCACTGTGAGTGTGGGCTTTAAGATCCTCCTTCTAGCCAACTGGATGCCAGTCTTCTCCTAGCTGTAGTCAGATGAAGATGTAGAACCCTCAGCACCTCCTGTGCCATGCCTGACAAGATGCTGTCATGCTCCACCTTGATGATAACGTACTGAACCTCTGAACCTGTAAGCCAGCCCTAATTAAATGTTGTCTTTATAAGAGTTGCCTTGGTCATGGTGTCTGTTCACAGCAGTAGAGCCCTAACTAAGATAGGGCCCAATCTTGTGCAGGTCTTATGAAGATAACCACAGCTGCAGTGAGGTCACTCTATCCAGATGATATCCTCTTCGTGCACATCTCCCCATCCTCTCACTCTTACAATCTTTTGGCCCCCTCTTCTATGACGTTCTTTATTTTTTAATATGTATTTGTCTTATCTTATACATGTTTTGCCTGCATTTATGTATATCACATGCATACATTGCCTACAGAAGCTAGGAAAGGGCATGAGATGCCCTGGCATTGGCATTACAGAAAACGGTTGGAAACTACCATGTTGGTACTAGGAACCAAACCCAGGGCTGCTGCATGAGCTGCAAGTGCTCTTACCTACTGTCCCATATCTCCCATCCCGCTGTGATGTTAGTTGAACACTGTAGAGGCTTATATGGATGTCTCACTGAAGGCTTAGCACCTCACCATCACTGTCCACTTTAGCCAATTGGAGATTTCTACAGTAACTGATGCCCAGGGCACTAAGAGGCTTCTCTGGTGATTTGGGATTTCATCTTTAAGAAAAGAAGAAAGACTATAGGCATACATATTACACAATCATGTTCTTTGTCTAAATATATCAGTGGGACCACTTCATGGAAACAGAATTGTGGGAGGCAATAAAAATAACAGCTGATGCTTCCTAGCTCTTTCTGCATGCCAGGCATATCTTTAAATCCCCTCCAGGCAGTTTACTTGAACCTCACTACAGAACACCATACCACCCAGACTTGCCTCAAACTTAGCTCAAATGATAGTCTTGTCTTTGCTCCCAGCATACTGGGATAACAAGCATGTGCCACAGTGCCCAATTTCAATTTCTACTCTATTGAGATAAAGCTTTTTCCATTGTGAGACCGTTTTTGTAGATGAACGCACTAAGATTCAGGGGCTACATTCAATTGAAAAATGTTTTGCATGAAGACACAGAGCTGGATTGCAACCTGTGCAGACATCCTATTCTTACCTTTTGCTGTTCTGCTGTTCCCTTTATTTTTGTTTTTGTTTTTGTTTTTGTTTTTGTTTTTTCGAGACAGGGTTTCTCTGTGTAGCCCTGGCTGTCCTGGAACTCACTCTGTAGACCAGGCTGGCCTCGAACTCTCGAACTCAGAAATCCGCCTGTCTCTGCCTCCCAAGTGCTGGGATTAAAGGCGTGCGCCACCACCGCCCAGCTGCTGTTACCTTTATTAAGTGAAAAACAATAGTAGTTTAATCAGGGAGGGGGTCCTTGACATCTAGAACCAAGTTCAGGTACCTGAATCAAGATGACATACAGCTATGCCTGGGGAATCAGGCTGGTAGAAGTTTGACTCCCAGAAATATCTGACTAGGTGAGGTCTTTCTTTTTTTTCTTTTCTTTAATTTTAGTGGATTAAACGAAATGGATTTACTTGCAATTTTAATCAAAATGGGGAGGAGAAAAAAAGCAACTGTTTCTCCTCACCTTACCCCCAACAATGTTTCAGTTTATAGAGAAGATTAAATGAGAAGCTAGTGGGTGAGCACCCCCCTCCACTGCAGAGTAGCTCTGTAAACTGAGTAACATCTTCAGATCATGCAGTGGAAGTGTTAATCCCCACGACGGGAGGAGAAAGACCACCGACTCAAATCATCAGAGCCAAATACATTAAAACAAGTAATTAATTAAGGCAGCCTTTTTTATCCATGTACATAGGCTGCCACCCCCTATGGTGGGTTTTGATTGGTCAGCTTTAGATGTGAGGAAGACAAGGCTTTTTAGCTCAGAGGTAGGAGATTTCCAAATATGAGATTTGGTAGGTAGAATAGGTACAGTTACGGGTCCAAAACATCATCATAAGCTATTCCTAACAACCTCCTGAAACAGACATGGTTACACAGTGGGCGTAACAACAGGTAGTCATAACAAGGCTATTGAAACAGAAGTAGGCTTGCAAGATGGTTATAAACAACTTTTTGAAACAAAGGCATGATTTCCACTCCTGGAACAAGCAATGTAGAACCATTCATAGTTAAAATTACAGGTGGGCATAGCCCAATCCTGTAGAAACAGAGGTTTAATCATAAACAGGAATGAACCTAGTTTGTCCTTACTGTAAGATGGCTTATAAGCCTAAGATCAGGAAATGCTGGTTCTTCAAGAGAGAACTGACTCCTAAGAGTTGCCTTCTGACCTTCATGTGCACACTGTGGAACATGCCCACTGATACTTACACATACATCATGTACACAAATACACAGTAATGATGAGTGTTTTAGAGTTGCCTTTAATTCTGCTTTTAGATTGCCTTAAATAGATAATTTATTGGATGTAGAAATGTTAGTTGGTGATTATTTCCTTTCAAAGCCTGAAGTTCATTGCTTCATACTTTCCTAGCTTGTAGCATTGTGGACAACAGACCCATGTTATTCTAGTGTCTCTGCCTTTATATGTGACTTTGTATTTTCACTTATAGCTTTTAATGTTATTTTATTTGAATTTTAGTTAAGGTATATCATAGAGAAATTTTTTCCCATAGCGCTTATTTCAAATTAAGAATGCTTCCTCTGTTTGAATGTCTATTAATTTTCTAGGTGTGGGAAACTATTGACAACAATCTCCTAGGAAAGCTTGTTTCAACCATTAGATTTTATTCTTCTATCCAAGACATTTGTAGATTTTGTCTTTTGAATGTGTCCTAAAATTTTTGGTCATATTCTTGCCTAAATTGTCTTTATATACATCTAGTGTGTATTATTATATTGTTCTTGCTCTTCATCTGTGATATTTTGGTATTTTCTTCTGTATAATTTTATATGACAGCAATGCTTCATATTACAGTGTTTTATTGATCAATGTTTTTATTTCTAGAATTCCTGTATAGTTATTTGCAGTGTTTCTCGTTCCTTTTTGCTGTTTTTCTCCACATTTTAAGTTTTTACATTATCTCATTTGTACTCTCTGGAAACTTCCTTCTCTCTGTGTTAAATGGTTTCAGAACTCTTTTTTTCATTCTTTGGACTAAATTCTATTTGATTCCTTTACTTGGTGTTTGTCTTAGTTAAGGTTTTACTGCTGTTAATAGACGCCATGACCAAGGCAAGTCTTATAAGGACAACATTTAATTGTGGCTGGCTTACAGATTCAGAGGTTGAGTCCATTATAATTAAGGTGGAAGCATGGTAGCATCCAGGCAGGTATGGTGCAAGAGGGGCTGAGGGTTCTACTTCTTGTTCTGAAGGCAAACAGAAGACTGGCTCCCAGGGAGCTACACTGAAGGTCTTAAAGCCCATGCCCACACACTTCCTCCAGCAAAGCCAAACTACTTCAATGAGGTCACACCTCCTAACAGTGCCTCTTCCTGGGCCAAGCATATTCAAACCATCACAGTGTTTAAAACTTCCTAACAGTACTACAGCAAAACCTTGATCTGGCAATCTAATTACATCATCTTCTTTGTCTTCTGATGCTGTGAAGTAATCACTTGTGTAGATGTCAGAGTGGAGTTTTGACTCCTGTGTGTTGCATCTTTTTGCATCTGTTGGAATGTGTGAGTCTTTTGGGTTGAAGTTCCTTCTTCCTTTCACCACATTTTTTTACTTGCTTTCTTTGATATGAGTCTTACAGATTAGTTCTTTTCACTTGGATTTATGTTAATGGGAAAAGCCAACAACTGTAATGACTATGATCCTTTAACCAGATTCTCAGTGTGGACTGCACTAGGAGATACTGCTCTCTTTAGTCATGATCCCTGAGACATTTGTAAATAGAAACACCAGGCTCCTGTTTGTCCAGATGGGAATAAGCTGAGTTGCGAAGCATAGTCCTTGTGTTTCTGGGGTTCCTGAAGGTGCAGTCACAGAAAGCCCCAAGCCAAGAGTCCTTAGGAAATGGCACCCAACCATTTCTACATTGGTAGCCACATCAGAAGCCCCATTTCCAGTCACTCACTTTGGATCTCCATTTTTCCTTCAGTACTCACATCATTGCAAGGTCACTCCTTCAAAACCTGAGGGCCCTGAGTACTATCTCCCCTGTGGCTCTATGTGCAAACATCTGCCATCACTGTCACCAATTCCACCCTTCCAGTCCTACGTCCACCATCACTGTCACCAATTCCACCCTTCCAGTCCTACGTCCGCCATCACTGTCACCAATTCCACCCTTCCAGTCCTACGTCCGCCATCACTGTCACCAATTCCACCCTTCCAGTCCTACGTCCACCATCACTGTCACCAATTCCACCCTTCCAGTCCTATGTCCGCCATCACTGTCACCAATTCCACCCTTCCAGTCCTATGTCTCATAGCTCTCTGCTGATTGGAGCTCCATTGCTGTATTCAGAGCTGCAAGATTTTCTTAACTTTTGATTTATGCAAAATTTTACTGGCATTATATACCCTGACTTGATTGTTGAACAGGTATCCTGTATAAAAATAGCACACATCACTCAATAAATGTGTAGTCATGTCATTAATAAAAACAAAAACTGACATCTTGACTGATATTAAAAATGATGGCTTTCTCTGCAACACTAATTTAAGAAATGCCAGATGTCTCTTACCTCCAAATTGATACTCATATTTTTGAACTGATTGTACAGAAAAAAATGGTCTTCAACTTTTTTCTGTAATGAAGAGTGGCCCACATTTTTATTCTCTCAGCAGAAACCAGGTTTTTAAGAAAAATTTCCCAGAACATTTGTTACAGGATATGTTATGATTACAGGGTTGTACACAGCACAACTCTGAGAAACATAAGTTTTACAATAAACAGAAGCCTCACTGAGCTACAGTATCAAAATGGTTCCTAACTACAAAATAGAGTTGGGCTGTTTTCTCAAAGCCATTGTAGCTTAGGCTAGCCTAGAATTCCCTATGTACCCAAGGAACTTCTGGTTTTCCTCCCTCCTCCATGTCTTGAGTTTTTACAGGAGTTCACCACCACTTCTACTTCAGGCCATAGTAGAGCTACAACCAAAGGTTTGCTTTCATACATGCTAAGTGTAAGCCCTCTTCCCACGGAGCTACATCCCTAACCCCGAGACTCCATTTTCTCGTAGAGGGTGTTTGAGAATGAATTTCGCTATGCAGTTCAGGCTGGCTTCAAACAGATGACCTTCTGGTTTTGTGTACCATTATGTCACCAATTCATTTTGATTCTGACTACTTCTCCCCTTTTCTATGACAAAGCTGCTGACAAGCCATCCTGTGGTTTGTTCTTAACTGACCTAAACCGCAGCCTATTTTACTATGGACTAAGCTTTTCACTGTTGAAAAAAAATGGATAGAGGACCAGAGAGAATCCAGATTTGATTCCCAACACACATAGCAGGTCACAACCATCTGTAACTCTAGTTCTAGAAGATCCAACACCTCTTCTGCTTTCCTAGGGTACCAGACATATATATGGTGCATAGATATAATTAAAGGCAAAATACTCATACATAGAAAAATAATTTTAATGGATGGAGGTGCATCTTGGTGATAAAGCAAGTTGCCTTGGTATGTTTCAGCCCCTGGGCTTTATCCCGAACATTGAAAAGAATGGGGAAATGCTGGGGACAGCAAACCAGGACAGGGACTGCTAGCAATAGGCCAGGATGGAGACATCTCATAAGCCCACAGTAGTTCCTTGTATAAAAGGATGGAGTCTGGGACCCTGAGAAGGAGGAGACACATCCCTCCAGGGACCCACCATCTGAAATAAGGGACTGCCTACAGTAGGCCAGGATGGAAACATCTCAGTAGCCCATGACAGCTCTTTGTAAAAAAAAAAAAAACAGTTGTTCCCATTTCTCCTAACCTTAGCCCCAGACAACGGCTGTATAAATTTCATTTGTGGGTGACTGTTTTTCAGTTGGCCTTCAGTGTGCATAATTATTCTATCATATCTTATTTTCCTACTCTCTTCTCCTGCTGTGGTGAGTCCTGTGAGACTAGATGTTCCTTGATGTAATGATTCTTAAACAATTAAAAATTGAGGCATAGGGCACAGCACAGCACAGTCCTAATGGCCCAAGTGCATGCTGTGTGTTCTCATCTTGGAAACAATGCAATAACTGCACAATGGTAGTTCCAGATTCATGTTTTACTTGCAAAGAAAGCTTGAAGAAATTATTAGAAAATGAAATAGGGCCAACACTGGGACTCCAAGAAAGGAAAAAACTATGGAAGTTATGAAATAAGTTTTGCACAACATTTGAGAGTGGTTCCCGGATAAGCAAGTATAGAATGCATAAAATTATATAAGAGTAAAACTAAGTCAAAACACTGGGACTCTCAAGAGAGTCATTGTGTGCAAAGTACAGAAGCAGAAGGCTAACGGAACTACTGAGTTAAGAGTTAACTTTATTTTTTTCTGGCCACTGCCTGGCAGCCTTTGCCCATGTCATTTGTCATTAGAGCGTCACAGAAAAATACAAGCATCTGACCTCGGAGTTCTGAGCTCTGAAGTATAATAAGTCAAGAGCTAAATTTTAAATAATGGTAAGTTTGCAATTGTTGTTATTTTGGCCACAGGCCTGGAAATATGGGAAGCTTGAAACTTTGGGGAACAATTGTAATTCTTGATTCTTTGTAGGATGTGGTTATTCTTTTTAATTTGATTTGGCAATGGTTATACAATGTCCTTTTTTTTACCTGCTTTTGGAGTAACAATAAAAGAGTGGAGCAAGGAAAGGTGGGGGAGCAAGTGGAGAGCGAGTGAGGTAAGAGTGAAGTGTGCATGAGGTGTGCGAGACGTGACGTGAGTGGAGAGTGAGTAGAGAGAATGTGAGAGAGAGTGTGAAGAGTGAGTGAAGAGAGAATTTGGAGAGTGAATGAAGAGAGAATGTGAGGTGTGTATGGAGAGTGTGTGTGAGTAAATAGAGGGTGCATGTGGTGTGTGTGAGGTGTGTGTGAGAGTGAGAGGGGAACACACAGAGGTGTGTAGGAGTGTGGGAGTTGAGAAAAGAAAAGCGCACAGGAGAAAAGCAGAGTGCAAAGGAGAATGCAGAGTGTGTGCAGCCTCAAGCTGGGGGGGGGGGAGAAGGAAGAGGAGGAGGAGGAAGAGGAGAAGGAGGAAGAGAGAGGGAGAGAGGAAGAGGGGAAAAGGAGAGGGGAGAGAAGAGAGAGAGCAACTTTAAGCCTTGAAAAATTGCCTGTCAGTTTGTACCAGAAAAGTAGTCTGTGTCTGTTTATTATGCACCTTCCAGATATCCCTGCTTCCAGTTGAGAACTCCGATCCTGTGTTGAGGCTGAACCCTGACAGGGAAAAAGAACAAACAAGACAGAACATTGGAATCTCTCCAAGACAGGAAGAGCAAGAGTTTGCAGTTGCAGAATAAGCAAAGAACTGGGCAGTGGTGACCAATACCTTTAATCCTAGCACTCAGGAGGCAAAGGCAAGCAGACCTGTGTGAGCTCAAGACCAGCATGGTCTACAGAACAAGTTTGAGAACAACTGGGGCTATACAGCAAAACCCTGTCTTTAAATAAATAAATAAAAATAGAACAAGGAAGGAAGTTGAGAGAGGCATCATACTTTGGGTAAATACACAACTGTCTGGAGTTCGCTGATTCTGAAAGTGAAAAGTCGCATGCAGGACAAAGACAGCTGACAAAGAACAGGAACTGGAATTTCAGCAAAGCCACAAAACGAGATAGGTGAAGATGTCCGAGCCAAACAGTGTGCTGTTACTGGAATTTTGGAGCTTCGGCAGGAGCTGAGGTCCTCAGCAAGGCGGCCTCAGGTGGAAAGAGCTCACCGAAACAGGTGAGGAGGACTTACCATTCGCTTTGGTTTTAGAGGAAGGAAAACAAAAGACACCGCTCAAATTAAAGCATACAAATAAAGTGAAACAACAGGTGGGGCTCACTTGTTATTACATCATTTAGGAGGCAGGCAGAGGTAGAAGAATCAAGAGTCGAGCAGCCTGGGTTACATAGTAACAATCTCATTTTAAAAACAAAACCAAACAGCAACAACAACAACAAAAAAAAAAAAAAAAACCACCTGGGGACTGGAGAGATGGCTCAGTGGTTAATTGTTAAGAGCAGTTGCTACCCTTTGAGACAACTCAGATTCAATTCCCAACATCCATATATATCCAGTTAGAGGTGACCCAGTGTCCCCTTCTGCCCTCCGTGGGCACTAGACATGCATGTAATACAAGACTTACGCATAGGTAAAACACCCATGCACATAATTTTTTAATAGAGTTGGAGAGATGGCCCGGCAGTTACAATCACATACAGGGCATCTGAGATTTGGTTCTCAGTACCCATATCAAATGGCTCAGAGCCTCCTGTAACTACAATTCCAGGAATCCCAATTCCCTCTCCCGAACTCCGTGAGCACCTGCACCACGCATACACCCATGCACACATACACATAAAAATCTATTTTAAATTGCAAAGACTGTATCAGATATGCAGATGTAAATACTGTATCAGATGTGCAGATACAGTGATGTGTTACATTGTATACAAACAGACTGAGGGAGGGAGGGAGGGAGGGAGGGAGGGAGAGAGAGAGAGAGAGAGAGAGAGAGAGAGAGAGAGAGAGAATGGAAACGAGACAGGCATGTTCCTAAGCTCCTCTCTCTAGGGTGTTTCCTGTGTCAAATAATGAGGATTCCAATCTTCTAGTTTTACAGCCTAAAATAAAACACAGCATTATTCTCCACACTTCCTTTTCCTCGCGCCTGCTCCTCACAACTCTCCGAGGCCAGCATACATCTCACAACCCCCACCCTCACCTATCATTTACAGCATTGCATGGACTCCCCTTGGTTCCTCCTAAGATGTTACCATTAATCCGCCCTGGAGATGGTGGTCTAATTCATCTGTCAAATCGCCTGAGAATTGGGGGCATTCTGGCAAGAAGAGTGACAGATGACATAATAGCATGAGGTGCCAGGAAGGGCACCCACGCACTGTGCCAGCCTAGTTCATCTCAGAATTTGTGCTCGTCCAGATGAGAGGGGGTAGTGTGCCAACTTCATGTCTGTCATTCTTGGAAATCATTCCCTTGAGAGCAAATCTTTGTTGGGAGCAGGAGAGGGGTGCTTGGGAGAGGCCTTTGTGGGTAAAGGTTTCTGAGCAAGCACGACAACCTGAGTTCAATTCCCAAAACCCACAAAAAGCCAGACGTGGTAGCTAATGGCTGTAATCCCAGCACTTCTGCATTGAGATGAACTGCAGAGGCAGGAAAATCACTCTGAAGCAAGAAGACAGCAAGAGAGACCCTGTCTCAATGAGATGAAAGAAGAAGACCAACTCAGGAAAATTTTCCTCTGACTTCCATGCATGTGCCATGCATATACATAGACCACTTATGCACACATGCACATACATACATACTTACACAAACATACATGCACACACATATAGACACACATACAACACACACACATAGACACACATGCACACAAACACACCAAATTGTCAAAACCTCACAAGTAGTTGAGGAATTATTGGAAATTGATGGTTTCTTAGAGAAGTAGAATCATTTTTCTATGGAAGAGTGATAACTTGTATGTTGCCTTCCTATGCCTCAATAAATAACTTCACATACATACATATATGGGCAGCAACTACCTGGACTTCGGGCTTCAAACAAATGAATAAATAACTAAATATAAAACAAAAAAATTTTAAAAAAGAAGTCATATTGGAATGGAGATGTGTTGGGACAAATCATGAGAAGAATTGGATTGAGAGAGTGGTGAATGGAGGGGAACAAGATACATTGTATACGTGTATAAATTTTTCAAAGAGTAAATAATTGATATTAAAACTGTGTAGAGCTAGGCATGGAGGCAGATGTCTTTAATCCAAGGCAGGGCAGGAGGACCTCTGTGAATTCATGGCTGGGCCTGGTCTACATAGTGAGTTTCAGGACAGTCTAGACTACCTAGAGAGACCATGTCTTAAAAAAACAAAAATATAAGTGTGTGAAACTGGATGCAGTGGCACACATCAGTAAATACCGATGTTAAATTATGTTATTATTGCAAGCATCCTTGTGGTACTTACCCTCCTGAAAATAAATAAACATGTTGGAAGATATGGGACAATCTGACTATCTATATGACAACTGTTAAGTCAGACGACCTAGCTGTCCTTTTGCCAGCACAGACAACTTTAAGTACAACTGAGAGATACCTTACAAAAGCTATGCAACAGTTGCAGCTGCCTGCTGTCAACACACAACCCTGGCTCCTAAAGTTGCAGCCTCAGCCATAACTGGTTGGAAAGTCTACAGTGAAGTGTTTCTCCGAATATTCCCTCCCAGGCCAGTCAAAGACCACTTCCCCCGGTGGCCCAGCCAAAAGAATGTTGTGATTGGTACAAAAAGAACAATGCTGTAATTGGGGTGAATACTGTTGTGGTATATCCATCAGAGAAGACCTCTCAGACATGGGTTTAAGCCAATAGAAAGTTTTTAATCAGCCAGCCTGCAGCTACACTGGATATTCAGGATCCCAGTGTAGCACTAACTGAGCAGTTCTTGGGGTGACCTTTTAAGCACAAAACCCATATCTTGTATTAACACATTTCAGTCAACAGGGACATTTAGCCAGAAACAGACTACAGAAGTGAAAACGCAAGGTTAGTACATTTGCAGATTGCCTTGGAACTATGAATTTTGATGGGTTAGGTCTTTATTTTGGCAGGTAGTATTGTCTACGTGCTGAGCTTTATGGCCTGAAAGGCACTTCCATCATGGAAGCAGCTGAGCGAAGGTCTGAAGGCCTGATACAAATTACAGTTAATACAGCAACTGTTTATATGTTTATAAAGCTTATTCATAAAAGTTGATAAGTTTAGACAAGTAATACTTGTAAAACTATTTACACTGTATATAGTTAAAGTGTACAACTATATAAAATAAATTCAAAATAAATTTTGTATATATTTAAAATAAATAGAATATGATGTCTTAATAAAAATATACAATAAAGTAAGGAGTAAAATGAAAGAAGCTCCCACACCCATTGTCTTACAAAGTAATCCATTCCTCCAAGGAAATAGCAATAATCCATTCAAAAAGCAAAGTTCATAATACAATACACTGCTATTGACGCCAGTCCTCATGTTATGCATTAGATCTTTCTCCATAGGCAAGTGTTTCTGGAGAGTACACTCAGTGATAGAGCACTTGACCAACATGCATCAGATCCTAGGTTCAATGCCCAGTAGATGCAAAGAAACTTTTTAACTTCTTTATATCTGTGGTCTCCATGCCACCAATGGCGAAGCAGAGGATCATGGGAGACAGGTAAAAGTCACTAGGCTGAGGCACCCAGACCACCCACTTTCCCATTGCTAAAACTTAATCTATGTCTTGGGCTCCCTCTTGTGACCATAGTGAGAAAAAATCCTTTTCAAGTAAATTTTTTGCCTTCCTCCACTTGACACTTCTTTACATTCAAACAATAGACTCATGCAAGAAACCCTGCAGTGGGTCAGGCACACACAAGAAGACATGTATACATGTATGAAAACTTCGAGGGAGACTTGCCACGAAGATGAACGCTTTCAGCAAAAGAGAGAGGGAGATAGAAAATAGTGATGAGAGAGGGGTCTTGAAAACTACTAAAATCTTGTGTGTCTGTGTGTGTGTGTGTGTGTGTGAATATATGTATGTGTGTGAGTGTATCTATGTCTATGTGTATCTGTATGTGTGTGTATGTGCATGTGTGTGTCTATGTCTGTGGGTATCTGTGGCTGTGTATGTGGGTGTCTGTGGGTGTCTGTGTCTGCCAAATACTTTTCTAGGCTCCTGGTATCTACCAAGATAAACAGCAGACAGACAACCCTCTCTGGTTACATTTGTATTCTTGCAGACCAACAGGAGAGAGAAGATCGGAAGCCACAGGCACAATATAGGAGTCCCCCTTACCATAGTTGTACCTCACTGCAGTTCATCACCCACTGTCACCCATAGCCACAAAATACTGAATGGAAAATTCCAGGAGTAAACAGATTATACCTTTTCAGTCATGTGCCTCTCTAAGTAGCTTTATAAAGTTTTTCTCAAAACAATACTCTGTCCAAAACAGTACTAATAAGGTACAGTAATAACTTCTATTACTGTGTCTTGTGTTTTTCCTGTTTTTTGTTTTTTGTTTTTTTTGTGTTTTTTGTGTTTTTTTTTTTTTTGTTTGTTTGTTTGTTTTGTTTTGTTTTGTTTTTTTAGTGATGACTGCTAGACCTTGTGCCTAGTTTATACACTGAGCTTTGGGGGGAAGGGGATGCAGGGAGGATGCAGGCACATGGTATATATATATAGATTCAATACTCAGAGCGGTTTCAGGCATCTGCTGGGTGTCTTGAAATGAATTCCCCACAGATGGCAGGCTGCTGTGAGCTTGTTCACAGTCTGCTCAACGTGATCAGAAAACATAGTTGAGAATCTTGCACTGGATAGCTAGAGAGGCCCAGACCTTCAGGAAGTACAGAGTGCTGGGTCTTGAGTAAAGGAATAGGAAAAGAGAATGTGCCAAGTGGTTGACTACAGATCACATGGGGCCCTGTCACACTCTGGAGCTACCCTGAGTAAAAGGGTAAGTATCACAAACTGCCCCAAGTTGAAGGCACCTCCAGTGGTGAGTCTGCTTTTTCTAGACTTCCTTTATAAAGCTGAACTACTCACACAAGAGATCTGTCATTGCAGTAACCCTTAAACGCTCTCAATTCTTCTTCCTCAGCAGCCTCTCACCCCTTCCTTCTCTTGGCTCTGCATTGAGTTGGCTTCTGAATGCCTATGTTTGGGAGGGGGTGGGGTCTCAGGGAGATCCTCACATATGTGGCATAGTAACCCCTGAGTTGTAAAGTACACACCTCACAGATCTGTGCATGGTGAGTCTATAATACTCCCATTATGTATCAGCAGAGCTTTGTGCCTGTACCATTCTTTGACCAGGTACTAAGATGTCTTAACTTCTCTCACATGTAAGAAATGAAGAGCATTAGAAGCACACAGAAGAGGAACATAAACACAAGAGTTTTAATGACATTATTAATAAATAAAATAAATTGCTATGACAGGGTTTTAGACACCAGATTGTAACTATGTACAGTCACTGAGATCAGATGAGGAATTGCAGCCCAGCTGGCTCATTGCACCAGGAACTCCCACAGCCAGCAGAGTAATTATAGCAGAGACGCTAGATCTGCTGGGTGATTACCATGCAGTCATAGAGTACAAAGCAATAATAGCACAGTTCCAAACACAGGCACTAGTCAATAGCTGGGGACATGATCACAACTCAGAGACAGAGGGATGTTCTGAAACACCGAGCCCCAAGATGCCCAGGAGAGCTCCACCACCCTCAGAAGTCCCCAAAGTTGAATTATTCCCCCCCCCATTTTTTATTTGATTCTTAGAACCTAGCTTCTTACACATGATATCAAGGACTCTACCACTGAGCCATGTCCCTAATGTCTCACTGGTGGAATCTAGGCAGATGCTCTACCATTGAGCCACGCCCACAGCCCCTCACTGGGGGATTCTAGGCAGGGCTCTACCACTGATCCATACCTTTTATTCCCCTTCTCTGTCCAGCACAAGTCTTTCACACTCTTATCCTTTTGCTTTGTTTTATGAGCTGCTAGGTTTAACCAGGGCCATCTTTGGGACCATGAGTTTAAAACTATTCATCTGAGCCTGACAGACTCACCAATGGGTACAAAACTAAAGGTAATGATACACCTACCCTCCCAATCTGTAGAGCATCACAAGCAACTGCTCTGTCCATACCTGACTGATGACTGGCCCAATCTTGTGCAAGGCTCAGTGCAGGTGACCACAGCTGTTGGGAGATCATGATTTCAATGGTTGGGTTCTGCTAGGGAGATAGCATTTCATGACTCTTCTCCCTATCTTCTGGCTCTTACATTCTTTGTACCCTTCTTCTTCAACGTTCCCCGAGCTTACAAGGGTGGTACTGTGAATATCCTATTTTAGAGCAGAGCACTCAACAGTCACTCCAAACAGCCAGGAGTCTCTGAATTCACTGCCATTCCTTGCAAAGAAAAGCTTCTCTGGTTCAGGCTTAAAATGGGAGTTTTGCTGCTAGGAGATAGCCTGGTGCCATGACAATTTAGCTAAAAAGTGGAGCTCCTTTATTTTTATTGCTGAATAGTATTCTATTGTATGGATGTGCCACAGTTCAGTAATTTGCCCACTGAAAAACAGCATGGCTGTTTCAAAAAACTCTGATCAAGAACCTATAATTAGAAAGGTCATAGGTCATAGTGGAGAACCTATTTCTATTATTCTGCTAAATGTACATAGTATTAAACTGACTCTATTATATTATATTAATTATATTATATTATATTTTATCATACCATATCTTATCATATTGTGATTTATCTTATATCCATAGATTAATGCATCTCTCAACTCTCAGAAAAGCTTCTTTCTCTAGTAGATGGGAACTAACATGGAGACCCGCAACTTGTCAAAGTTCAGAGAATAAGAGACTATGGGATGCTCAGCCCTAAGATGGGGCAGAAAGATTTTAAAAGCCAGATGTGGTGGATGATCACAAGGAAACAGTGTTTTCCAAAGCAACAGGATAGATGCATGTATGAACTCAATGATTGTTACAGCATGCATAAGACACGTACAAGCTCAAGTCAGATGAAATCCCAGCATAGGGTAGGGAGGTGAGCACAAAAATCCCACCCCCTGCCAAGGATTTATTGACAACTGATAGCTGCTGAGAAAAGGAGAGTCAATGTTTGTCAAGGGTGTGGCCCCTGGTAGGTTGACTTCACATCAGTAGATAGCCACACAGCCAAGAATATGGGGATGGCACCAACAGAACTCAGTGGGTTTTTAAGACAGAAATGAGGACACCAAGTTGGGTGAGGGTTGGGGAAGGTGTATCTGGGAAGAGCTGTGAATATGATCGATCATATGCGATGTATGAAATTCTCAACAAATTCATAAAAGCTATTTTTATAGAGAAGAATTCAGTTAGGAGATTACAGGGTCTTCCAACTTTGCCTTCCTAGCAAACTTTCATTATTTCACTTGGCTAAGAGTCCATCTGTTCAACTGAAATGGAAGTCGTGAACAGGCAAAGAGCAGCTCTCTTAGCATCGGGTCCCTCTGATGTCCTTCATCAGAACACCTCTCAACAGCACTCAGCAGCAGTGTTCCAGGTCCCTAGCAGCTGGAGGAAGGAACTCCCTGAGGCTCTCTGAATGCTCAGCAGTAGGGGCTTACAGCTCTGCCTTCTCTGACTTCTGCAAGCCTGTTAAGTGTGCCTGGGCCTGCCATCCATAGATTTCCTGTGCTCTTTGTGTTACTAACCTAACTCACTTTCTGTACAATAGAGATTACAACGAGGCAATGCAATCATTCACAGGAGGTTGTACTGTGGACCACCCTACATGGACATGCATGACAGAATGCAGAAAAGGGATGTGCTAGTTAGTTAGTTGTAATAAAATGCCCTGACAAAAGCAACTTAAGGAAGAAAGGGGTTTATTTTGACTTATGATTCCAGAGAATCATATCGGGAAACAATAGAAACATACAAGGCTAGATAGGGTAGCAGGAATAGAAAGTGGGCTAGTCGCATTTTCATCTGCATACAGGAGACAACGAGACAGACATACAGACTGAGACAGAGACAGACAGAGTGGGGAGAGAGAGAGATCAGGAAGTGGGATGAGGCTATAAACCCTCAATGCCCACCCCTGGTGATGTACTTCCTCCAGCAAGGTTCCACTTCTTAAGGGTTCCATAACCTCTTTAAACAGTACTACCAATTGGGGACCAAATGTTCAACTACACGAGCCTATGTGGCTGGGAGCATCTTTTCATTCAAATCACAGCCAGGGAAGTCTCCCAGACTTCTCTGTGAATAGTGAGAGAAAGACTGCTTTTGTATTATATTATATTATATTATATTATATTATATTATATTATATTATATTATATTATATTATATTGTATTATAATATATTATATTATATTATTACTATTATTATTGAATATTTTATTTATCTACATTTCAAATGTTATCCTCTTTCCTGATTTCCCCCTCCCCTGCTTCTATGAGGGTGTGTGGGGCTGCAAAGGGATGATTTGGTCTCCCCGGTAGAGCACTGGGTTTGAGATAGCTGAAGACCCAACAGGTGGACTATTGCCTGGTGAGGGACGGCATGCATCTCCCCATGCTCCTGGATTTCACACCCCCACATCCCATTAGCCTGCATCTTGCAGACACGTTTGTAACTCCTCTCAGAGAGGTTTTGCATTACCAGCTATAGGTAGAGGGCATGACTAACAGGCTTCGGCCTCGAGAGATTTCCATATTCATGAGTTATCTAAAGGCCAGGGGTGTAGCTAATTAAGTCATTCCTTTTCCCAGCCCCCTCCCCTATTTAAGACAGCTCCCCCTGGCTTTTGCGGGGGAGGGAGGAGGTGCACATCTAGACCCAACTACCAAGCCATGAACAATAAACTTCTTAAGCCCACAAACTCCACGTGTCTTCTGGGGCCTGTCCGTGTGTGTTTTTTCCCACAAGGGTGCTCCTGCTTTTATAGGCAGTCAAGACTGCACACTAGCTGTCAGAGGTTGGAGATGTTCCTCCCCAACCTGAGTACCACAGCTGTGAAGGGGCAGGAGTGGTCACTGATAGAGTTATCTGGAGCAGTTACTGGCAAGATCATCTAAGGTCTTTCTAAAGCTTTCAAGGCTTAAGCAAAGTTCCTCAAATCAGAGACGTTGTTGGTGTGGCAGCCACAATAATAATTGTGGTTTCAACAGTAGAAACAAAGTACCTTGGGGAGTCTGTCTGATTTGAAGTCTCTCCCAGGTGTCAGTGGCTGGATTGGTGACTCTCTTGGCAGCCACAGGGTATTTAAAGCAGTCATAATAGTCACCAGGATGGCTGAGGAAGCAGATGCTTGATTGGCAGCTCCCATGATTCCCCCAGGGAGTGGCTATCTACCTCCAGTGAACCTTCGGACACAGCAGCAGTGTCACTCACAGACCTGCTAGATGCTTCACTTGGTAACTAAGAAGATAACTATCTTGATTCTGATCCAGTGTTTGTTACTGTCCTCCCTGGGACAGTCTCCCATTCAGCTCCCAGGAAGCTGCTGATACAATCTAGGCAAAGGGGAAATGTCTAGACAGCTGTCAGTCAAGCAACTAAATTGCTGGTACCTGGGGAAAAATGTTATGGGAGGCTGGCTGAAAGATCTGGTATGGAAGTAATTAGTCATCTTCAGTGAACTTTATCTAAGAACACTTATCCCCCATCCAGTATCCTAGAGAGGGCTAAGTTCTTCAGATCAGTCTTAATTCCTTGCATTTCTTTTTTTCCTTGTTCTTCAGTCAGCTGTGCCCTGTGCTCAGAAATGATGGACGCAAAAATAAATCTTCCTAATTCAGCTCCTGGTGCAAAGGAAAACCGTTTTTCTTTCTCTCTTTTTTCATTTTTTAATATTTTTATACAGGGTCTCACTATATATATTTATAGCTCTGATGGTCTCAAAATTCACTACGAAGACCTGACTGTCCTGAAACTCAGCGATCTTCCAGCCTCTGCCTCCCAAGTATACCTGGCTCCCTTTCTTGTTTTTTAAATTTAGGTATATTTAGTGTGTGCTTGTGTGTGTGCTTTTGTGTGTGTGTGTGTGTCTGTGTCTGTGTGTCTGTGTGTGTCTGTGTATGTGTCTGTGTATGTGTGTGTCTGTGTGTGTATGTGTCTGTGTGTGTGTGTGTCTGGGTGTGTGTATGTCTGTCTGTGTGTGTGTAGATAAACATGTGCCATGCTTGTGGAGGTCGGAATATGTGCCATACTTGTGGAGGTTGAAATACAATTTGTGAGAGTCGGTTCTCTGCTAGCCACGTGGGTCTAAATGTCAAGCACATTTTTCTACTATGTTGATTTGAGTAAGAAGTACATTTTTGACTGGTTATACTTTTGATTGCTTGGTGCCCAGTTAGTAGAACTGTTTAGACAGGATTAGGCTGTAAGGTTTTGTTAAATGGGGTGTGATGGGGAGGGAGGGGTTTTGGAGCTTCAAACGCCCACACCAGGCCCAGTGTTTCTCTCTTTGTCTGCTGCCTATGGATCACGAGGTTAATTCTCAGTTACTTTTCCAGAGTAGGCTGGTGTGGTGGTTTGAATAGGTATGGTCCCTTAAGTTCATGTGTTTGAATGTTTGGCCCATAGAGAGAGGCACTATTAGGAGTTGCGGCCTTGTTGGGGTATGTATGATCTTGTTGAGGGAGGAGTGTCCCTGTGGGGGTGGGCTTTTACATTTCATGCTCAAGCTATGGCCAGTGTGGTACACAATCTCTTCTGCTGTCTTCAGCTCATGATGTAGAACTCTCAGCTCCTTCTCCATCACCATGCTGCCATGTTTCCCGTCATGAAGATAGTGGACTAATCCTCTGAAACTGTAAGGCAGCCCCAATGAAATGTTTTCCTTTGTAAGAGTTGCCATGGTCATGGTGTCTCTTCACAGAAATAGTACCCTAAGACGGTCTGCCTGCTGCTGCCATGTTCTCCACTATGATAGTAGTGGACTAACCCTCTGAAGATGTAAGATCCCAGTGAAATGTTGTTTTCTACAAGTTACCTGGGTCATGGTGTGTCTTCACAGCTGTAGCACAGGAGCCGAGATTCCTGCTAAGCCATCTCACCAACCTGTGGCAAACTGGCTAAGCATAGCTCAGGCCCCAACAGTGGGAGAGGCTCTAGAGTGGATACTGAAATTACAAACATGAGCTTTCGCTGAGCACGTTAACAGGTCAGGCACAGCCCTACCTGGCATTATAGACAGTACTCTTTCTCCTCACTGAGGTAGATTTTGGGGTGCATAAAGATGGCTCATGCTAGACACAACACTGGGACACAGCCTGGGTGAACCTGAGGGATGTGGAGCAGTTTGCTGTGTTTAGAGACTTGCAGTGCAGCTGTCATGAAGACCTCACCACAACCAGGTTTAATATAGCTACTGCCTCATCCCTTCTAGGCCAGTCAGGCAAGCAGCTTTAACACAACCCAGTTATATCCCACAACTTAGCAATGCCCTAGTTAAGGCATCCCCTACACAGTCTGCCAACTCCAGGCTTAAGTGTGTATCTAGAGAAAATGAAGCCAGTGTGTCAAAGAGATACCTGCAGTGTCATATGCACTACAGCATTGTTCACAATAGCCAAGAGGTGGGGTCAGTCTAAGTGCCTGTCCTGATTGGTTTTAATGTTAACTTGACACAAGCTCGGGTCATCTGGGAAGAGGGAACTGCAGTTGAGGAAATAACTCCATCAGATTGGCCTGTAACAATATCTGTGGGCTTTCCTTAATGATGAACAGTCATCAGGACACTTAGGCCCAGTTTCCTCTCAAGTTTCTTTGGTCATCGTTTTATTACAGCAAAAGAAGCTAACTAGGGCAGTGCACTCTGTAAATGAATGGATAAAGAAAATGTGGCACACATACATAATGAAGTACTATTCAGCCATAAAAAGAAGGAATTCACAAGATTGCAAAGGGCTTAACAATTAAGAGCACTTCCTGCTGGAATCATGGGGATTGGAGTTTGGATCTCAGCACCCACATAACAAGCTGGGGATCATACATAATCTCGTTAACTCCAGCTCTGAGTGTTCTGATACCACCTTCTGGCCTCTGCACACAGGCACACAGACAGTACATACAAGTGCCTATACCCTCATACAAATACACACAAATACATAAAAAGATAACATAAAAATTTCACATAAAATTAAAAAGAGGGGAATTTTGTCACTTGCATCAACATATATAAATCCAGAAGATGTGAGAAATATACCAGCCCACATAATAATCGGGATCTACGAAGGCTGAGCTCATGGGCAGAGTAGAACGTGTCGGAAGATGAGGTAACTGGAGGGAGTAGGGTATGGTGAGATGCTAGTCAAAAGATACATACTTACTGTTATATGAGGGGTCCAGGTTATGGTAACAGAGAGAGAGAGAGAGAAAGAGAGAGAGAGAGAGAGAGAGAGAGAGAGAGAGAGAGAGAGAGAGACAGACAGACAGACAGAGAGAGAGAAGATGAGAGTGTGCCTGGGCCAGGGTGATGAAGAAGGCTAAAGGAAGAGAGAAATGACGAATGAGTGCTAACAGTTTTAAGTTCTCCTTCTTGGGTGATTAAAATATCTAGAGATTGTGGCAAAAGAAGCCTAATTCTGTGGACATTGTAAGAGTAGTTGGCTCATGTTCTTTAAATTAGATAACTGGGAGCCAGAAAGATGCCTCAGCAGTCAAGAGTACTTACTACTCTTGAAGAGGACCCAGGTTGTGTATTTATTACACGCTGCCATCTGTAACTCCAGTTCCAGGAGATCTAACACTCTTTTTCTGGTCTCTATAGACTCCTGCACACACATGGTGTACATGCATACATTCAGGTACACATATACACATAAAATAATGGCAAATAAGTTAGGCAGCATAGTAAGGCCAATAATACAAAATTGTTTTAGGCTGGCAAGATGGCTCAGTGAGTAGGGTGCTTGCCTCCAAGCCTGACAACCTGAGTTTAATCCCTGAGACCTATATTGTGGAAGGAGAGAATTTGCCCTTTGACCTTTATATATATGCTCTGAGACATGTATGCCTTCTCCTCATACACACATACAAAATAAATGTAATAAAATATCTGAAGAAGCAAGAATTTTCTAAAGGCTGATGTGGTAGTCCATTTTTTGTATGGAACCTCGGCATTTGGAAGGTCAATATAAGAGAATCCAGACTTCAGCGTCATCTTTAGTTACATAGTTCGAAGCCAGCCTGAGCTACATAACACCCTGTCCAGAGGAGAAACCAAAATGATTGCAAAGGTGTTAGGCAGTTCTTGAAGTCTAAGTAAAAGCTGGAGAATCAAGCTCTGAGGCCAGGCTTGGTAGTTTATGCTTGTAGATAATTCCAACACTCAAGAGGGTTGAGTAGATGAATTGCCAGGATTTCAGAGGCAGCTTGAGCTACAGAATAAAACCCTGCTACCGCATCCCATCCCCCACCATCCCTATGCCAAATGACTCACAGGAAGCAAGACAGAGAATATTGAGCCAAATTTGGACCAGTGGGACACCCTAGTGTGAAAGACACTCCTGCTCAGAGCTGGAGGTATAACTCAAATGTTATTTTGTCTTTGCCGAGCATGCACAAAGCACTGGTTTTCAATCCCAGTGTCACTTAAACCAGATGTGGTGCAGTTAATCCCAGCACTACAGAGGTGAGGACACGAGGTCAGAGTTCAAGGTCAGTCTGAACTCCATGAGACCATGAGACACTGCCTCAAGGAAGAGGAAAGGAATAAATGGAGGGAGAGAGGAAGGGAAAAAGGAAGGGAAAAATGGAAAGAGAGAGAGGGAAGGGAGAGGGAGAGAAGATAGGAAGGAGGAAAGGAAGGAAAGGGAATGGATAACTAGGTACACCATCATTCCTTGTATCTCTGCCTTAACTCTCCCCCAGTGAGTCTCACGTAGAACCATAAGATAGGTGGAGTCCAGAACTGACTGTAAACAAAACTCAATAGGGTAACAGTGGGCAAGCAAGTACTTTGGCTTCCATAAAAGGAGGCGAAGCAAGCCTTCCCAACAGGCCCCAGATGGATGGAAACTTTTTCCAAACAGGAAAAGAACTTCCATGCTCAGAGCCAAAGACGGCAACC
>NW_021604693.1:854632-865852 GCF_004785775.1 Grammomys surdaster | reverse complement strand
TTTTTTTTTTTTCTGTAAATAAGAGACTGACAGTCCTGTGGGTGAGAAGGTTGAGCTCTTCAACAATTCAATATGCAAATTTTTCAAACACAATGGTTGAAAGCATTTGACAATGACTATCTACTCATATCCTGCTTGAGTTCTTCCAATAGCAGCTTACTTTGAGTGGTTTTATAACAGCGTTTTTATTAATTCTTTAAGACTCTCATACTTTCATGCAACATACTTTGATCATACCCACTTCCATTCCTCCCCTAACTCCTCTGAGATGGATCCTTCACCCTATCTTACTTTGAGTCCTCTTGGGGTCGTTTATTGATTTGTTTGTTTGCTTGTTTATTTTAATAATCCTCAAAGCGCGATTTCTGCTGCCCATACACTCACCCGTACAGAGTCATACACTGGAGCTTTAGTGGACTTACTAGGGGCCACATCTTTAAAGAAAACTGACTTTCCTCCCAGAAGCTATCAGTTGTCAACAGTTCTTCAGCTAGTTAGGGGGACTAGTCAGCCCTTCCCACCACCATGCTGGACTGTCAAATGCATGATTTTGGGCAGGCATCGACAGCTCCTGTTTACTTCATAAAATACTGCAGTTCTGTATTTGATGCCCTCCTTGGGGCTCTCAGAGTCTGAACCACCGACAAAACAAAATATACATGGGCTGGAACTAGCCCTCCGAACACATATATAGCAAATGTGTAGTTTGGTCTTCATGTGGGTCCCAAACAACTGGAATTGGGGCTATCCAAAGACCTGTCGTGTGTCTGTGGAATATGTTCTTCTAGCTGGACTGACTTGTCTGGCCTCAGTAGGAGAGAAAGCACCTAGCCTCACAGTGACTTGAAGTATCATTGGGGGGAGGATACCCAGGGGTGCCCCACCCACTCAGAAAAGAAAGGAAAAGGGAATGGGGAAAGATTGTGGGAGGGCCACTGGGAGGGAGTAGTGAGCAGAATGTAAAGAGAATAAGCAAAAAAAATATTGAATTAAATTTAAAAAATACAGCAGTCCTATTGTATCCGGAAGACACTGTTTTGCTTGCATCCTCCCTGGGCATGGGCTCTTAGAATCTGCCTGTCTCCTTTTGCATGACCATGATCTTTGGCCTTGGAGAATGAATGTGAGTGAGCTGTCCTATTTACGTCAGAGCAGTCCACACTCACTTATTCTCTGCTGAAGTACGAGCGACACACTAATCACTGGGTAAAGAGATGGAAATGAAGAGGGCAGTTAGATAGGTACTATGTCCGTGACTTAGTTAGGGTTTCTCTTGCTGTGATAAAATATCATGGCCAAAGTCAACTCGGGGAAGAAAGGGTTTGTTTTAATCTTACATGTAAGTGTCAGTCCAACACTAAGGGAAGTGCAAGCAGGAACTGAAGCACAGAGGAATACCACTCATTGGCTTGTTCCTTAGGGCTCACTGCTTTCTTATACAAGTCAGAATCATGTGCTCAGGGTTGGCACTGCCTGCAGGACTCTGAGGCCTCCCAGGTCAATCAGCAATCCAGATATTGCCCCACAGATTTGCCTAAAGGTCAATCCTATGGAAGAATTTTCTTAAGATTTCCTCTTCCACTGGATGCCCCAATGTGGGAGAATTCGAGGAAGGGGAGGGAGGAGGGGGTCGATGGGTGGGGACACACCCTCATAGAAGTAACAAGAGGGAGGATGGAATAAAGGGTTTCTGGGGGAAGGGGAATGGGGAAAGGAGATAACATCTGAAATGTAAATAAATAAAATATCCAATAGAGAAAAAAAGAGAAAAAAAAGATCTCCTCTTCCGACTGAAGAAAAGGCCATCCAGAGACCGACCCACCTGGGGATCTATCCCATATGCAGACTCCAAACCCAGACACTATTGCTGATGCCAAGAAGTGCTTGCTGACAGGAGTCTCCTGAGAGGCTCTGCCAGAGCCTGACCAATACAGATGCAGATGCTTGCAGCCAACCAATGGAGGAGTTAGGGGAAGGACTGTAGATGCTGAAGGGGTTTGTGACCCCATAGGAAGAACAACAATATCAACCAATCAGATCCCCCAGAGCTCCCAGGGACTAAACCACCAACCAAGGAGTACACATGGAGGGACCCATGGCTCCAGCTGCATATGTAGCAGAGGATGGCCTTATATGACATCAGTGGGAGGGGAGGCCCTTGGTCCTGTGAAGGCTCGATGCCCCAGTGTAGGGGAATGCTATGGCAGTGAGGCGGGAGTGTGTGGGTGGATAGGGAAGTACCTTATAGAAGCAAGGGGAAGGGGTGGGATACGGGGTCTAAGGAGGGGAACCCGGGAAAGGGGATAACATTTGAAATGTAAATAAATAAAATATTCAATAAAAATACATTTTAAAAAAAAAGATTTCCTTTCCTCAGTTATGTCTAGGTTTGTGACAAGTTGACAAACGCCAGTACAATCCAGTTAGCCGAATAATAGTCACAGGGCCTGTGAGCTCCTCGATAGGTTCCTGGCCAGATTTACAGCACCAGGTATGAGCTTCCCTCTATCAGTTCTGTGGCTCAGTTACATGTGTGAATGCTTGTTTGGATTTCTGTTAGGTGGATGCTGAGCTCTGCAACTCCTAGGTTCTAAGAAGAATTGGAATGTCATGTCTCTGGATATGCCTCTCATGCATAGTCATACAAGGTTGTTGGCTTTGAGACCAAATTCACAAAATATGGAACAAACCGCTGACTATTTTAAATTTTTCTTTAACATCAACTTATTGTGTAGTGGGGAGGGGGGATACGATATGTGAGTGTTAGAAGACAACTTGAGTGAGACAGAGGGTTTCAAGAACTGACCTAAGGTTGTCAGGTTTATCATAAAGTGCCTTTACTCACTAAGCCATCTCACTGGCCCACCACTGACTGTTTTAAATTTGTAGATTGGTGGGTATATCCATACTTAACCTAATTCCAAGACAAATTCATCACCCTGAAAGGAGATTCCATCCCATTGAACAATCATTCCAAGTCCTGGGCCTGCAGCTCTGAAAGTCAGTGATCTGCTACAGTTGGCATGGATTTTGATATACATGGACTCTGTGTGTCTGGATTCTCTCTCTCACCACATGCAGCCATGTTCCAGGTATCAACACTTCATCTTATCTCTGGCTGAGTAATACTCATTTTTGTGGGATGCTGGATGGAACCTAAGACCTGAAATATGTTAGGCAAGTGCTCTACCACTGAGCTACACTCCCAAGCCCTCACTAGGGCATCCTAGGCAAGTGCTCTACCACTGAACTACACTCTCAAGCCTTCACTAAGGCATTCTAGGCAAGTGCTCTACCACTGAGCTACACTCCCAAGCCCTCACTAGGGCATCCTAGGCAAGTGCTCTACCACTGAGCTACACTCTCAAGCCTTCACTAAGGCATTCTAGGCAAGTGCTCTACCACTGAGGTACAACCCTGATCCCCTTTCCTTTTGTTTTGAGACAGGGTTTCCATAAGTTTCCTAGGAAGATCTTTAGATCACTCTGGAGCTCAAGCTGGTTTTAAACTTGTATCCTCTCCTGTGTCAATCTTCCCACCAGGCTGGATTAAATAATATTCCATTGCATCGTCATATGTTTTGTTTACATTTTCAACCACTGATGAGTTGCTTCTAATAATCTTCCAACTTTCTTGTACAGCCCAAGAGTTACAGGATTTAGCTGTGGGCCCACACATCTGGCCCTCAAATTCCAGCTCTACTATCCCTTATTTGTCTGATGGTGGTCAGATGTCTCACCTTCTCTGAACAGCTGTTTCCTTGAATACAGAATGGCAGTAATGACTGTGTCTGACTCACAGGATGGGTGTGGCAGTCAAAAGAGTTGGCCTATGATGAGTGTCTGTGGAAGAAACATTAACTCTTTTCACTGGAATGAACACTGATGTGATTGTGCAGCCAAGCCACAAATGCACTGGGAGGGAGTCAAGTTTAAACTCACACTCGGGTCCCATAGATAGACGTACTCCCACCCCACCCCACACTCCTCCTCCTCCTCCTCCTCTTCCTCCTCCTCCTCTTCCTCCTCCTCCTCTTCCTCCTCCTCTTCTTTCTCCTCCTCCTAGTCCTCTGCTTCTCCTTTTTCTTTTCCTTCTCTTTCTTTTTTTCCTTCCTCTTCTTTCCTCCTTCTCTTCACTTGGAAATCCCCTACCCCTAAGTAACACCCCAGAAGTCATAATAATGGTAACAGCAATGAAGAAATGTGACCACTGTGGAGATTTGATAAGCATAGCCCTCACAGACTCATGTATTTGAATGCTTGACCCTAGGGAGAGACACTATAAGGAGGTGTAGTCTTGTTGGAGTAGGTGTGGCCTTGTTGGAGAAAGTGTGGCACTGTGGAGGCATGCTTTGAAGTCATACATGCTCAAGCTACACCCAGTATGAGACACAGTCTCCTTTTGTTGCCTTCAGAGCAAAATATAGAATGCCCAGCTCCTTCTCCAGCACCATGTCTGCCTGGTTTCCTGCCATGATGATAATGAACTAAGCCTCTGAAACTGTAAGCCAGACCCATTAATGTTTTCCTTTATAAGACTGCCACGGTCATGGTGTCTCTTCACAGCAATGAAACCCTATCTAAGACAGCCATCATGACAGGAAAAAAATAAGAGTGATAAAACATACACAATAGACTATTACCAAGTATATGTTCCTGTTCTAGTCTGCTTCTCTGTTTGTGTGACAAAATGCTGACCAAAAATGATTTGGGAAGGAAAGGATATATTTGGTTTACAAATTTAAGTCCATCAATTTAAGTCAGGGAAGATATTCAAGTGAGAACCCAAGGTGGGAGTGGTGGGAAACAGGAGCCGAAGCAGAGACCATGGAGGAACACTTACTGGCTGGCTCAGTTTGCCTTTGCATACAACAAAGGGCCACCTGCACGGGGACAGCCCTCCCTTCACACGTTAATCATCAATCAAGAAAATACCCCAAGAGACATGTCCACAGACCAGTCCAATAGAGGCAATTCCTTAGTTACAGTTCCCTCTTCTCAAGTGACTATAGTTTGTGACAAAAAGTAACCCACACAGTCCCCTATTATTAGAGGATTGCTGAAAATATTTTTGCTCTGTGATTAGAAAACAGACTTCATAGGGTATGGTTAGCATGATTCTCATCCATAGGAGACACCCAGAAGGCAAATCCAAGGTCAGAAAGCAGATTAATAGGGAAAGGAGAAGGGAATTACTTCCTTAGGGCTCAGATCATTCTGTGGGCTTGGGGAGATAGAAGCTCTTACCTCACAAGTGTGAGAACATGAGTTCAAATCTCTAGAACCCACATAAACTGGGGAAGATAGCATGGGTCTGTGATCTGAGCACTCCTATAGAAGTATAGGAGATGGAAACATGAGAATCCCTGGAAGCATGTGGGACAGCTACATGCTTGGTGTACACAACAGCAAACGAAAAGTTTCCATATCAAACAAGGTCGAAGACAAGGACCAACACCCGAGGTTGTCTTCTGGCTCCATATCAAACACATATACACAACCACAACAATGTGTATATGTGCGTGTAGAGATCAGAGGATGACTTTCAGGACTCCCTTCTGTTTTCACCTTGTTGAGGCACACTCCCTCTTGTTTTTGCCATGCCATGTACTCCAGCCTAGCTGTCTCACAAGCTTCTAAGTGATAGAATTGACCCTGGGTCCTCTAAAGGAGCACTCAGTGTTCCTAGCCACTGAGCCATTTCTCAAGCTGCCTTTTTTTTTCTTTAAAATGTTTTCTCTTTTTGTATTTTGAGACAGGAATCTCTCTACATAGTCCTGGCTGTCCTGGAGATGAGGCCGGCCTCAAACTCATAACTCTAACTCTCATCTTGCTTTAAGAATAGTTTTACATGGGTTCTGGGCATCCAACTCCAGACTTCAGGTTTGCAAGGTAAGTGCTTTTCCCCATTGACCCATCTCTATGGTCATAAACAATGTTTAGGAGGTGGTAATGCTAGCAAAGAAGCATGTATAAAGTCCAAATCTAAGACAGCTGGTTGGCACTGAGGACTCCACTTGCAAATGTCCACTGACAAAGGGACTTGGGTGCTGCCATCCTTATCTTGCTCGAATCATCCCCTATGGCTTTCTCTCACTCTAAGCTTCTTCTAACAAATGCTCCGTTTTCTCTCTCTCTCTCTCTCTCTTCTCTCTTTCTCCTTTTTTTTTGATTTTTGTTTGTTTGGTTTGGTTATTGTTGTTGTTTTGTTTTTGTTTTGTTTTTATTTTTATTTGTTCTTTTTCTTTTTTTGTCTTGGTGTGTGTGTACATGTGTGCATGCGTGACTGTGTGTGTGTGTGTGTGTGTGTGTGTGTGTGTGTGTGTGTGTGTTTGAAACAAGGTCTCTCTCTATGTAGCCCTGGCTATTCTTGACCTTGATATGATACTAGGCTGGTCTTGAACTTACATCCACCCACCTCTGTCTCCCAAGGACTGAAATTAATGGCATGTGCCATCAAGCCCAGCACTACACTTCTTTCAAAATGATTTCATTGCATCTTTCAATGAGCCTACAAGGAAAAGCAACAGAGAGAGTGAAGAAGAAAGACAGACAGAATATGCATTTTAAAATACAGGAGCTGCTAGGTTTTGCTGCCTTTTTCTTAGTTGGTGACACATCGCTCCATGCCTGTCATGCTATAAATAAAATGATTTAATTTTATCTCACCTGCTGGAGCGAACGCATCTGCAGCACCAAGGCCCACACACATTTCTTGCCAAGTTTCATTCAGAACCTTACTGCCGCACTTGGAATCCCCCAGCAGCTTCTTTTGCCTGGAACTAAACTCTGAACTCCCTACCACCATACTTCTGACTACTGCAGAGCTCACCCTTCCAGCTCCTAGACCCAGGCTTTAGCAATTCAGCTCTCCCCAAAACAGAGTCTTCAGCCCTGTACTTGGCCTTTGCATTTGCTGAGACATCTGCCTGGCACCCACCAGCCATAGCTGCTTCTCATGCTCGCTGTACAACCTTTTGACGCTACCTTAAAATACCTGTCCTGGAGGCCTCCAAATATCCTGAGAGATAGCTCAGTGGTTAGGTGCACATGTTACTCTTTTAGAGGACCTGGGTTCGGTTGCCAGCACTCACGTGGTGGCTCAGTCTGCAGCTCTGGTTTCATGAGGATCTGATGCTCTCTTCTGGCCTTGTGGGTATTACATACACACGGTTCACATACATACACACACATACATTCATACATACAGGCAAAACACTCATACATCTAAACAAATTTTAATTAAAAATGGTTTACTAGTTCTCCTGATAATTTCAAATAAAGCAGGTCCCTCATTATGCCCCGTCAGACTTCCACATCCATACTCTGTCATTCGATCCACATGTGTGCTCAAATGGGAAAGGTTGTGTGCTGCTCCCAACCCACAGCCACCACGGCCTGAGTCAACAACAGGAACAGACTCTTCTAAGTTTTATGTCTAAAATCTGTATCAGGATACTTACCTAAAAGAAGAGATACCGTGATCACGAAGGTGGTTTTCCCGGGGTGAAGCTTATCCATTCCATCCAGAACATCTAGATATTCTGGTCCCTACCATTTCTCCAAATTCAGGAGACTCAACTGCATATTTGGTGGTAGTGAGGAACTGTATTCATGCTCTCCTGTGGAAAAAAATAAAAACATTTCTTATAAATCCCAACCTTGAATTAAATGGCATTTATAAGCCGTTTTTGGTGATTGGTTTTAAAGTCATGAGGATGAAGCTTCCATGATAGCATTAGCATCCCATAGGTGAGAAGTACACTAGAACTAGATTGATCTATTTATCTATCTGTCTGTCTACTTATTTATCTATTTGTTTATCTAGTTATCTATTTATTTATCTATATATCTACCTCTCTCTTTATTTATCTATTTCTCCCTTTCTTGTTCTCCTCACTATGTGAGGATCAAGATATCTATATATCTGCAGCCTTAAAGACAACTTTCAGAACATTCTAGAATTTCCCCCATCCATTTTACCCACTTCTAGGGAAGCCAGATTAAGGTAGTCCTCTGCAGCAGCCCACAGGGTGTCAGGAAAGTTAAACACGAAGGTCCTGCGAGACTCTTCCTCATCCAGAACTATTGTCTATTGACAAGGCTAATCTTGTGCAGACCTAGTGCAGGTGATGGAATCTACAGCAAGCTCAGGATTACAATGGCTGCATCAGACCCAGAAGATGGTCTTAGTTAGGGTTTTACTGCTGTGAATAGACACCATGTCCAAGGCAACTCTTATAAAGGACAATATTTAATAGAGGCTGGCTTTCAGGTTCAGAGGTTTAGTCCATTATCATCAAGGTGGGAGCATGGCAGCATCTAGGCAGGCATGGTGCAGGCAGAGCTGAGAGTTCTACTACATCTTCATCTGGAGGCTGCAAGTGGTGAAATTGTTATAGCTCACGCCCACGGTGACACACCTACTCTAACAAGGCCACATCCCCTAATAGCGCCATTCCCTGAGCCAAGCATATACAAACCATCACATTGGCCTTCTCTCCCTATCTTCTGGCCCTTACAGTCTTTCTTCCTCATCTGTAATGTTCTCTAAGCCCAAGACGGCAAGATATCAAAGTCTTGTTAAGACATAAGCACTCAATTATCAATTACTCTCAGCACTTTATACAGTATGAATTTCTGCTTTTACCACTGTTCACTACAAAGACAAGTTTCTTTGATTAAGGCTGAGTAACAATTACCTATGAGTATAAATATATTTAGAAGGTAGTTTGGTGCTCTGTCAACCTAGCAACAGTATGAAGTGTTCTCTGAGAGCCTATGAGTTCCCCAGCCAAGTGTTTCTGACTAGACTTGCAGTGCCAAGCATGGACTCCCTCCTATGTAGCAAACCCCAGATCTAATCAGAGAATAATTGGTTATCCCAATAACAGTCATGCTCCTGTTACACAAGAGGCCTAATCATGCCTGGCAGGTCGGTGCTGTTTATAGATTTCACACCCTCTCTGATGAGTTACCTCATACTGATAAATTCTGGCAGAGAGTCATTGTCTTGAGTTCTAAACCTACTGGTGAATCCACCACGTTCCTGTGGATATTTCCAAGCAGATGGTGAAAGCACTGTTAAATTTGAGTCTCCAGACAAAACCAAAAGATATGAGTAGGAGAACAAGAGTTGAAGGGAGGAGGGAACTTAACAAGGATGGGAGGGGTATAAAAGAGAGTAGGTGAGAGCAATCTTGATATAGTTTACACGTGTACGAAATTGTCAGATAAACAAACTTATTAACTAAAACTAAAGCAGAAAAAAATGGAGTAGGTTTATAGGACCAAACGGAAACAGTGCAGTCTAGATGTTTCTTCTACAGCTCAAAGAGGAGGGAATCCCAGGAAACTCCTGAAGGAGGTGTTTCTCAACCCTATCTGAGGCTGAAACATTCCAAGAGTAAGCAGGTTGTCATGTTTCAAGGATGTTGGCTGCAGTTCTAGATTCGACCACTAGATGTCAGTATTCAGTGTGTCGGCGTTATGACCAAACAAACAAAACAAAACAAACAAACAAACAAACAAAACGGCAATCATGAGCAAGTATCATCTTGTTGTCTAAAATCCTATGAAGGGTTGCTTATGAATTCCTTAGAGATAATCTATGCATCAAATTACTGCAAACCTAATACCTTACAAAAAGTCAGGTGAAATTAAGGTAGCAAGGTAAATATCTCCCTTCAAAACCGATGGGATTCCTTACTAACAGGCTTTGCATGTGAATCATCTACTTCCCGTTCCTTTATTTTTGTTTGTTTGTGCTTTGACTTCCTGTGGTCTCGAAAACTCTGTAGAAGATTAACTAACTTTCTACACATGACAAACAACTCATCTATTGTAAGCTTTAATCGTCAACTTGATTGAACCTGGGCTCAACTAAGAGACAAGCCTGTCTGAGACAGGTCACTGCCTGTGACCTGTGGACTGAAGGTCATCGGCTCTCCATGAATTGTCTAGGCCTTCAACACTAGATTAAGACAGCTGAGGCATCCAGCTGGGTGGACTGGGCTACTGGGCTCTCACCCTCTCTAGTGTCCAGACAGCCACTGTTGAACGATCCAGTCCATACTGTACAGACCAATCTAATAAAACCCCTATATAATAGCTACTCTTGAGACCCTGTCTCAAAACAAACAACAGCAACAACAAAAACATTCTGTCAATTCTGCTCCTCTAAGTCATCTGCTCTCAGCTGTGGGTTGTGAGCCCTTTTGGGGGTTGAAAGATCCTTTCACAAGGGGTCACAGATCAGATATCCCGCATAACAGATATTTTCATTATAATTCATAACAGTAGAAGAATTATAGTTATGAAGTAGCAAGGAAAGTAATGTTATGGTTGGAGTCAACACAACATGAACTGTATTAAAGGGTGGAAACATTGGGATGGTTGAGAACCACTGCTCTATGTAAACCTAGCTAATATATCTATACGATTATTGGTTCCACTATGCAGACTACACAGTCTAGAACCCACCCCCCAAAACACACACACACAGACACACACACATACACACACACACATACACCTTCTGCCCCCTTCTCTGTTGTGTCTGTCATGCCTTTGTGTGTGTGTGTGTGTGTGTGCGCGTGTGTGCGTGCGTGCACAAACACACATACGCACGCACACACCCTTTCTCTCTTTCTCTTCTCCCTTTCTCCCTATGGAGACTTCCCTGGCCTCAATCCTTAGGGCCACTGAACTCAGCTGAGTACAGCTTCCCAATAAACCTGCCTTTAATAAATTCTAATATGGCTATTGTGAACACTGGACCAAGCCACCTTTGCAGGGATCACAGAGGGCTCAAAGTAGGTTCTATGTGAGTCTGGCAGTGAGAAAGCTGCCTAGAAATGAGAACAGCCAGAAGGCTGCCTGAGAGAGAGATTGGCCCAAGGAAAGGTATGGTAAACAAGAGCAGAGAGGGTCAGAGCAGGACAGCAAGAGCTAGTGCATCACCCACATGAATAGAAAGCACCATGGAAGAGAGAGGTTCTGGGAACATTAAAACTCCTTCTAATCTGAGTCCCGATACCATTCAAGCTTTCTTTCTCACTTCCAGATGCTTTCTGCACAGGTGAGCTACTCCTTTGTTGCCTGTGATGTTCCTGCAGATGATAAGACAGAGACCGATAGAGCCACAGAGACAAATATTCTTGCCCAAGTCTGGAGATGACAGCCTTTGCAATCTTCCAAGCCTAGAAGAGCCATGAGATCA
>NW_021604693.1:822780-849632 GCF_004785775.1 Grammomys surdaster | reverse complement strand
GAGAGAGAGAGAGAGAGAGAGAGAGAGAGAGAGAGAGAGAGAGAGAGAAGGGACAGAAAGACAGAGAGACAGAGAGGCCCTTTTATAGCAAGCCAAGCCTACCTGGCTGTTGCTAGGTAACTGTAGGGCGGAGCATAGAAGGAATGCCAACACTATTCATTCATTTGGGGCCCATAATAATCAATTGCTTATTCCCTTTGAGGAAAGGAGTGTATTTTGGAGGTAAGCGTTCTGGTTTTGCCTTGGCGTCAACAGTAGCTGGCACTAAGGAAATCACCCATTCTTCAAAGACTGATCAAAAGGGAAGAGGGTTTCCCAAGTGTTCCACCAGACAAAGATTCCAGCTGCTTTTCTGGCAAGATGTGGGGGAGAACAGCCAAAGGGAAATGGCACCAGTCAGAGCACCCCATTTTCCTTGTCTTGATGTCGGAAATTGGAGCAGTGGAGAAAGGGAGAGAATAAGGGGACAGAACAGGACAGTCTGTGCTCTGCTCCCTTCCTTTGTCCTGTAAGGGTCTCATTAAGGCTTGCACTGGGACTAAGAGATGCAACTTTGAGCTGAGCCATAGTTAGCCATTTTCATATTAAGTTAGGCTGGATGTTAAGGCCCCTGAAATTCCAACCATTGGACAACCCCAAAACAATAAAATATAGAAGGCATTCTCCAGATTATGGCCCCGGCGGGGGGTGGGGGGAGACAGGAGGAGGAAGAGGAGGAGGAGGAGAAAGGAAGGAAGGAAGGAAGGAAGGAAGGAAGGAAGGAAGGAAGGAAGGAAGGAAGGAAACAAGAAAAGATAAAACTGGGCCTCAGCTGGGCAGAATGCCACATATGTTTCTCTGTGAGTTCCAGAACAGCCTGGTCTACATAGCAAGTTCCAGGCTAGCCAGGACTACATAGCTCTGGCCCTGTCTCAAAAAGGATGTGTGTGGTGAGGTATGTAGAAATGTCCCAATGTTTTAAAGCACTGGCTGCTCTTCCAGAGGCCCTGGGTTCAGCTCCCAGCACACACACAGTGTTTCATAACTATCTGTAACTCCAGGTCCAGGGCTTCCTCATCTGTCTTCTGTGGGCACTAGGCACACACGTGTTGCACAGACTTACAGAAAGTCAAAACAAGCATACACATTTAAAATAAATAAAACAAAAAGGGAGCCTCAAACACCGAGTATGAAGAAAGATGAGAAAGGCAAAGCTGTGTCTGCTTACACAGGGAGCCCCAACTTAATTTTTGAAGATGTTTGCAACATTTATTTATTTATTTTACATACATGTGTGGTGTGTGTGTGTGTGTGTGTGTGTGTGTAATTGAAGTCAGCTCTCTCCCTCCACTATGTAGGTTCCAGGAAAAGTCAGGTCATTAGACTTAGTGGCAATCACTTTTACTTTTATTTTTTTAGATTCTTTGTATAGTTCTTTTTGTTTCTTTTTTCTTTCTTTATTTCTTTTCTCTTATTAACCATTCCAGTCATTTACATCTCAAATGATATTCCCTTTCCCAGTTATCCTTCCACAAAGCTCCCATCCTACATCCACCCTCTCCCCACTCCCCTTTGCCTCTATGAGGGTGCTCCCCCACCCATCCACCCTCTCTGGTCCCATGGCTCCAGAATCCCCTTGCATTAGCAATCACCTTATTAGCTGGTCCCTTACGCTGGTGCAAGACCTCATATTTAAAATTCTTCTATTGTGTGTGTGTGTGTGTGTTTTTAATTCAGACTGCTTTTTAAAGAATATTTTAATTTTAGAATAATATCAGATTATTGATACTAGTATTAGCTTTATTCAGTTGCCTAGGCAAGTTGCCAACTGCAGAGTTCCTAAACATCTTTCTCGTATTCTCTCGTGTTATCATCTCACGTTCCTAAGATACTTTGTCACAGCTGATGAGCCATGTGGTCACATTGTTGTTGACTGCAGTTCACAGTGTACTCAGATTCCCTCTGCTTTGCCTTTATGCCATTTCTGTCTTGTCCTGTTACATTTGTCCCTCCTATCGCCTCAGCCTCCTCTTGGCCTTGGCAGTTTCACAGGCTTCTATTGTTTTAGTAACCTTGAGCACTGGCGAAAGGTTTTG
Source organism: Grammomys surdaster (assembly GCF_004785775.1). Classification (NCBI taxonomy): domain Eukaryota; kingdom Metazoa; phylum Chordata; class Mammalia; order Rodentia; family Muridae; genus Grammomys; species Grammomys surdaster. The sequence goes on along the minus strand of NW_021604693.1, from coordinate 847,557 downwards.
TAAAATGTTCCTCCTTTGCTGTGCGCTCCAGTTTGTGTGTGTGTGTTTCATGTGTGTACACATGTATGCATGAATGTATTTAAGCGTGTTCACATATGTGAGGATTTTTGTGCGTCAACGTGCACATATATGTGGACGTCAGACAAGTGTCTTCCTGTGTTTATTCACTAAGGTAGAGTCTCTTGTTGAACACAGGGCTTGGAGAGTTTGCTAGCTACTGAGCATCTCAGATTCCCCTATCTCTGCCTTCTGAGACCTGAGATTAAAGATAGGCCACCATGCTTCCATAGTTTACTCACCTGCTGTTTCCAACAACAGAGCTATGCCTCCCTCATCCATGCCAAGTATTCCAAAGTCCATGACAAGAGGGGACATTTATCATTCAATTAACCACAGATGTGGAGTTATCTTTTTAACGGTGGTGACTGGTGACTTTGGCCTTGGTCACTGGCTGAGGAAGCTTTTGTCAGGTTTCTCAACTTTAAATTTTTCCCTTTTTATTTCTCCTTTCCAGGAATGTTTGTTTTAGAAGGGAGTTAGGGAGTTTGGCCCATTCTTTGGGACCAAGTTCTTACCATTCTTCTATTGCCCAGCTAGTCTTGAGATTGAGGCTTGTTTCAGTGTTTGGTCAGCTTGCCAGGGGTCATATCACTTTTAAAAAGGGACTCTCCCTCTTCTAGCAGCTGTAAAATGCCAATAGGTCCTCAATTAGTGGTGGCATTGTGTGCTAACCTTGAGCAAGTTTTCATAATGTCACATTTCCATAAATTCATAAGTTTATCTGACATGTTATGTCTGGAAAATACATTTACTTGAAGTTATCCACTTCTGAAGAGATCCCTCAGCCTTGGAGGGGGCGGGTGTAATATGGACATCCAATCTGCGGCTGAGAACCCCAGAGGTTTTTGTTCTCTATACAGTAACCAGTTGAGGGTTTCTATGTTAATTGCTACTTCTGGAAGGAGAAGCTTCTCTGAGGAGAGTTGAGAAATTATCTGATCTATGAATACAGTAATAAGTCAGTGTTTTAATATTATATTCATTTGGCAGAACAATATTGGCTCTCCCCTGGGGACTATGACCTATGTAGCCACAGATTCTTGGCCCTTTAATCGTTCTAGGTATGGATTCTCTGCCATCCTCTGTGGATAGATATTCAGACTGTTTCTAGCCCTGGATTATTAGGAATTTAGCTGCTATGTAAGTTTTTTCATAGTTTTTATTGTGGATGAATGTCTTCATTTTTCCTGAGTAAATAAATACCTAAGAATAGACTTGGCAGATCAAGGTAGGAGTTCTGCAGAGAAGCAGCACAAATGGATGGATGAGTGATGGATGAATGGGTAAGTAAATACAAGATGAGTGATGGATAGATAGATGGATGGATGGATGGATGGATGGATGGATAGATAGATAGACTGACTGCACTACTGGTACCAAGTTCTGTATTGCTTAACTTTTTATTTGAGCGTAGGATTCTAAAGGGAGAGGATGTAATACTGGAAGGGTCATGGCAGCAGGAGACTGGAGCTGAAAGCTGAGAGATCACATTTTTAACTACAAGCATGAAACAGAGAAAACAATCTGAAAGTGTCGTGAGGCTAAAACTCTCAGAAGCCCTCCCTAGTGATGTACTTCCTCAAGCAAGGCACCTCCTCCTAAAGGTTCCATGACAGCTGCCACTAACTGGGGACCAAGTGTTCAAGTTCATGAGTCTGCGAGGGAGAGAGCAGGCATTTCTCATTTGATGCACCACAGACAGACAGATGCATACATGTATGCGTACATACATACATATATACATACATAGGTAGACACATAGATACAAATATAGACTGAATTAAATTTATGATGAGAATTGGCTCAACAACTATGGAAGCCAAAAAGACCCAGAGAAGCAAGAAGTTGGCATCACCTTGAGTCTGAAGGCCAGAGAGTCAGGTGTTCAAGTGTCCTACACCAGGAGAAGAGAATGTTACAGGCATGGAATAGAGTGCCCTTTTCTAATCCTCAATAGATGGAGGAAGAATCCTGCATCTGCATGATGAACTGAAATCTAATCTCTAACAACTGCTCTCAGACACACTCAATGTGAAAAAAGAAGTAATACTAGATATTGTACCAATAATTCATGTATCCCCAACCCAGCCATGTCAGCACACAAAATTAGCAACTCTACCATCTGGACTCACGTCAGGTAGCTCAGCTGTGAGGTGCAAGCTGTCAGTTATTTGAGTATATGCTTGAAGGTCACCCACACGCAGTAAGAGCCATTTCCCAAGTGTCTTCTGTATCCAGAAGCAATCATTTTTCCCATTACATAGTCAAATAGAATATTTACTTAGTTTAATTGTTATTAGTATTTATTTATCATACATTGCAATTTGTTACATAATATTTTTCACTGTGTGTGTGTGTGTGAATGTAATCTAATTCCACATATGAAAGAAAACATGCAATATTTGTCTTTATAAATCTGGCTTATTTCACTTAACACGAGGATCTCCAGTTCCATCTAATTTCTTGCAAACAATGATTCATTCCTTTTTACTGCTACACAAGATTCCATTGTGTGTATACATAACACTTTTTTTTAATCCATTCATCAGCTGATGGATACCATGGCTGATTCTGTAACTTGACAACTGTGCACAGTGCTGCGGTAAATACAGATGTGTGGGCATCTCAGGGGTACCTTCACTTAAATATTTCCTTTTTCCTAAAGTCGTACACTCTATGTCTCCTTTGCCTTACCTACTAAATGAACATGGGTAGCTATTATCTATAGGAAGCTGTGTTGCTTCCTTTTAGGACACAAAGCAGTGCCAGGAAAAGGGTAGAGACCTGTATCGTGTATGAGACCTGTAGGACAATGAATCATAGCTGATTCCATTTAGTGAGGACCTACTGTGTGCTAGGAATAGGAAGCAGAACATAGTAGTATTTCCAGGAACCTCCACCTACCTAGCTAACCAGTAAGGCTCCTATAGTCTAAGGAGAATCTCTCAGCTGAGACTTGCTCCTACCCTCTGTCAGGAAGAGCTGGGTATGAGGCCCCTAGAGAAGGTGCATCACTACCCTTCCTGAGCTTCTCTCACATTTCTCTGGCTCAGCATCACCATGCCCCACCCATTCCTCTGCTTGCCCCTTGCATGCCAGCGTGGCACAGTGTCTGGATAGACCAGAGCTTGCAGACCAGCCAACTCCAACCCACGGACAGGTTTTATTTGGCCCACATAATCTTTTTTTTATTTGAATTCATTTTAACGTTTAAAAGCTGAGGGATTTTTGCTTTAAAAATATCCAGATTTCAGTCTTCGTTTAGAAATTTGGAACATCTGGTAAGGCTGGTTTCCTCTTCCCATATGGCAACACTGGCTGAAACTAAATGGCATCAATCACGTGTCCAGCTTCTCTACACCCAGCTTGAATTGATGCCTATGGGACCTGAGGTTACTGGGAAATAGTGTCCCCAGCTGGGGACTCTGGAGACCAACAAAGACCATATCTCCATGTCTCCATATGTCCATATCCAGATTTTTTTAAAAAGGGGGGGGGCATAATGCCAAGTGCAGGTCAAGCCAACAGATCTGTATCAGATAGTACCACACATCTCTGACGTAATAAGACAGGCGTCTTGAGTTTAATCAATACAGACTGAAGCAATTCCCCAACGAGGCTGCCTTCTGGGATCAAACCACACATCCAAGAGGGAGAGAGATGGAGACAAATGGAATGGATGGGCAGACAGAGAGGCAATAGGTTCAAATTCTCTCTCTCTGTCTGTCTCTCTCTCTCTCCTCTCTCTCTCTCTCTCTCTCTCTCTCTCTCTCTCTCTCTCTCTCTCTTTCTATCCCTCTCTCCCTCTGTCTCCCTCTCCCCCCTTCTGTGTGTGTGTCTGTGTGTGTGTCTGTGTGTCTGTGTGTCTGTGTCCATATGTCCATGTATCTGTGTATCTGTGAATCTGTACCAGATTACTGTTTCCCATTGGAGTTTTTGATTCTATGAGTCGGGATGCCACTACTTACCTTTTCTGGCCCTCACTTGTTTTTAAGCTGACACATAAAATATCTATCCTCTCAGTTGTAAAGATCAAGAAATAAAGACTTGAGATTCAGAACCCACATAAAGTCAGTCAGAAGGCCTCCAGCTGCTCGTCTCAGAGTCTTTGTTACTTCCAAGCCTCGTGCAGACTGTTTGGTTGGGATGGTGAGAAATATGAGGTCACCCAACTTCTTACTTCTACTTGTTATTGTCATTACCATCGCCACCACCGTTGCCATTATCATGATCATCATGACTGTCATCACCACCATCACCACCATCTTCATCATCAGTCTCCACAGCCACCATCATCAACACCATGAGAAATCTTGTCATCTGCATGATCACCATCATCCTTATCACCACCACCACCATCATCTTCAGGAGCTGCATCCCCATCACCACTGTAATAATTACCATCACCACCATCACGACCATCACCGTTATCACCTCCACCATCACAATTCTACCATCCCCATGACTTCCATCAGTATCATCAGGACCATTAAAGTCATCACCAACATCACCATTACTTCTCTTGCTAGCCCTTTTCTACCATCCTCAACCAAAATACAGGAATGGGATGGGGGAGGTGGATCAACTCTTACTCCTTTCCATCCCATGCCCTCTCCCAGCCAGACAGAAGCATTACTGGGCATTCCAGGGGCAAGGATTACCCCTTCTCCACACCAAAGGGGACACTTGAGCAGAATCCTGGGAATGTTAGTTTTAGGTCACACAGTTCAGGTCTGAGTGATGATTTCGTGGTGGTCAGGTTCCCTCCAGAGTCTCAATACCTGCCTGTGTGAGTTTAGCAGCTTCCCATGAGACCCAACACAAATACTTTGGCTAGAAGACAGCTTGTACGCTTTACAGTGAGTGGCAAGGGGTGGGGGTCATTCTATAGACTGAAGCAGTTTAGAGGAGGTCTCAAACATGTGGGAAGCTACCATACACACATGGGATGAGTCCCTATATAGATAACTAGAATCCTACTCAAAGGGGGTGGGGTCCTTATATAAACAGTCCTCACAACGTGTGTAGGTCTTTCCGGAAGGGTCCACTCACACAGTTAGATTTCTGTCTAGAAACTGTGTCCATATAGAGGTTAGGACAAAATGTGTCGCGGAGGAGGAGACTTTTACCTAAGCAGAGGCTGTCTTTACAAACAGAAAAGTGAGAGATTTTTTTCATTGGCGCGCCCTGGCTAAATGATGCTCAAACACTAATGACCTTTCCACCAAGGTGAAGGTTTTACATAAGGATAAAGAGCTTGTGTGCCTCAAAGAGAAATCCCAGTATCCTGGCTCTTGTACGGAGACAGGGACACGGCGGGCTAATCCAGTTTGTTCTCAGCACAGTGCAGCCCGGGGTACCAGACTTGAGCAAAGACCCTTCACCTGCTCAGGCAGCAGGTGGGAGCCCGGGAGAGGGCGGAGCCACGGGGCCCACTGCTCACGCCGCATTGCCCCCGGTGGCCGCCAGAGGCAGCACTGAGGCGCTGCCTCGCCTCCCCCCTCCCCAATCTCCACCCCCCGCCCTCCGGGCTCCTGCTCCCGGGAGCCCCGCAAACCCCGCTCCGCCCGCGCCCCGCACAGCACCGAGGCTCCCGGCCCGGTCCGCCCCGCTGCCCCTCCCCGGGGCCATGGGGGCACCCCCGGGCTACCGACCCTCTGCCTGGGTGCATCTCCTCCACCAGCTGCCTCGCGCCGACTTCCAGCTCCGCCCGGTGCCCAGCGGCTTTGCTCCCCGCGACCAAGAGTACCAGCAGGTGGGATGGCAAACCTGGGCCAGGTCCCCTGGGAACAGGAGGCTGGGTCAGAGTTCCGGCGTCTTAGGGACTGGGGACCCGGCCTGGATTTGTGAGTACAAGTCCAAGATTAGAGGTAGAGAGCTCATACCTTGAGGTTCCCCTAGGACTTGCGCTGGGGGTGCAGACCCCTCTTTCCCTAGATAAGGAGAGCTGGGATCCTAGACTTCCAAGAGTCCTGAATGGGAGGAGATGGGGCCCCAACATTTGGGTTTCTGAGACCTGCCTAGAAAAACAGTCTCTAGGGTCATCTAAGGAAAGGTTCGTTCTTGAGGTCCCAGGCGAGAAGGACCCCGCCCCCACAGGATCCCAACTGGTAAATATGTCCCAGATTAAAAAAAGAGTGGGGGGGGGGACTGAGAGAGGGAAGGCAGGGGAGGCAGCTGAGGTCTGGGACGGATTGATATCCTCAAATAGGGAATAGAGACCAGGGCTCGGGAAATCAGATGAGATGGGGTGAGGATTCAAGGTGTTTTTAGCCTGTCCCAGGAGGGAAAGGGTTGTTAGGGTGACAGAGAGTGTTGGGATAGAGATGTGGTTAGGTTCCGGGCTAAGGAAGCCAACAGGCCTGGGTCTCAGGAGGGTGAGGCTGGTGGTGGACCCTTACAGACTCTGGGGTCCCTAGGAAAAGAGGCCCAGCTGCAGCTCGTAGGGGGGCGGAGGTGCTGTCCCCTGACCCAGTTTAATTCAAGTCCGTGACTTTGAGATTAATGAGGAGAAAAGCTTGGCTGAGCTGGGGGCCTGATGGGGGGCTGGGAGTTGGCCCTGCCCTCCCCTCAAGTCTGAACCTCTGCGGCTGACCAGGGTGGCTTCTGGGAAAGGGGCACAGGGTTGGGAGAGCTTCAAGGGAGGGGGATGTTCCCAGAAAAGCAGCAAGGGGGTTCGTGTGCTGGTGTGCTTGCTATTTGGGTCATGGCTGGCACAGCCTGAGCGGCTCCTCCCTGCCTACTCCACCCGCCCCCTCTCCCCTCCAAACGAGGACCGCCATCCCCTCGCCCACAGCCACTTACACAATCACAGCCTCCAGACGGTTGGTCCACCCACTCCCAGCCAGACTCACGGGGCTTATGGCTCTGGAGAGTTCCTCAGCCACGAGGGATCCCCCTTGGGCCCCCAGTATCACCACAGTTGCTCAGAGCAGTTCACTCAACCCGATACTCATCAGTCAGAGTCACAGCTGAGGCACACACAGTCGCATCCCTGGGACATTATTCTTCATGGAAATGACCACTGTGAGCATAGAAAAATAGACTCTGAGAGAGACTCTGAGATAGGACCTGCACAACCATATGACCAGTCACGTATACATAGCACACTCATGTGGACACCGTCACACACACGGGCACACTCATACATTATGCACACCTACCCCACCTTATAAGTGCACAAGCTCACACACACACGCTCACAAACACACTCATAGTCTACCTAATTATTGCCCACAAGTATTCTGTTGCATACAGGCACGCAGCATGATCTACACAAACACCCCATACTCGCTCTCCATATGCCCTCATCTGGTGGAAGGCAAATTCACAGCCACATCAACACTGCACACACTCATCAGGCACACAGGTGATGTGGAGGACAGGCAGCTGTGCCATGGGTTAAGGACAGTGGCCCCTGGGACTGCAGGGTTGTGATTCCAGACCTCACACTTCCACTACCCTGCTATGTAACTCTAGGAAAACCATGTCCAGCCCTGGGCCTTTGAGGAGACATGAGACACAGGTCTCCTCAAAGACCCTACCTTATGCAGATTCCACTATCCTATAATTTATTTAAGACATGGCCTCACTCTCTAGTCCAGGCTGACTGGAGTTTATCATAGTCTAGCCTGAAATTGTGGCCGTTTTCTTGCCTCAGCTGCCAGCATGCTGGAACACACCTAGATCAGAGCCACCCTGTTCTGCAAGGTGTTGCAGCTGTCAGCATCCTTTCAGCCTACCTTTCCTTTCTTCTATCCTTTGGGTCTCACTATAAACTCTGCTTTTTTTTTTCCTAGTTCTTTATACACCTCTGTCTTCTCTGTCTCTCTCCTCTATCTCTGACTTAATCCGTCTGGTGTTTGGTGTGTCTTATCTCTACATCTCTCTCTTCTTTCCTTGGCTGCCTCTGTCTGTCTGCATCTTCATCTCTTTTGCTCGTTCAGTCTTCCGTATCTCCGTATCTCCATCCCTGAGTCTTTTCACACACACACACAGTCACGGCAACCGTTTCCATCCCCAGCTCTGGGGTGACAGACTGAGTTGCAGTTGGTGTGTAAGCTCAGCAGCAGGAGGGAGAGACGGGTAGAGGAGGCTACCTCCCCTCCTCTCCTGAGGTACAGAAATGGGAGCCTTCCTGGCCCTTATTCCCATACAGTTCAGAGAGAGCATTAGCAAATCCTTGGGACATGTTGTATTTCAATTGCCATGGAGCGGAGGAGGAACCTCTTGTCTGGGACATGACAGTACCCTCTGAGGCTTCTCACCACCTCTTCCTCAGGCTCTGCTGCTGGTGGCAGCCTTGGCTGGGCTGGGTTTGGGCCTCAGCCTCATCTTCATCGCTGTCTACCTCATCCGCTTCTGCTGCTGCAGGCCTCCAGAACCCCCTGGGGCCAAGAGTCCCCCACCTGGAGGAGGCTGTGTCACCTGGAGCTGCATCGCTGCCCTTCTCGTGGGCTGGTAATGGGGCCCCAGGGTGGGTAGGGGGAGGGGACAGAGTTTCTTATATTTGCTGTACATCTTCTTCAAGATACCTTGGGGGTATGAGCCCAGAGTTGGGAGGGAGAATCTCTAGCACTAAGAGTGCCTGCCTGCCTGCCTGCCCTTTGAGTGGAGGGATAGAGAGGCTTAAGGAGGGTGAAACAGCTGGCCTAGGAGTAGAAAAGAACGCCTGCTATAGGCTTGGAGATTTCAGTGGTTCACATTGGCCAGTGGTGCTGTCTAGGGGAGTGAGATACTCTCTAGACTTCAGTTTCTCCATCTATAATGTGTCTTTTGCAGCACTACCCATACCCTAGTTACACTAAGAATAGACTAGAGTGTACAGTGTGTGGGTCCTGGATGTCCCCTGTCAGTGTTAACACTGATCAAACTCATTCATTCATTCATCAACTCATTCATTCAACAACTGAGCATAACTAGTCTGTGCCAGGCACTGAACATGCCGGAGAAGACACTCTGTGATTTCAGCCAAAGTTCCAATCAGGGAAACAGACCTTACAGGGTCACCACCAGGAGCATCCATCCGCTCAGCCCACTCTAAAGCTGGGTCTGAGTCCTTGTGATGAGAGCTGTGCTCAAGATTGCCACACATGGTCCTGTATGAGAGAGCCTCAGAGAGGGAGAGAACATAACTTTTTAAGCCTCTATGGTCTAAGAGGCAAGTGGAGAGTTGGACTCATGGTATAAGAACCCTCCAGGGAGAACTCAATAAGAACTGCCTAAGAGTTTCATCGAACTTGACACCAAGATTGCTGGCTCTGAGTAAAGCCCCTACCAGGTCATGGTTAGTCAGGGGGCTGAGACCTGCTGGGGACCTCATACATGGCCAGCAGGAGTCCTTTAGGAATATGGTGTCCCCTCCAGCCAGCTAGGCATGGCCTGGAGTACTCACCCCAGTCTGGGCTCTGGGCCACTCTTCCTCAATGTAGGAAGAAGAGGGTGTGTGTTTGGGAGTATATGGGGGTTGGGAGCCCTATATCCAAGATTTTTTTTTCTCATCGGGCTCTCTAGAATGGGGGTGGATGGGGGTGGGATGTTGACAAAGGCCCAGTGGGGGAGAGACACAGCCCCAGCCCCCTCAAAGCCCAGGAATAAGAGGAGCTTTGTAGGGTTCTGAACAATGGGGCAAGGGCGGTAGGCTCCCATCCAAGGAATAGGGTGGGGCCTGTGTAGCCCAAGGCTGGGAACTGTGAGGGCATCAGGCTCTCGCCCCCTCCAGTGTGAAGTACAGACTAAGGGAGGAAAGTGGGTCCCCATATTCAAGCTCTACAATGGATGTCTGTGTGTTGGCTGGGCAGAGACAGGGGCCCAGCTCTTGGCCTGGCCTCCAGCCCTCCCTCCCACATTCTCTCACTCAGTCTCTTCCAGCTGGCTGGATGCCTGGATCCCTGGGCATCATAGGGGAAGGCTTAGAGCTCCGGGCACAATGTCTTTTACAAAAGAATAGGGTCTAGGGCATTTAGGAGGAAGGGGTAAGGAACACCTGGGCTAGAAGAGACAGCTGTTGGCCGAATGATTCCTAAGCCAAGGCTGCAAATGCTGAATGTCTTTGCAAAGAATGTGGGACTTGGTTGTGAGCTGACCATAATTAGGAACTGATAACCTTTAATCCAGGGCTAGCTAGGCAAAAGCCAGGGTTCCACTCTGGGGAGGTGTGAGTTAAATCTGGGGGCTCCTTCTTTTCCACCACTCCACCCACCATTAGCATCACAATGACGTCTCTCCAGCAGGGGGAGCGAGGTCTTCAGGTTACCTTGGCAACTAGTGGAGGCCAGCCTTGAGCTGTTCTTTTTTTCCCACGGAGGATGAACCAATAGGGTGGATGCAGAGATTGGATAGGCAAATGAAGAAGCGGGGTGGACGGGTATGTATGTGGAGGCATGGTGCCACCCTCCAGGGTCTGAGACTGGTTGGTATTTCTTCTTCCTTTTACTTTCAGTGCAGGCATTGGCATTGGTTTCTATGGTAACAGCGAGACCAGCGATGGGGTGTCCCAGCTCAGCTCAGCACTGCTGCACGCCAACCACACGCTCAGCACCATTGATGACTTGGTGAGGGAGCCAGCCACTGACCAGACTGCACACTCATGCCCCAGTTGGTTTTCACATGGGGATGTAGTCCCCCACTGGAAAACAAATGCAGCCAAATCAAAGCAGATTTCAGGCCCAAAACTTAATCCAGAACTGCAAACTCAGACCTGCAGACCGTAGACCATATGTTCAACCCCAACCCTGCAAACTGGAGCTGGATCTAGATTCAGACTAAGCCTGGACACTCACATCTAGCCCCAGGCCTGCACTTCAGTTTATATTCCAAGCACTAAGGATACCAGCACCTTCTCTCAGGCCAGATCCAAAGCTACAGACCCTATCCTAGCTGAAATGCAAGTTCAGGAACCCCCACGCCCCACTGTGAGCTTTGGTGTACCTAGGATTCCAGAGTTCAGGCAGGGCTAAGATGCAGCCCACTTCCAACCTTGAAGTTCATTCAGTACCTAATAATCAGATTTCAGACCCCATCCTCAAAAAGGCAGATGCAGACTTCAGATCGCTCTCTTCCATTTTGACCTATCAACACAGAGGTTAGAATCTTTACCTTGGACTCAAGCCCCTTGACCAACTAGAGCTCCTAACAAGACCTGGGAGCCTCACCTTGACTCACCTTCCCTCAGTCTCCGGATGCCCCAGACTCTAGATCATCAGGCACCTGACACTCCTTAATCCTGTTTCATCGCCCCTTCCCCCCCACCCCACCCCCACCCCCCGTCCACAACCCTAGGCTTTGAGTAAAAACCATCCCAGACATGAGACTATGTCATCTTCCCAGGTGCTGGAAACGGTAGAGAGGCTGGGTGAGGCCGTGAGGTCGGAGCTGACCACCCTGGAAGAAGTGCTATCAGAACGCATGGAGTTGGTGGCTGCCACCAGGGGAGCCCGAAGGCAGGCTGAGGCTGCAGCTCAGCACTTGCAAGGACTAGCCTTCTGGCAAGGAGTGTCCCTGAACCCAGTACAGGTGGCTGAAGATGTGACTTTCGTGGAGGAGTACAGGTGGGAGAAGGATTTTCCTTTTTTTTTTGTTTGTTTGTTTGTTTGTTTTTTCGAGACAGGGTTTCTCTGTGTAGCCCTGGCTGTCCTGGAACTGACTCAGTAGACCAGGCTGGCCTCGAACTCAGAAATCTGCCTGCCTCTGCCTCCCAAGTGCTGGGATCAAAGGCGTGCGCCACCACCGCCCGGCGAGAAGGATTTTCCTATTTATTTTTTAAGCATTGTGGTCTCAAACTAGATCCTGGGGATGTGGGATAGTATCTAAGGAGTTTAATTTGTCCCACTGGTTGAAAAAGAAGCTACCGGCTCCTGGTAGGTGGAAACAGGATGCTGTCCATTATCCTATAGGCTAGCTCCACTGTTGAGAATTACCGGGTTGTGAATGTAAAACAAGCTGATATACTCAGCTGTGATGACAGGGAGCACCCTCATAGTTACATACCCCATCAATGGCCACCCATCTCACTCACTCACTCACTCAGCCATTCCATGAATGAGTCATTCAGCCTGTATATCACCGTTCCACACAGTTTCTCCTGGACTAACCCTAGTAACAATCCTACCTACTGGATTATTCCGGAGGCAACCGAGTTCATCTGGTGAAAGACAGTGTGCACATGATTGGGGACCTCAGCTTCAGGAGGCCACTCCTCTGTATTTGTAGGTCCTTAAACAAGTTTCTTCCCATCCCTGGGCCTCAGTTTACCCACCTTAAAGTGAGTCCTGTTGTGCACAGCTCAAAATGGATTGAGGAGAGTTAGTTAATAACTCTGAATGTCTGAAACAACAAGCACACAGTAGCAGATGAGACAGTGCCAGTAAAACACAGATATACCAAGCACTGGGGATAATACAGGAAATCCCACCTAGGAGGGAGGGAATGCAATATAAAACAGGCCCACGAAGCCAGGCCTGGGGGTATGTATAGGCCTGTAATCTCAACTGCTCCGGAGACTCAGTAAAAGGATTAAAAACTCAAGGCCTGTGTGGGCTACAGATTTCAAGGCCAGTATGAATAACTTAGTGAGACATTGTCTCCAAATAAAAAGTAAAAAGGCTGAGAATGTGATAATGGAAGAATATTTGCCTAGAATCTGCTGATAAGGGATTGAGAGTGTGGTAAAACATCTGCCTAGAATCCCCCAGTGAGGGGCTGGGGACGTGGATCAGTGGTAGAGCTCCTGCCTAGAATCCCCCAGTGAAGGGTTGGAGTGTGGCTCAGTGGTAGAGCTCCTGCCTAGAATCCCCCAGTGAAGGGTTGGAGTGTGGCTCAGTGGTAGAGCTCCTGCCTAGAATCCTCCAGTGAAGGGTTGGAGTGTGGCTCAGTGGTAGAGCTCCTGCCTAGAATCCACCAGTGAAAGGTTGGGAGTATGGCTCACCTAGAATCCACTACTGAAGATCTGAGAATATGACTCAGGGATAGAGTTGCCTACCTAACCTGTGTGAGGCTCTGTGTTCATAGTAGCATCAGAGGGGAGTGGGAGGATCTGGATGGTTCAGTGATTAAGAGCACTTGCTGTGCTTTGCTTGTAGAGGACCTAGGTTCAGTTCTCAGCACTCATATGCTGGCTCACAACTATCTGTAACTCCAGTTCTGTGGGATCCAAGACTTTCTTCTCACCTCTGCAGACACCAGGCATGTATTTGGTAGACATACATACATGAAGGCACAAACACCTACCTGTACATATGAAATAAAAATATTTTTAAAAAGCAAGCACATTTTCTGTAAGGTGAGTAATTAATGAGTGGTTTGGAGAAAATTAAATAGGAAGGGGTTTGTCTGGGGACAGGCAAGCAGCTTGTGTCAGGGTGTTTCGAAGGGCCATACTAAAGGGTGGTACTTGAGGGGACAGGACAAACTGTGCAGCCCTCTGAGGCAGCCATCCATCTCAGCAGCCAACACGACCAGGCTTCATGTACTCATGGTTATCTCATTCCTGCTTGCTTTGAGCTAATACCCCTGAATCTCCTATTCTCAAGCACGAGGCCGAGATCTTTGGTACAAGCACACTGGGGCTGAACCAATCCCGGCTGAGGATACATGGTGGGGGATCAATTCAGTGGGAGGCAGGCAGGTTCTGTGTCATGGTTCCTAGGATCCTGGGAGCTTGGTCGGGGAGGTAGTGGATGCTGTGAGCATGATCTTAGGAAGATGCTCTGTAAAAGTGTGTGATGTTAGAGAGGCCCTCAACCAATGCATCAGGGCCACAGAGGTGAGTCTGGCGGTGTGGTCAGGGACAAAGACTCAGGGTACAAACCACAGCTCCATGGGAACTGCTGAGGCTGACACTTATCACTGAGCACCTGCAGTGTGCCAGTGCGCCGAGCACTGAACTGGGGCCTTCCAAGCATCCTCCCCTGCAGTCCTGGTGCGTTACTTACTTATGTAGCATTCAAAGCCCTCCCGCATAGTGATTTATCCAACATTAACTGCACCCAGAAGCCCATTCATTTACCTGGCAACAAACTTTAAGGTTGATCCTGTTATGCCGTCATGTCACTGGTAGGGAAACGGAGGCAAACAGGTTACATGGCTAATTGGGTAGTTGAGACCTATGCACCATACCTCTGAAATATTGAATTAGGTCATAGGTACTGACACCCTAAAGTGCTGAGTTGGAGATCCAACCAGAGAGGCCGACGACTGTGTCCACCACCACAGAACTTCTATGTGAATTGGTCAGGGTAGGTACCAGGTGCTTCAATTCCACACTGATGCTGCACAGCACTCTGGAGTCTTGTGAGCCCGGGTACCATTTCACTGGGCAGCAGAGACGTTGCAGGACCAGCTTGTGTTGGGGTGATTCTGGGAGGCCAATAGCCCCCTGAGGCTTATTGTCTTGGTCCTTCTTCCTGCAGGTGGCTGGCCTATGTCCTCCTGCTGCTCTTGGTGCTTCTGGTTTGTCTCTTCACCCTCCTGGGCCTGGCAAAGCAGAGCAAATGGCTGGTGGTTGTGTGAGTGGAAGGAATTGCTCAGGGGAGGGAACCAAGCGGGTTTCCAGCAAGCAACATGCTAAAGTCAGGAAAAAGATAGATTGCATTTGCCATAAAGGGGGGGGGGGGAGATTGATCTCTGACATGCCACGCATGCTTTCTCCTTTGGTCACCACAACAAACCCATGGAGGAAGTGCCACCAGGTCCCCTGTATGGCAGGTGAGGGACCTGAGGTAACGTGCAGGCACACAGGACCTGTGCTCTTACTGCACAGTTCTCCATGTGCCAGACACAGCCCTTAGGACTTCATGGGACTCTCACACTAAGTCTTGCAGGGAGGTAGGCAGTGTCCTCTGTTTAACAGTGGGAGGTGGTGGACTCAGTGTGACTGGGTTACTTGTTCAGGACCACACTGCCAGGAAGTACTGTGACAGGGCTTAAATTCAGACTGCCCATCACTGGAAGAACCCATGCCCCTTCTGCCTTGGTGCCCACTGTCTTTGGAATCTCCCTGAGGAAGATGTCCAGCTACTGCATCAAAGCTTGGAGACTGATGAAAACACACTATGCTGAGCCAAGTATATGAACTGGTCTTTCGGTTTCCAACAGCTGTAAACCTCTCCACCCTATGACCCAGATTTATTCCACCTGTCACAGCTCTTGACATAAGCCAAGCCTTAAATAAGTCAGGCTCTGAATTTCAGAAATCAACTCTGTAACAATCCCCACACTTTACAGCTTGGAGGTGGAGCAAGTAGAGAGAGTCTAGCTACATAAAATGGGCAGTGAATTGGGCCTTGAAGCTGCCTCAGAACCTACTAGACCCTGTGCAGTTAAATACCAGGAAATTCAGCCCAGGGGTGGACGGCTGCCTCCTAGGCTCCAGGAACAGTTGGGATAGTGGCTACTGACCTGGCAGCCAAGACCTTCCCCTTTCCTTTCCCAGCTGAACAGATGTTGTATTTGACGTCAGTCAGTCATGGGCCTTACCCCCACTGTTTATTCCTGTGCTTCTGACTCTAATCCTCTAGGCTACAGAGATTGGTGGGTACTGGGGAGAGCAGTGATTGGATATGGGGTGTCAAAAGAGGCAAGGCTGATTGAGTCCTGATTCAACCACCTTCCTCTCTAGGATGACTGCCATGAGTCTCCTGGTGCTTGTTCTGAGTTGGGGTTCTATGGGCCTAGAGGCTGCCACAGCTGTGGTGAGTATGGGAGTCTGGACTCAGGGGTTCTGATCCTGGGGTGGATGAGACCTGATTAATGCCATAAACCCGAAGGCGGGGATGGGGTTGGATCATGATCACAGTTCTGAGGTCTCAGCCTTAATTGCTGGATCCTGAGAGAGCAGAGGCTGGTGCCTAGACTCGTCAGTCTGAGGAAAGCTGAAGTCTGGACCCGTGGGTCGAGGGAAGAGGGTTGGGGCCTGGATCTCTGAGTTCTGTGGAAATATGAAACTGGACATTCTGGTCTGATCCTGCTTCCTTCATCAGGGCCTCAGTGACTTCTGCTCCAACCCAGACACCTATGTGCTGAACCTGACCCAGGAGGAGACAGGGCTCAGCTCAGGTGATTCCCATAAGTCCCTGCTGTCCCCGGCACTCCCTCCTATCCCCCAGAGCCCAGTTGGTTGTAGGGGAGAGAGCAGCAGCATCTACCCATCCTGACAGCATGGGAAAAGGGCAGGATCAAAATGCCTGTTGGTATGACTAGACAAGGGAATGTGGGCCCTGGGCCTCAGTGATCAGAGGGTTGGACTGTAGGATAACAAGGAAGCATAATTAGGTCAGTTGAATCTGCTTCCAGATATGGCTGAAGCAGAAGGGATGAATGTATGGTGTGTGATGCTACCCACCTATAATCCCAGCCATTAGGAGGCTGAGGTGTGAGTTCAAGGACAGCCTGGGTTATCTAGACCTTGTCACACCTTGTTTTAAAACAAAAACAACAACAAAAAAAAGAACGAATGGAATTGAGGACGTCCCTCCATTGGTAGAGTGCTTCTCAAAGCTGTAAGTTTGATTCCCAGCAACACATAAAGCTTGCCTTGTGCCCAGCACTCAGGAAGGAAGATTAGAAGCGTTCGAGGTCGTCTGTAGCTACATAGAGAGTTCAAGGCAAATCTGGGCTACGTGAGACTGTCTCAAAACAACATCAACAAACTGAACAACTGAACAAGGAGAGGAGGGACAGAAAGGAAAAGGGAGGGGGAAGGGTAGAGAGGGAGAGAGGAGGGGAGAAAGGGGAAGGGGAAGAGGAAAGGAAAAAGGGAGGGGTGGAGGAGAAGAAGGAAGGGGAATAGAAGGAGGGAGAGAGAAGGGAAGGAGGGGGGAAGAGAGGGAGGAAAGGGAATGGATGGGAGAGTGACCCCAAGAATGTCTCAAACTGGGTGTGGAATGTCCCCTGGGCTTTTGGCCCTCTAGATTTGCCCAGGGAGAGCCTGGGCCCAGGCTTACAGCCTGCTCCTTTTTCTCCCTCCACTTCAGACATCGTCAACTATTATTTCCTGTGCAACCAGGCGGTCTCCAACCCCTTCCAACAGGTTAGGACTGTGGGCAAAAGACATGGGCGTTGAGGTATTGGCTAATGTGGAGCCTCAAGGGGTCACACTAGAGGCTCCAGGGCTCCATGGGAGGTGGAAAATGCCAAGGCCCAGAGTTATATAGTCTAGTGGACAGATGACATGGTGGACACCTTGACCTCAGCCCTCCTTTCTCTTATCTCCCTGCAGAGGCTGACTCTGTCCCAGCGTGCTCTAGCCAGCATCCACTCTCAGCTACAGGGCCTGGAGCGGGAAGCTATTCCTCAATTTTCTGCTGCACAGGTTAGGTCAAAGGACTGCACCAGCCCGGGAGGAAAAAGGGCTGAGCCTGGTGAGGCTGTGGGATGCTGGCCCCACTCATGTAAAGGGACAGATTGACTGTGTCAGACAGACTTGTGGAGCTGGCCCTTCTCCGAGTAGGCGGGATTTCATGTTGTGTGCAAACCTATGGGAAGGGGTGAGGAACAGAGCTAAGCTGGTCTCTGGGACAGAGCCTACGGAAAGGGGTTGCAGCAAGAAAAATCCACATTTCTCTTGGTGCTGGGGCAACAGTGGAGGTGAGAGGCTCTAGGGTGTGGCTGAACCTATATCGGGGGAAGGTCTGGTCCCTTTGGGAGGTGGGGGTCCTTGGGTTGAGGGCGGGGCCTACTTCACTGGGTAGTAGGACGTTGTTAACTGTGTCCTCTCCCTCCCACTGCAGAAGCCCTTGTTATCCTTGGAGGAGACGCTGAATGTGACCGAAAGAAGCTTCCACCAGTTGGTGGCGCTGCTGCACTGCCGCAGTTTGCACAAGGTACGCTCTAGGCCGTCTTTCTCCTCCTCCCCTTCGCTTTTTCTTCTCTTCCCCCTCCCTCCGGCTCCTTCCCCTCCTCTCCTCCTCTCGCTTTCTAATATCCTCTCTCTCCCTCCCCCCTCCCCCCCTTCCCCCCTCTCCCACTCCGCCCCGTGTTCTTCATCTTCCACCCTCTCCTCTCCTCCTTGAAAGTTGGTCAGCTTCTTAAGCCCTGGAATGAGTGCTCGGGTGGGCCCCTGGTTCCCTAGATTGAACGCTAGTCTAGATATCTCTTGATGTGAAAGGGGCAGGAAAAGGTGAGGCAGGGGCAGGGCAGCCTGCAAGCCCACCATGAGCTCAGCTGTGGTCTGTATGGCCCCAGGAGCAAGCCAGCATCTCTGACTGATGTAAGTAAATGCTGTTTACTTATAACATCGGACTCCACCGAACCACTTTCCCTGGTTACGTATAGTCTCCCACCATGACACCTTCCATGCACACAGGATTTGCCAGGATCCTGGCTCTACAGGAGTCACTGGTCACTGACCCCTCCATAACAAGATCAGGATGACTTTTTTTCTTTTATAATTCTGGGGAATTGTACTTCGATACCCCAGCTTATTAGACAAGCACACTACCATTGATTTATACCTGTGGGGTGGGAGGGTGGGGGGATGGTCATCTAGCCCAGGCTTGTTTCAAACTAGCTGCATAGCAGAGGATGACTCTGTTCGGATCTTTTTGCTCATATCTCCCTCCTGGGTGCTGAGATTACAGGTGTGTGCCACCTCACACCTCACTCAGTTATGCTTCATGCATTTCAGACAAACATTCTACTAACTGAATGCTACATCTCTAACTCCCAGTCTTTATAAAAAGTACATTTCATCTTGAGCCAGAGTTGCACTAAGTGGCCTAGCTAGGCCTTGGACTTTTCATCATCCGACCTCAGCCTCTCCACTAGCTTGAATGACAAGCTTTGCCAGATCCAGCAGGAAATATTATTGCATTGTATTGCAAACCCAGAGGCTGGGAGAAGGTGGTTGAGTGGTTTGCCCAGAAGACAAGGACCTCACTAAGCTGCTTCAGAAACAGTTTTACCCATTCACCCCCAAAGGGCTCACTGTAGCTCAGATCTGAAGGACACAAGCTTCTTCACCATCTTCTGGGCAGATGGCCTGCCTTAGAATTAGGATACAGACTCAGCAAACAGACTCTTCCCCACAAGAAGACCCAAGCAATAGCTAGGAGATCCTTGTTCCAAACTACTATTTGCTGGGTATCCAAAGTCTGAAATTAATGCGGCATCCTGCCCCAGAGGGGTCAGTATTTAACACAGGACCAAACAGGAAGCCAAGGGATGGGAGTGGGGGTTCCTTGCTCCATTGTACCCCCAGTCCTGCTTTATGACTTACGCAGACGCCGATTTCTAATGCTGATTCTAAGATGACTGGGAGGGGAGGCATGAGGGGTCAGAGTCTGCACCCAACATTGATAAACAACACGGCTGTAGGCACTGGTTCCGCATGTAGGCCTTAGTTTCCTCATGTTAAAGTAGGGACAGGACAGAGGCCATTGCTCCATCAATTAAAAGCTTGTCACGCAATCATGATGGCCTGAGTTCAGGCCCCAGGAAACCATGTAAAAAGCAGAGAATGTGGTGCTGGTTTACAATCCCAGCACTGAGGAGGCAAGAGACAGGTGGCTATCTGGGGTCTACTGGCCTGCCAGCCTATCCCAATTAGTGAGCACCAAGTCCCATTGAGAGAGCCTGTTTCAAAACCAAACAAAATCTTGCTGGCTGTAGTGGCACGTGGCTTTATTTATTTATTTATTTATTTCCGAGACAGGGTTTCTCTGTGTAGTCCTGGCTGTCCTGGAACCCACTCTGTAGACCAGGCTGTCCTTGAACTCAGAAATCCGCCTGCCTCTGCCTCCCAAGTGCTGGGATTAAAGGCGTGCGCCACCACCCCCCGGCCAGCACGTGGCTTTAATCTAAGTGCTTGGCTTTGACTCTTGCCCCTACCCGACATGAAAAGTCATTAAAAAATCCCTTCCACACAAGCACACAGACAAAAATATACACACAAGTAAAACAGGGACAAGAGACGCTAGGCTAAGAAAGGGTGAGCCCGGTATCCCACAGCCCTCCCAGAGGTTGATGCAGGGGCAGGTAGATCTCTATGAGTTTGAGGCCAGCCTGGTCTACAAAGTGGGTTCTAGGCTAGCCAGGCCTCTAGAGAGAAACCCAGTCTGTTTAAAACAGAGGCAAGAGGAGGTGTCTCTGGAACCTGGACTTGGTCCTGGATGCAGTTCTACCCTTTCTGGGCTGTGACTGTGTATAAACAGATTACCTACTCTGGGCTTATGCTTCTCTCCACCACTGCCAAAGGCAGCAGCATCAGATGGGGTTGCAAAGGTGTAAGCGCACACTATGTGGGCCTGATGCAAACGTAATTGGTTATTATCCTGGTGGGCTTCTCACCCCATGCCTTCCTCACTCAATAGTAGAGCACTTTACCCCAGTGCTTGAACCAGGAAGTCAGGACTGTCCTTCTAGCTCCCTGGCCTCACTTCCTACTGCCTCTTCGGCTCATAGAGCCAACACTGCCTCGGGCCCTAGCCCTCCTCACCTCTCGCACGCCCATCTTGCCCGTTCCATCTGTCCAATAACAGCTGGTGAGCCTTTCGAACACAATCGGATCAGAGTCTTCATCTAAAAACCCTTCCGTGAATCCCCCTCCATGTGGATTAAAGCCAGGGCTCGTGGCACTGACCTCGTAGGGGCCTGTGTAGACAGCCTCAGTCTTGATGTTGCCACTCTTGTCCTCCACATCAGCCCAGCCATGTACCTCTGACTAGACCTGACTGTCTGCCTGGCTCCTAGTGTCCTTCTCGCATGGCCTCTGCTGAGCACTAACCTAACGTCTTCCTGTCCCACAAGCTCTCACTTCTCCAAAGTGGCTGCCTGGGTCCCATGCACTGAAGGTTGCCAGTGCTGGTGGTATGCCTGGAGCAAAAGCGGATTAGTCTATCTTGTCAGAATATTGGCTGTGCCACTGGGCACTGAGGTTACAGAGGTGCTGCTGGCCTCCAGGATGGTGGTCACAGTAGCCAGTCCTTTTTGCTTGTCTATCATATGGATGCCCAAACCTAAGTGTTATGTAAGCTAGCAATTTGTGGGACCCAGGGGGGCATCTGACAATGTGTGGGGATGTGACTGTCCCAAGTGCAGGAACGGACGCTACCAGCATCCTCATCTGTCAATAGCCCGTGGATATAGAGGCAGGCTTGTTGCTGCTGGGAATGACAGTGTAGTAGAGGATTGCTCACCCAAGATGCTGGGAGAGCAGTTCTCTGGGTGCTGAGTGGAGATGCTAGGCCACCTTGCATGTGGGAGCTGGGGACTGAGATAATGTAGGAGTGGGTTGTAGGGCTGCAGCTCAACAAAGGCAGAAACTGAACACACGGGTGACTTTCCATGCTCAGAACAACTCTCTGACAAGAGACTTGGGCGCAGAGAGTCTGGGTGACAGCCAGGTAAATGGATGGTTGGACGCGTGTACAAAGTGCATGTGTGCACACCCTGAGCCTCCTCACCCTCTGCCTCAGGACTATGGCTCAGCACTCCGAGGCCTGTGTGAAGATGCCCTGGAGGGCCTGCTGTTCCTGATGCTCTTTTCTCTCCTGTCTGCGGGGGCCCTGGCCACTACTCTGTGTAGCCTGCCCCGTGCCTGGGCCCTCTTCCCGCCCAGGTCAGCAGGGGAGAGAGGGCAGGGTCCCCAGGGAGGGGACAGGAGGCAGTACCCAGGGCCACTGGTGGGGATGGGACAGCCTCCTGATTGGTTTCCATCCTGCTTCTCTGCCACTCCCCACATCACACTTCAGTGATGACTACGATGACACAGATGACGACGACCCTTTCAACCCTCAGGTACCCTGGTCTGAAGGGAGGAGGACTGGGGCCTGGGATCCTGGGCCTAAGGGAAGGGGAAATGAGTAATGGGTCTGAGAAGAGAAGTGGGACCAGACCTCTGGGTCTGAGGGAGAGATGGGGCCTGAGATCCTGTGGGAAGAGGGATGAGTCTTGGCCATGAGGGAGGTGGTCTAGGGTCTGGAATCCTGGGCCTGAGGGAGGAGGGAAGGGCCCCACAGTACACAACAGATTCTGTATGTCTTTTCTGCCCCTGTTACCCTGCCAGGAATCCAAGCGCTTTGTGCAGTGGCAGTCTTCCATCTGAGCCTCCCCTCCAGTCTGGAGCCTGCCTCTCCTCTGTGGTAAGCTTCAGTGATACCTTCGTGTGCAGTTGGGCCTGGGCCTTCCTCACAGTAGTTGTAGCTCTCTTATGCTGGGTGGGTGTCCATGGGAGTGTCTTCTGCCATTGTCAGCTCTTTATCTCTCCCTCTCTAGCTCCTCTCCTGGCTGCTGGAGAAGGCCCCACTAACCTGACCTTGACTGGGCTCTGACCACTAACACTGCTGGCTATGGACACCTCATAGGATGGCATCCTGCTCTGGCCCTAACATTCCCCCATCCCCATTTCTCCTTAGCACAGGGGATTGCTGAGGTGGCACACCAGGGACAAGGGCTGGCTGGGAAGGGGACTGACCTATACAGCCCGGTGTTCCTCACCTCTGGCTTCCAGTCCTGTCCTTGGAGGGACAAAGCTGGAGGCAGGTACAGGCCTGTCCCTGTTTTCTGCCATATCCCAGCGATCTCAACCTATGGCACTAACTTGGAAGAGGGCTGATTGGAAATAAAAGGGAAGACTTTATTTTACAAATAGCTAGGTCCTTCTTATCACCCCTACCCCCCAACTCCTGGGAGAAAGAAGTCCTGACTGGGTGAGGGAGACTCCTTCTCTGGTGGTTGAAAGGCAACTCTCCCCTTGCCCAGGCTCAGCACCGCACTGCTTCTCAAAGTATCGTGTGAATGCTGACAAAGGGGAAGAAGCCGATTCCAGAAGAGAATAAGCCCAGCACTAAATCTAAACAGACGTGCAACGTGCATCCACAGGAACAGAGTCAAGCTTCCAGTCACGTGGACTGTTCAAAGCCTGCTGGGATTAGGAACCGTGTGGAATCAACTTGCTTCCTAGCAGCTCACCACCAGCACGAGACGTCAAGAAAACCAACGCTTGTATCCGGATATGGACAGAAGGCTTCAGAGAGAAAGTAGAATATTTGCTTGTAGGGTGATGTAAAGGGGGGGAAGGTTGAAGGAAGATATTATAAATCCAGACAGGAAAAGATGAGGCACTCAATAAGTTATCAAGTCAAAACAAACATGGTAGAATCAAAAGGGAAATTTATTGACTGGGGAATAATACTTATGTAGTTCTCATTTGTAAAAAAAAAAAAAAATTAGCACACATGGCAAAGAAAAACATTGTTGTTAATAGGTAAACATAATTCAAAAAGCTTCTATTATCTAACAAAAACACAACTCAATTTAATAATAAGTAACTGAGATGAACATATGAGGGAACAAGAACCCCAAGACAAGTGGATAAAGTTGTCTTTTTTATTCTGTCTTTTTTTTTTTGCTTTTGTTTTTGTTTTTTTGAGACAGGGTTTCTTTGTGTAATAGCCCTGGCTGTCCCGGAACTCTTTGTAGACCAGGCTGGCCTTGAACTCACAGAGAACAGCCTGCCTCTGCCTTCCTAGTGCTGAGATTAATGGCATGTATCACCATACCCAGCTGAATTGTACTACTTTCCCCTTTCTAGTACCACTTGTTGTGGACTTTAAAGTGGGGTGTTGGCTGGTGCTGGTCTGGAGGCCCAGTGAAGAGGTTCTCTGAATATGCTGCCCAGAGGCTGTGAATCACCAGCTATGTGAAAATAATAATAAAAATCAAAACAAACAAACAAACAAGAAACCCTGCTTACATGTGAGAGGATAAAAACTGCATCTCTTAACCTGGTAATCTTTTGGGGGACAAGCTTCCAGAAAGAGATGAACAGGCAACCACTGGCTCAGTTAAATCCTGGAGACAAAAAAGTCCACAAAAGGAAGAGCAGTAATCTGCATAGTAGAACTCTCTGGAAGACCAGCAGTTCTGTACAGGAAGGTGGTAGAGCAGGATCCTCAAGCTAGCAGTGGCAAGTAGGGTATAGAAGCACCAGGGGGTATTCCTGGTTCTTGCACAGTGCTGGGTAGGATGCCTATGGGTCCTAGTCCTGGCACCACAGTGTTAATGTCGGCAAGTTATTTGACTCAGTTGGACCTCAGTTGTGTGGTGAAGCAAATGGGTATCATAAATCCAGAAAACAGCTCTTGACAGGATAGGTAAAAAGCAAGACAAATGCAACTTGATGCTCTGGGTTACACTATGGCACACAGAAAACATTAGTGAGAAAAGTGCCCACGTCTAAAGTCTGCGGCTTAGTTCACAGTATTAAAGCAAGTCAATTTCTTACTTTTAACAAATAAACCATGGTGAATTCGAGGTGTGGAATCTAGCAATAGGGGAAACTGGGCATAGTGTGCGCAATTTCTGTATTACTTTTGCAATTTCTGTAAACTTAAATTTATTCTAAAATAAAAGTTCATTATAAAAAAGATGAGGAGAAACCTACCAACCTAACACTAGCAAATGATACAAAGTTATACAAGTGTTGTTTAATTACCAAAAATCGCTTGTACAATGTGAGACTGGAAACTGATCTATAAGGTACTGTCTCATAGATTCCTTTAACGGAGGACCTCAAATCGGACTGCACAATTCAATCACTCCTACTGTAAACAGTAAGCTTTAAGTGGCGGCTCACACGTTACATCCCAGAAGAGGGAGGCGGATTTCTGAGTTCCAGGCCATCCTGATTTGATTTTTTTTTTTTTTTTTTTTTTTTGTTTTGTTTTTTTTTTTGGTTTGGTGTTTCGAGACAGGGTTTCTCTGTGTAGCCCTGGCTGTCCT
>NW_021604693.1:802933-822680 GCF_004785775.1 Grammomys surdaster | reverse complement strand
CCAAGTGCTGGGATTAAAGGCGTGAGCCACCACTGTTCGCTCGGCAGGCCATCCTGATCTTAACACAGTTCTGCTAGCTGCTTCTCCGTACATATCTCACCATCCCAACACCCTACAGGATACCTTTCCAGCGTCACAGTCCAGTGGCTATTCCCATTCCTCAAGTGACGCGTTTCCCGCTTCCAGTGATTCGCACTGGCTGTTCCCCACGCCAGGTGCGCCATTCCAATTTTATTCACTAGACAAGCATTCCAAGGGAGGATTCATCTTTAGCCCGCTTCCCTCCACCCCATTTTGTTTTTAATCGTCATAGTGCAGTGCTCAGCCTCACAACACATCTCCCTATGCTTTACTTGTGAGGACCTATTAACTACTGAGTCAAAACTAGGATGTTATGAGCGCGCACGAAAGGATAAGCGATATCAAGGTGCTTGTCCCCACGGGGCCACCGTCTAACGCCAGCTTCCGGCTTGCTGGCAACGCCCACACGCGAGTGCGTACGCCGGACGTGTGGAGGGCGGTTCAATCCGAGCGGTGAAGTCTATTGGTTGAGCGCGACACGGGGCGGGGACAGACGTCGGGGTAGCGTCATCACGCCGCGGTCGGGACGTTCGAGCCCCAGAGTAGAACCAGCCGGTGACTGAGCGCTGTCTTGGTTGTCTTGTAGCTGCCTTGGGCCACCGGTAACGAATCCCGGGAGCGAGCGGTCGGAGTGAGTGTGGGTAGTGGTGGGAGGCCTGGCGGGCAGGGACAGGGACTCCTTCGGGCTACGCGCTACGCGAGTCCTGGCCTGTTTGTTGAGGCCAACCGACGCCGCGCCCTGCGTCTCTAAAGGGTGTGGCCGCCGGAGCGGCGCTGCGCATGCGCGCTGGGTCTGCGCGCGTGAGGGTGGGGCTTGCTCCACTGCGCGTGCGCATCCGCTTCCGCCCTGCCACAGGCCCTGGGAACGCTGAGGACCCTAATGCCCTAGACGCTGCCCTTGCGGCCCCCTTAACGAGCTGTTACGCCTGCCGCCCCGTTGCCTAGGGCAACCCAGAGAGGCCACCCTCGCAGCGTGGTGCGCAGGCGTGGCCGGGCCGGTCGCTGGCCTCGGGGGACAAGGGAGGTCGCTTGGTTTCAGGGCGGCCTCAGCCTCCACCTAGCGTCGTCGACCCCATGCCTGTGGGACAGCCAGGTGCTCCTGAGACTACTCCATGTTGTTCTCGTACATCAGAGCCCTTCCCCCTAGTCTTCACTCCTAATACTAATTTGTAACCCTAGGCTCTCCTTCGTGCTTCCCTAGTTAGAAACCCTTGACTCCACCCGACGGATTGTTGTTGGTTTTTTTTTTTTTAAAAGCCTTTGAGACCTGTCAGTTCCCTTTAAGCTTCCTGTAAGATTTTCGGTTTCTCCAATAGGTTTCTTTGCTGTAAAACCTGTTGTTTGGACTGCTCCAGCCCTGATTGCAAGGTGGTCGGTCCATCATGTTGCTTATGGTACTATCCGCCCCACCCCTAATAGTTTCTTTAAAAACATATGGGCCTCCCACAGCATCCTGAGAGCTTTATCTGCAGACCTCTTACTTGAGTAATTGCCACCTGTTTTCTCTCAAACCAACTCCTGTTCCTAGGAACATCCCATACAAGTCTCTTCCCTGTCCTCTGGAGATGGAACTGATTGAGTGTGGAAGGTGCTGACAGCCGGTGACTTCACTCCTGCTCCTTCGCCTGCTGCTGCTCAGTGGGACAGCCATAGTTTACCTTTTGCTTTGAAAACTTTGCTCTGTTCTCCAGTGTTCTCCCAGTCTCAGTTCCTTACTCTTCACAGTGTCCGCAGAGGCTTCCCTCTTGCCAAGCGTCTTTATAGCTAGTACTTAAGTCACTGGTAGTTACTCACTGGCGAGCCTGCCTCTTGTGTAGTAGGATTCTCTTTAGATATCCTGTCCAGGACTGAAGATTCTGCATCCACCCCTTGAGCCAGATTTCCCTCCCAGCCACACTTGTAATGCAAGTTTCAGCTTCCTTGTCTTTCATTTTCCTATCCTACAGTTTGGTCTTGGAGACCTCTAAGGGAAGTGTTTCCTTTCATGCTCAGGTCTCTTCATGCTAAGAATTGAGTCTCTCTGAGTCTTTAGGCTGGTGACGGCGTTGTTTTGAGACAGGACTTCAACTTGTAGCCCAGATGAGTGTTGAACTCCCAAAAGACTGCTGGAATTTTGGTCATGAGCCACCACACATGGATTCTTTTCCCTTTTTTACCAATGTTCCCTTCTGTGAGATGATACCCTCCCTTTCTAGGCTATCATCTCTTGGGTCTTCCTAATTCATCTCTTTTCTTATAGACATTGAAAAAGCAGTCTGGCTCCCGAGGTCTACTCCCTACACCCCAAGGTCCAGATGGCGGCCAACGTGGGTGATCAGCGTGCTGCAGACTGGTGAGTTGAGTGCGGGGAACACGGGCCATTGTGGAAGGTAAGAGGAACAAGACACAATGGGACCTTCCACAGCATTCTGGGGGGCTAGGATGGAACGGGTAAGCTTCCGCTTTGAGCTTTCCTTTTATGTATGAGTGAATGTATGTAATCCATGCTCATCGAGGTCACAAGAGACTTCAGATCCCTTGGAGCTAGAGTTATAGGTGGCTGTGAGCTGTCTGACATGGGTGCTGGGAACAGAACTGGTGACATCTGCAAGACTACTAAATGCTCTTAAATACTGAGCCACCTTTGCAGCCCTCACTTACTGTCTTTTGTAAATTTTTTTTTCATTGTTGGCCATGTCAGAATTCATTGGCTTGTAAAGAAAAAAAAAAGAAAAAAAAAAAAACTGAGTTCTCCTAAGGTCCTAGGTCATGTGTGAAATTATGTACATACTAGTAAGCGTTCTGTTTGCTTGGCACTTGCTCGCTATGTGCCACCTTCAGCTTGGGCTTTGGTGAGTGGGGAGTTTAGCTCTAGAATTCAAGCCTTGGGTTTACTTTCCCCAGCTTTGGCTACCTGTTTATAGTGGGAGAGCATAACTCTGCTTCACTTTTGCAGGTCTTCTCAGTACAGCATGGTGACTGGGGCCAGCAGAGAGAATGGCATGGAGACTCCTATGCACGAGAACCCAGAGTGGGAGAAGGCCCGCCAAGCCCTGGCCAGCATCAGCAAAGCAGGGGCTGCCAGCAGTTCCAAAGCCAGCAGCAGTGGGCCTGTGGCCAGTGCACAAGTGAGAATGCCATGCAGGATTTGGGAACTACTGTGCTGGGTGGGGCTGTTGTCAAGAGAAGGGTGGGAAGGATTCTGACTTCCAGAAGATGGAGTGCTGTAGGGTGACTGTAAACATGTCTTCCTGTTAACTAAATCTGATGAAGGGAAAAAGTTAATTTCTTTGTGTTAACCTGGGCCTGAGTGATCTTAAGGACAATGGTTCCCATCTTTAAGATGTCTGGTCTTACTGTATGGAATCTGCTCCCTTCCCGCACTTACTGTGCAGTGAAGGCCTGTCCTCCTGGGACTGGAGTGCCCATGGGCTCCTGTGACTGGTACTGATAGACACTCCTTTTTCTACAGTATGTCTCTCAGGCAGAAGCCTCAGCTTTGCAGCAGCAGCAGCAACAGTACTACCAGTGGTACCAGCAGTACAACTATGCCTATCCGTACAGCTACTACTACCCCATGGTGAGGACCTGGCTGCAGGGTGGGAGCATTCTGTCCGGGTGGACGAATGGTTCGTTGGGTGAAGACAGACAGCAGCTCCTGACAAAACTGCCAGATTCCTGCTCAGGTCTCACAAGATCTGGCATATCCATTCTGGTCCATTGCACTGTTGATGCTGACATTCCTGCTGCCTCCAGAGCCCAGGACTAATGTCCAAGTCCCTGTGCTTTGCTCTGCTGCAGCTCTCCGTTCTGTGGCTCACTTCAAGGTTCCTTGCTGCCCAGAGAGTACCTTCAGAGAGCCTCCCACTGCCTTTTAAGTTATCTTCCTGCTTTTCCTTTTCTCTGCCTTGTTTTCTTTCATGGTACTTACTGTAGGCCATTGCCCACTTCCACCATAGCTATGTGTAGACTTTATTATAAAGTCTGGGTTTTTGCTTTTTGAGTCAGGGTTCTCTATATAGCTCAAGTTGACTTCTGCCTCAGCTGCCGGGATGTACATCACCACAACTAGCTTGCTTTTTTTGTTTTTGTTTTGTTTTTGTTTTGTTTTGTTTTGTTGTTTTGGGTTTGTTGTTGTTGTTGATTTTTAAGACAACGACTCACTGCGTAGTTCTGGTTGGCCTGGATCTCCCTGTGTAGATCAGTCTTACTCAAACTCCACAGAAATCCACTTGCCTCTGCCCCATACCAAAGTCCTGTCATTAAAGGGGTGAGCTGTTGCCCCTATCATTTTATCATACCGTTTTAAAATGTTGGCACTTTTACTTCAGTGTTTCTCACTACCTATTAATAAGAACTCTGGCTGTGATCATAAGTGGAATGAGGAGATTTTTGGTTTTCATTATTATTTTTTTTTTAAAAAAACATGATTAGTGCAATTGTGTGGTGGAAAAAATTAAGGGCCTGAGGTCTATAGCCTTTTGAGTTGTACACAGATCCAAGGGAGGCCAGAGGCATGGTGAGCAGCCTCCATTAACTCTGGCTCCCCTTGTGCCTTGGCAGAGCATGTACCAGAGCTATGGCTCCCCCTCCCAGTATGGGATGGCCAGCTCCTACGGCTCAGCTACAGCCCAGCAGCCATCGGCTCCCCAGCACCAAGGGACTCTGAACCAGGTAATGCTGTGCCTAGCTGCTCCTGGTCAGCTGGGAGAGAGCCTGGGTCTTGAGAGGACTTGCAACCAATGGTCTGCATGATTTCAAAGCTGCCCCCTCCCATCCTCCTTGTTCTTTCTTGCAAAGCAGCTCCTAATCTAAAAGCTTAGCTTTTAAAAGTAGGATGGGCTTGAGGCTGGGCAAGGCCAAGGGGCTGTAGTATTGGGAAGATAGTGGGAGTAGTTTGTAGTTTGGCAGTCTGTCTTCTCTCTTTTTCTCCAGCATGTGCACTCTCAACTTGCATTCAAGAGAAAGTCCTCCCCTGCCCCCAGCCTCCCCACTCCACACACACACACATACACAGCAAATGGTGCATATGCATCTGTACCTACCCAGTGTGCTGCCTTTGCATCTGTCACAGCCTAGAGGAGTGGAGGAGCATAGAGCATGGGAAGTACATTGACCTGGGTTTGAATACATGCTTTGCCTCTTCTGTGGACCTCTTGAGTCACATGGCTACCATACCTTGGTGGCTCTTAAGAGTCTAGAGGGTACAGTCTTGTTATTGGGATTGGGCAGTTGTGTTGTCATGTGTGTCGACGTGCTCAATAGAGGAAACCTTAGTTAGTAGATGTGTCATCAGTGTAGAGTCATGCCTCAGTATTGGCGTGCTGGTAACTGCTCCTTGATAGCTGAGCTGTGTCTAGTTGTTCAGTCTCTTGAGGCTTAATCTTAGTTGTGAAATGAACTGCTTGTGAAAATAGATACCCCAGGGAGTCACTGAGCACACACAGTTGCTACCCACAAAAGATTGTGGCACTGAGTGCTAAAGAAGATGTCTATAAAGACTGAATACCATGTGACTCAGCACCAGGATGCTGCCTGCTTGTTTCAGCCTCTGTTTCTTCCTGCAGCCTCCAGTCCCTGGCATGGATGAGAGTATGGCCTACCAGGCTTCCCCTCAGCAGCTACCTGCAGCCCAGCCCCCTCAGCCCTCAAACCCACAACATGGGACACATAGTTTAAGCAACGGCCCTCAGCCTGGAACAGCCCCGACCGCTCAGCACAGTCAGGCAGGGGCTCCTCCTACAGGGCAGGCATATGGGCCACACAGCTACAATGAGCCTGCCAAACCTAAGAAGGGTCAGCAGTTATGGACCCGCATGAAACGTAAGTTAGCAGATCTGTGGGGGAGTCAGAGGGTTGGAGCTTGGCCATGAGCCACACAGGGTTGCTAGTCCTTTGTCCGAGTGTTGTGATGTGCCCTAGTCTAGGGGAAGACTGTTCTAGAACAGGTTTGCTCATGTTAGGAACTTGTTCCAGAGCTTAGCGTATTTGAATGTCTGGGGAAGGCCTAACTCCTGTCTGTGCTATCCTCCCACAGCAGCTCCTGGTACTGGAGGGCTAAAATTTAACATCCAGAAGCGGCCCTTTGCAGTCACCAACCAGAGCTTCAGCTCCAATTCAGAGGGTCAACACAGCAGCTTTGGTCCCCAGCCCAACTCCGAAAAAGCGCAGAACCACAGGTGACTGCCATCCTTGACCCTGCCTAGTGCTCCAAGGTCCCTCTTTAGGAACTACCCTTGAGTGCTTCATAAGGTGAAGGGAGTATAGAAATGTACAGTACAAGACTGCCTTCCTTAGATGACAGAGAAAGTTGTGCTGATATGTGTGGAACCTTCCACCTGAGTGCCCTCATCTATCCCCCATCCCACAGTGGGCCTTCTGGCCGGGGAAACCTGTCTGGGAAGCCGGATGATTGGCCTCAGGATATGAAGGAATATGTGGAACGGTGCTTTACCGCCTGCGAGTCAGAAGAGGACAAGGACCGAACAGAGAAACTTCTCAAGGAGGTGCTACAGGCCCGGCTCCAGGATGGCTCTGCCTACACCATCGACTGGAGCCGAGAGCCTCTGCCTGGGTCAGTCTGGGTGACACTGTGAAACACTGGGGCTGCTGGGTATGGGCTGGGGACATGAATAGCAAAACTAGCAGCTTCTGAGACAAATGGTTCCGAAAGCTGACACCTATATCTCAGGTCTCCATAGGGTGGGTAGGATGCCCAGGAGTGATCAAGGATGGGTTTTAGGAAGTGGGAAGGGATTGCTAGGGAGGTATGGGTGGCTTGATGGCTAAGAGCATCCCCTGGACACAGACAATCTTGGGCTTGGTCCCTTTCCTGCACCACAGTGGCTGAGTTGCCGGGGTAAGTGCCTCTCCTTTCTTAGGTTTTGTGGTCCTGGGCCATGGGGTGGGGTCTGCAGAACTGCAGGTTGGTGGCTGGTTAGTAATGCCCTGCCCTGCTATATCCTCAGGCTGACCAGGGAGCCTGTGGCTGAGAGCCCCAAGAAGAAGCGGTGGGAGGCCCCTAGCAGCCTTCACCCTTCCAGGGGGGCAGGCTCGGTGACCAGGGGCGGGGGTGCCCAATCCCAGCGAGGGACACCTGGGGCTGGGGTTGCTGGCCGAGCTCGGGGTAGCAGCTTCACCAAGTTCGGCAACCGCAACGTCTTCATGAAGGATAACAGCTCTTCCTCCAGCACCGATTCGCGCTCCCGCTCCTCGTCCAGGTCTCCTACCCGACACTTTCGGAGAAGGTGTGCACGCCTGGGCTGGAAGGCAGCTGGGAGGGAGCTGCTTAGAGCCTGACCCTTGTGCTTCAGGCCTGACTTTTCTTACTTGTGCAGTGACTCCCACTCAGACTCTGACAGCTCCTACTCAGGGAATGAGTGCCACCCTGTAGGCCGCAGGAACCCACCCCACAAGGGTCGGGGTGGTCGTGGGGCCCACATGGATCGAGGTCGAGGCAGAGCGCAGCGTGGAAAGAGGTGAGGTGCTTTGGATAGGATTTCTTCCTAGGCATAGGTGGGTGGTGTTGGGTCTCACAGGTGGGGTAGATGGCCTTCAGAGTGGCTGAAAACATTGGCTTTCTTTTTTACCCTTTCTCTCCAGACATGACCTAGGTCCCACCAAACGCAGCCGCAAGAAGATGGCAGCACTGGAGTGTGAGGATCCAGAGCGTGAGCTTAAGAAGCAAAAGAGGGCAGCCCGCTTCCAACATGGGCATTCACGTCGCCTGCGCCTTGAACCTTTGGTGCTACAGATGAGTAACCTGGAAAGTAGTGGAGCTGACCCTGACTGGCAGGAGCTGCAGATTGTGGGTACCTGTCCTGACATTACAAAGCACTATCTGCGGCTCACCTGCGCCCCAGACCCATCAACTGTGCGACCTGTGGCTGTAAGTCCCAAGCAGTGTGTGTCTGCCCCCAGGATGTGTTGGCATTAGGATGGGGAGCTAGCATAAGAAGGGGCACATGGGACACGTCAGTTGAAGGAGCTCGGACTATGAGGAAATCCTAGCATTCAGGCCCTTCACATCTAGGGCACAGCCTGGCCACAGTCTGCCTTATGACCAGCAAAGGAAGGAAGACTTATGTGTGGGACCCTAGAGCGAGGTAGACTTGGAAAGGTAGCTGGTGTTGTGCATCAGGATGGCACAGCTTTGTGTGGCACTCATACCTATTGTGTATTGCCTTGATTTTGTTTATTCGTAGTCACTGATTCTGGCTTTGTTGCAGTTCTTGTTAGAGTGGGGACACAGTGGCTTTGGCCTGTCTGCTGTCTCTCCACTCAGCTTTGATTGTATTCCCTGCAGGTTTTGAAGAAGTCTCTGTGCATGGTCAAGTCCCACTGGAAGGAGAAGCAGGACTACGCCTTTGCCTGTGAGCAGATGAAGTCCATTCGGCAGGACCTGACAGTAAGGCAGATGGGGAGAGGGGTCTGGTGTCAGCCACCTTGCCCTGCTCTGCTCTGCCTGACTCTGCTCTTTTCCACTGCCCAGGTGCAAGGCATCCGGACGGAGTTCACTGTGGAGGTGTATGAGACCCATGCCCGCATTGCCTTGGAGAAGGTGGGGAACGTGGTAGCTTCCTCCTTCTCCTTTCTGGAAATCACTTGTAGTTGCCTATGCCTTACACCCTTCCCTGCCCTACCCTCAGGGTGACCATGAAGAATTCAACCAGTGTCAGACACAGCTTAAGTCACTGTATGCGGAAAACTTAGCAGGCAACGTGGGTGAATTTACAGCGTACCGAATCCTCTACTACATCTTCACCAAGAACTCTGGAGGTGAGGGACCCATCCCCAAGATGGAGGGTGCCATGCCCAAGGTGGCATCCGGCCGGCCACCTGACCTCCAGTTATCTCTTGTGCAGACATCACTACGGAACTGGCATATCTCACGAGGGAGATGAAGGCAGATCCCTGCGTGTCCCATGCACTGGCACTGAGGGCAGCCTGGGCCCTCGGCAACTACCACCGCTTCTTCAGGCTCTATTGCCATGCACCTTGCATGTCTGGCTACCTTGTGGACAAGTTTGCAGACCGGGAGCGCAAGGCCGCCCTCAAGGCCATGATCAAAACGTATGTGGCACTGCACTCTGCTGCCTTCTGTGCTGTGGCTCTGCCATGTCCCCTCCACATCCTGGTCAGCCTTCAGCTCCCCCGCTGGAGTCCCCTCCCAGTCCCCTGTTCATACCCCTGGCCCTCACTGCTTTCCTCCTCGGCCACCTTCAGTTCCAGGTTGTCTCCCACTGTTCTGACCTCACTGCTCCTGGTCTCCTGTCCTTTCCTTCCTTCCCTGCACTCCTTTTCTGTTTAAGTCAGTTTGGAACCTGGCTCATCTTCCCCGTTTTCAGGGCCTTTGCCTGCAGCTATGTGCTGCTCATGTTGCTGACATTAGAAAGGGTGACAGGGCTCACATTGCTAGCAGTCTCTCGAGATAAGACCTTGTGCCCGTTCCATTTTTGACTATCAGAGTTCTGTCTTGGATTGGGGAGCTGCGGCACAGAGGGTGGTGTTGCAAGGACCCTGGCTATCAGACCGCATGAGGCTTGCTGTGTGAGCAAGAGATTCCCAACACCACCACAACCCTTTGCTTGTGGATGCTGTTGCTGCCATCTAGTGGTAGTGAGTATAGACCAGGGATGCTGTGCAACAAAAGGCTCCACAGCAGTGCCTGCTGCCAGTCCTGTCTGGATTGAAAAACCCTGGTCAAGAGCCTTGAATGTCAGGCTAGGCACCAGTGCTTTGTCATTAGTGGTTCCATTACACTGGGAGTTGCAACCTATGGGTCAAGAAACGTGTTCTAGAATTTTGTAAGTCAGTCCAACTCAAGGGAGGAAGGGCTGTGACTCCAGATTTGACTAGCTGAAATTCTGAATGGACATCAGGCTACTGTGCCTTTTGTAATCCAGTAAGCCACCTCATGGGCAGCTTTCAAGCTCTGGCCTGTGTGGCCCTCATTCTCACAGCACCCTTCCTATGAATTTAGCACCGCAGACAAATCCCTCAGATAGCAGACTTGTTCCTGCCATAGCCTGAGGCAGACAAGGGAACCCATAGGATGCCTGTGTTCCTGATACTTGGTGAGGCTTTCTAAGTGGTTAAAGGGTTTTGGTGGCCATCAGGAGAGGGTCCTCAGAATTAGCAGGACATGAACACTATAGGGCATCTTAGTAGCAACCAGAAGGCACTGCTGAGTGTAACACTCTGTGCAAACATCCTGGGGGGGAGGGGCACCATTGTCCCTACCCTCTGAGTCCATGTACCACTTACTCTGTCTGGCTCCAGCTCCTCAGTCGCAGAGGAGCCAAGCTGGGCCCTTTCCCTCCTGCCCCCTCCTTCCTGAACAGGTAAGTGTGGGCAAGGGGGGGCACACCTGGGCACTGGGGCTACCAACCCCATCCCTTGCCCCCCCAAGCCCCTGAAAATGGGGAGGTTGGGAGGGGCTGCAGAAGCCAGCAGGTTCCTTGCTGAGGAAAATGCAAGCCCAGGTGGGGAGCCTTGCTCCCTGCTCTCGGGCCTTCCCTTGTCTGCTTGCCTCATCATTTTCTCCTCTTGTCTCCATAGCTTCCGCCCTGCGCTGCCCGTCTCCTACCTGCAGGCCGAGTTGGCCTTCGAGGGCGAGGCCGCCTGCCGGGCCTTCCTAGAGCCCTTGGGCCTGTCCTACACGGGCCCGGACAACTCCAGCGTGGACTGCCGCCTCAGCCTGGCGCAGCTGCCAGCCTTCTGAGCACCCATCGAGCATGGGCGGGGGCAGGGCTGTGGCCCAGCGCCGCCTTTTCAAATTTTGTTTTTGAGCCATGGACATGGGTTGTAAAAATTTGTGGGGAGTAGGCTCCAGGAAGAGCCAGCATCCCTACCCCCGTTTCCCACCGGGGACCTGTACAGAGATTTTTCTACGTTTTTATTTTTTGTCTCAGAGGGGATAATTGGGAGTATAGAGTGGAGCAGGGTGGGGTGGGGGCTACAGGTTCTGTGTCCACCTCTCACCTCCACTAATGCTGTCTCAGTGTTTTTTCTCTCTCTCTCTCGAGCTCGTACTCCAGCACCTGACTCTGCGTGCTGGCCCATCCCATGCTGGGGGGCCAGCAGAAAGAAGACAGGCTGTCCAGCCCGCACCCGCCTGCAGCGGGGCACCAGCCAGCCACACCCATTGCCTCGTCTGCCTCGTCATAGACTCTTGCTGCCCAGCCATTGGGGCCTCAGTGTTTGGGGTGAGGGAAGCCACTTAAAGACTATGCCCCACCTTCAGCTCCTCACCCCAGAAATGCCAGCCAGCACCACCGACACAACCAGACCAGCGCCACACCGCACTGAGGACTCCAAGGCCTTCGCGGGACCATGCCGGCCGGGCTGTCTCGTCTTATTCAAGTTGTATTAAGTTGTCTCCGTGTCCCTTCCCCCCTCTGCCCCAATGTTTCTTCTGATTTTTTTTTTCTTTCCCTCCCTCCTCTTCCTCTTCCCTTCCTACTCCCTGGTTCAACACAGGTAAAATGGTTACCCTCCCTTCTTTCCTCCCCTCTGCCTTCATGGATCACCAGCTCACGTCATGTTTCCTTCTCTTTTCTCTGTGTGTGTGTTTAAGTTACTTTTCTTCCTTCTCCCCTTTTCTTTTTACCCCCCTCCCTTCTGCCATGTAACTGGAGGATGTGCTATGAGGTTGCAAACAGCTGGACTGTCAGGCTGCTTTTTTTCCAGATGCCTCCCTGCCTCCCCTCCCTACCTCTCCCTTCCCCTTCCTTCATTCTCCTTGAGCATTGAGTACAGTACATTTTGGAAGCTTGAAACCAAAATTAAAGAGAGAGAGAGCGAGAACCTGTTTCTGCTTGGCCTGTTTCTTTATCTGAAATATGAAACCTCAGTCACTTCAGAGGAATTTCAGCCAGGGGAAGGTAGCTCTGCCCAGCTCTGCCCATTCGACACAGCCAGAGTTTCCCTAGGGGCTGCCTTCCTAGCTCCTGGTTCAGGATGTACTCAGGCTTAGGGAGGCAGACCTGGGTTCCATGTGGTACCTTAGCCAGGGTGAGGTGTGGTTGTAGTTCTGGCAGCTGCACCACTCTAAGCCCTTCGGCCTCTAGCCTCTGATTCAGTGTTTGGGCCATGCCTGCCAGTGTAGGGGAGGGTGCAGCACAGAGCACATGATGGCCCAGAAGAACCAAGTCCCGGAACTGTAACTGGGAGGGTGCCCGAAGCCCTGGTTTCAAGATGGCTCTCTGAAGAGCTCTAGCTGCTGCAGCCTCCTCCCCAGGGCCTGTCAGCCTTAGCAAGACCACTGTCAGGTGCAGGGCCTGTGCTGGTACCAGGAACTCAGCACAAGAAGGGGCAATCCGGACCAGATGCT
The DNA here is from genome assembly GCF_004785775.1 of Grammomys surdaster. Classification (NCBI taxonomy): domain Eukaryota; kingdom Metazoa; phylum Chordata; class Mammalia; order Rodentia; family Muridae; genus Grammomys; species Grammomys surdaster. The sequence continues at coordinate 810,286 of NW_021604693.1, read as the reverse complement.
CTTGGGCCTTGACCACCTCAGCCCTAAGCCCAGGCTCTGTCACCATCAGTGCCACAAAATGTGTAGGCCGGGGCTGGCGAGGGGCCTTTCTGTCATCAGGCCAAGCGCCTGCATTCCACACGCTCTCCATCTCGTCAGCAGAAAGCCCTTTAGTTTGCATGGCTTGCGCCTGCCACTGTGGAAGCACTGCAGCTCTGGGCACCTCTACTGAGTTCAAGATCTCTTTTACTCCTGGGAAGTACATGCTTGGGTCAGCTGTTTCTAACTCAGTGGTCTCTTTGCTTGGTCCATCCACTTCAGGTGTCTCCAGGCTGGAATCAAGCCCAGTTCTGAGCTCTTTGATTGCCCCACCCTCTTCGGGTGTCTCCAGGACCGAATCAAACCCTGTTCTGGTCGGATTTCCACCCCCTTCCTCAGGGTCATCCTGGGTATCCAGACCCTCTAAACCCACCCCTGGTTTCTTTTTGTCAGGAATTTCTAGTGTGACCTCTGTCCAATGCTCGTCTCCGCCGTCCAGCGCATCAAGGATGGTGGGTCCCCGTCCAGCCACAGAGCCCGAGCCAAAAATAAGGTCTGTGCGCGAGGCACGGTCCCACACCAGGCGGCCGCGGAAGCGGAAGTAGCGTATTCGGTGCTGCGGCACTGCCAACACGCCGGGTCCAAGCGCTGCCAGCGGCTCGTCCCAGCAGAAGGCGCAGAATGGCTCTTCCTGCACTCCCAGGAAGCGGTCGGTGTAGCCCACCGAAAAGTCGGCGGGTTCCAGGCGCGGGTCCCAGAGGATGCGTTGGATGACGTCAGCAGCAGTACGCAGGGCCGGCTTCTTAGACTCGGCCTCTGGCTTCTTGGACTCAGCTTCCGGCTGCGCAACCTCCGAGGACGGCGCCGGGGCCCCAGGATGTGGCTGACGGCAGCGCGCACCGAAGCGACAGCGGCCCTCAAGAAAGAAGCGGCAGGCCGCGGGGGCCTCAGAGGAATCGGCCGAGGCCTCCATGGTCCCCCACACACTAAGTGATCTCAGTCCGCAGCGTTGATCATCAACTGTGATGCCAGGAGCCCGCTCGCATCTGGTGGAAGGGAGGCCAAGGGCCAGGCGTCAGAATGTAACACGGGCTCTAGAGCTCCTATCTCAAGCGGAGCTTGTTTACGCGTATCCGGCTTGTAAACCACTGGGAACCCCTTCTTGCCCCGCCTAAAATGATTTACGTATGTCCAGCCCCTCAGGGAGCCATAGAGAGCCTGGCCCGGCCCAACCAGCCAATTTACACGTGTGTCAAGCTTCTCTCTGGAACTCCAGAGAGCCGTGTCCCATCCCATCCAACTACTTTATATGTGCTCCTCCCTTTTGGGACTTAATCGAGACAGTTTTGCAAATTCTTGACATGTGCCCCACCGCTGTCAGGGTCTCAAGAAACCCTAGGAGCAAGGCTTCTTCGCATCCGATTTACATATACTCCGCAGCCTGGGTGGAGGTAGGGCTTAGAAACCCCCTCCCGCTGCCTCCAGATACTTTGCATCTGCTCAGCCCCAGGAGACCTCTAGGGAACCTGGCAGGGCAGCATCAGATTGAACCGTACTCCGCTCATTAGGAGGGGAGGTAGGCTCAGCCATCCTGGCCCAGCCCCCAACCGTCCTTAAAGTTTGTAGCCAGTCCCCATACCATTGATTAACTTACAAACCATACCTCATAACGAGTAAAGTGACTCATGGTTCTGCCTCTGTCAAGTTATTTATAAATGACCGCTCCTGTTTTTCCTGGGAGCCTCACCCCTTTACCTTGGCCCCACCCCACCTGAATGTTTTACAGATGCTAGGCTTTTCATTCGTCCTACCATGGCTCACCAGGTTCAATGGTTTTACTTGTGCCTCTTTGTAGGGGTCAGATTTTACTCCTGTCCCCAAGCCTAAGGGTTGACATATACGACCCACTCTTTTGGAAGCTTTAAAAGACTTTACCTCTGGTCCGTTTAAGTTAAAATGGTCTCATCCCTCTAGGGACCTAAGAAAACCCCTTCCCAAACCCAGAGACTAATTCTAGTTCCTCCCCTCTGAAAACCTTTGAGAATATTGCTTCACCCTCTTTCTCCATATAGGCTCAGGCAGCCCTGCACCTCTGGGACGTTAAAATGTCTGGGCATCTGTAGGCTCAGGCTGAACTTTGTGCCCAGATTTGTAACGCAACGGCCACCACGGGGCGACACACAATCGGTGGGACCTGAAGCCCTTCCCACGGGAACCACTCCCCTCGTGGTTCCAAAGGGTCGCCAACCACTTCCTTTTGCTGCCGCTCCCTGAAAAAGGGAGCGGCAACGCCCAGTCAGAGTGCACCTGGAGGGAAGTGGATGGCCAGGCGACTGTGACTCTTTAGGCCAGTTTTTCCCATAGCAGCTGCCACGAGGTCTGGACTTTATCCAGGTGTCAGTGAGGACGGGTCAATGCTTCAGGAATGAATAGGGCTGTAGGAGAAGTCAGGTACGAGACTCCGCCTTTTGGGAGGGGCATTACATGAATACACCTTCAAACTCTTAATGACGACAGACTTGACTTTTAGATGGTAGCACCCCACCACTGTCCGGCTTCTGCACCCTTTCTCGCGTAAAGTGAATAGACAGTCCATGGCACAAACCTCGGCCATTTATATGTACAAAAGTTAAGTGCTGGGAGGGAAGGGTTGCAGGAATCACAACACTACAGACCGATGACGTCGTTCAGCTGTAGGTCAGCATTGGAGCAGCAGCAGGCCTCGGGGTGCTGCATGCCAGGGTGGGCATCCCCATCGGGCTTGGTGGCCGATGCCTCGCCGCGCTCCGCGTCCATGACGCCTAACACCGCATCCAGGATAGAGGGGCCCAGGTCCAGGTGGAAGGACAACAATGGGTCCGCAGGTGAAGGCACTCGGAGATCAGGCACAGGGGGCTGTGGGACTGCAGGTGGAGGAACAGAATGTGGGGCCACAACGGGTGGGGCTTGGGGCTCGGGGGGTGGACCGCCCCCGTGGCGATTCAGGAATGAGGTGTCCCCGAAGGCGTCGCCACCGCGTCCCACGTGCAATGTGTGCCTGAAGTCTCCGAGGGGTGCTGAGATAGAGAGCGCTCCGCGCTCCAGTCGCTTCTTGGGCTGTGCAGGGCCCAACTGCTTCGATACTGGCATCTGTGGGGACATAGACATTATCAGAGCTGCCTCATCCGGGAGCTCCAACGCTTGTGCCCCTATCCCACATAGCCACAGAATTCTCTCATAAAGCAGGACTATGGCGGAATGATTATTCTCAGTTAACAAGTGAGGAAGCAAACTGAGAGGTTCCCAAGGTCACTACTGCTGAACTCAGTGACATACTTAGGTTTTCCTGAGTCTAACATGCCCATAACTGTACCTGATCCTTGCTACCTTGTGGGGTGTTTTTTCCACTCTTTATCACCCTTCTCCCACCCCATTTCATCCCCTATCACTAATCTCTTTCCTTTTGTTTTTCCTTTTTTCTTTGACCATGGCCACACTGCAAACAACCTTCCTAAACGACTAGCAACTACCAACCACCTCTCTGAGGGCCCTCACCTTTATGTAACCTCTGAAAAGTTTCCAGAATTCCAAATGACACAAAATCGCAAAAATGATCTGCAGCTGGCAAAACCACAGATCTGCTAGAGCTCAAGGTAAATCATACTCAGCTGCTGAAGAAAGTCTGAAGCATCCCCATATCTCTACACCTGGGATTAAAATGAAGACATTTTTTATAATATTTGTTTTTTAAAAAAACTCAAAAATTCCAGAATTCTCACTACACATGACCATTATGCTATGTACATGGGTCACCCTAACAAAAAAAAAAAATATTTGAGCATTTCTAGAGGATAAGTACCAAAAAATTACTTTTGGAGTGCTTCAAGGCTAATTAAAATAATATAACTTCTGTTAGCATTAGCTATAGATGAACAATACATGATTGCCAACCCCCATCCTCAAAAACAGGAAGATTCTGTCCACTTAATATCCAAGGCACAGGTCTAGGGCCAACTACACACTCAAGCACCCTGCCCTCTGTACACATTGAAGAAGTGAACCAAGAAAGCTCTACAGGGCATGTGCAAAATTCACTGAATAGACTGCATGAAGATTCTCATTTGGGAGGTTTAGAGTGGTCCAGGGGAGCTGTATATTTCACAGAATTTTATAGCTAAAATGATCTGTTTTGGGGAAGACTATGACCTAGCAGTATAACATCTCATATTTTGTAAAACATTAATAATAAAGCAAATACCTCATATGTTAATATAAGGTTAAAAATATTTGCTGGTTTTCTAGGGAAGCTCTGATCTCAGTACCCATGTCCCACAGTTTACAACTTCCTATAACTATACCTCCAAGAAGACTGATGCCCTTTGCTTGCTTCTGCAGGTACTGTGCACACACACAGATACATGCAAATATACACATTCCCACTACCCACATGGTGGTTCACAACTACCCGTTACTATCAGTTCCAGGGGATCTGATGCTTTCTTCTGACCTCCATGGGCACCAAGCTTGCATGTAGTGTACACACGTACACACACACATACACAGAAAGAGAGAGAGACAGAGACATGTCCAAATACACAAGGAAAACACAGATAAAAAAGAGCAGATCTAATAAAAAAATATCAGCAAGAATATCATATGTTGGGGCTGGAGAGATGGCTCAGCGGTTAAGAGCACTGACTGCACTTCCAGAGGTCCTGAGTTCAAATCCCAGCAACCACATGGTGGCTCACAACCATCTGTAATGAGATCTGATCCACTCTTCTGGTGTGTCTGAAGACAGCTACAGTGTACTCATATATAATAAATAAATCTTTAAAAAAATATATCATATGTTCACAGCTGCCAGCTAATGAATTGGAAACCAGATGTGCAGTTGCTAGATTAATGCACCACACCTGACTGGGTGGAAAACAGAAACACAGCAAGCCTTTGCCAATATCCCGAAGCTTGGTCTTTTTCCATGGAAATTTTGGGAGGAACTTTTACAACCCTGTCCTTTTAACACTCACCGCTACTATAATGAAATCCCTTGTTTCTGTTTCAATCAAAGCCTCACCCTTCTCTAGTTAAGTTTATCTCCACAAATTAATCTTTTCATTCTCCTGTCTGTACAACAGATAAAAATGGCACTTCCAATTCCTTGCAGAGCACATAGAAACAGCAACTGAAAGAAAAGCCTATTTTTAATATTAAGTATTACCAACTGGTAGTGCTAGCGTTGGGAGAAGAAAAGGCTGTGTTGCCCAAACAATAACTGCGGAACAAAGATTAGACTTGGTAGAACTGTATGAGAAAGGCCAAGCAGCCAACATTGCTCTTTCAGCATTCCACACCCAGGGGAGAGGTGTCAAGCCAAAACTGCTTGAAATAATTTAGATGGACACAGCCTAACTGCATATATATGTGCACGTACACTTTACATGTGTTCCTCTCTGCTCCGGACTGAACCTAGGATCTCACACATCCCAGGAAAGGACTCTAACACTGAGCTACATTCCCATGTCTATAAAAAAAATTTTTTTAAGTGTATAGGTATTTTGCCCGAATGTGTATCTGTGTACCACATGCATGATGCTTGGAGCCCATAGAGGCCAAAACAGGGTGTCAAATCTCTTATTACAGACGACCAAGGGTTACCCTGTGGATGTTGTTTGCTTACAGGTGATGCCTCTAGGCTCCTCCCAGGGAGGCCTTATGTCATCATTGGCCACCTTTACCTATTGCTGCCAGGTGCAGGCAGTATGTAAAAGGACTGCTGGGCACCCCAGTTCTCTGTTCCCACGTGTTTCTGGATAATCTCTTTCTCTCTCTGTTTTTTTGCCCTTCTCTGTTTCCCCACCCCCTTCTCTGCCCTCATGGCTCTGTTCCCTTCTGTCTGCCTGTCTACATGTCTATCATATACCTTGACCCCCTTCCCCAGACCCTCACTTCCCTCCCTCCCCCAAATAAACCCCCATTTATACCAGAGCAGTTGCATGGCATAATTACACAGGGGGACACCTTGGCATGGGCCCACTAGGTGACCCTTTGCCACCTATATATAACAGATGTGGGAATCAAACCCAGGTCCTCTGGAAGAGCAGCCAGTACTTCTAATGTCTGCGTCATAGCTCCAACACTACCATGTCCCTCTCCCAAACCTTTTCGGTTTTTATTATGGGACAAGATCATACTAAGTTGTCCAGGCTGTCTTTGAACTCACTTTGTAGCCTAGGCCTTAAACTTCATTACCCTCCTTCCTCAGCATCCTGAGTAGCTGAGATTACAGGTCTACCACCAGTATTTGTGTTTATTGTTGTTGGTTTTATTTCAGAGATAGCCTCTCACAGGCAGCTCACAGCAGTCCTCCTGCCTCAGCCTTCCCAAGTGCTAAGCTTACAAACCTGCGCCAACTTGTCCATTCCTCAAATACCTCTTGGTATACCAGGCCCACTCTACCCTTAACCTAGGTGAGCGGACATATTTTTATTGTAACTTGACACACAATCACCACTCCCTTCTTCCACCATAATGTAAACAAAAGTTTTGATGAACTAGGAGACTGGCCCTTAACAACTTAGCAGGTACTTGGATTTTTCTTAGTTTTTAAATGCTGTATTTGACTCACTAGTAAATACTGAGCCACAGTTAACCATAAAGATCCTCTCTAGGAGCCAGCAATGCCCTTCATCTCAGTACTCTGCAGTGAGAAGGAAAAACAGGTACAATTCAGAAAATCAGATGCTCAGGTTAGGATCCGGCCACCACGGCTGCTGTGTGGCTTTGGATAAGCATGTGACCCATCCGATCTTGTTTTCTCATTGTTTTTCAAGTGGGATCTCAATAGAATACTCCATCTCAGCCAAGCACACAGTAAATGTTCAATAAGTAAATGCTACCTAGAATTTTACCCCCTTTTTGTTGGAGTGCTGAGGATAAAACCTAGAGCTAGCTGACACCCTTGGTGTTAGGCAGGCATTCTACCATTGAGCCATGCCCCCTGGTACCTCATTGGTTAATTCCAGGCAGGCGCAGAGCCACATCCCTGTCCCCTTCATAGGGAAATGCTAAGCAAATACTCTGCCATTTAAGCTATACCATTAACTTTTAAAACAAATAAGTTTTAGTGGGGCATAGTAGTACATACTTTTAATCCCAGCAACTGGGAGTCAGAGGCAGGCACAAAACTGAGTTTGAGGCTAGCCTGGTCTACACAGTAAATTCTAGATCAGCCAGGATTACACACACACACACACACATAAAGGAAGAAAGAAAGAAAGAAAGAAAGAAAGAAAGAAAGAAAGAAAGAAGGAAAGAAAGAAAGAAAAGAAAGAAAGAAAGAAAAGAAAAGGGCTG
>NW_021604693.1:795131-802833 GCF_004785775.1 Grammomys surdaster | reverse complement strand
AAAAGGGCTGGAGAGATGGCTCAGTGGTTAAGAGCACTGACTGCACTTCCAGTGGTCCTGAGTTCAAATCCCAGCAACCACACGGTGGCTCAAACCATCTGTAATGAGATCTGATGCCCTCTTCTGGTATGTCTGAAGACAGCTACAGTGTATTCATATATAATAAATAAATAAATCTTTAAAAAAAAAAAAAGAAAAGAAAAGAAAAAAGGCAAACCAAAAGAGAGGAGGAGTAGGGGAAGGGGAGGAGAGAGAAGAAAAAGAATATATATATATATATATAACATTCTTCAGATGGAACCTCATTAGGTTACCCAAACTGATGTTTTATTTTATATTAATATTTACTCTATAACCCGGACTTTGAACGTGTGATCCTCCTGCCTTAGCCTCTACTCCCTAGTAACTGGGAATATAGGCCATAGGTTCAGCTAAGATCACAATTTGTAACATTACATATACTGGTGCTAGAAATTTGCCATTTGTTTCCTTATGGGAGTTCCCTTAACCTTTTGCTGAATGTATTCTCTGAAAAACAAGAGCCAGACCCCTGTATGTTAAAGGATGTCAAAAGACACATGCATGACCAGTTCATTTCTCAAGCACATTCTCATGAATGAGCACTGGCCTTTGTAACTTGAAAGGATGCAAAACTCATTTAATCCTCAAACCTTCCTTGGAGCAAAAGGTGATAACCTTTTTTTGGTTTTTTTTTTTTTTTTTTTTTTTTTTTTTTTGGTTTTTGGTTTTTCGAGACAAGGTTTCTCTGTGTAGCCCTGGCTGTCCTGGACTCACTCTGTAGACCAGGCTGGCCTCGAACTCAGAAATCTGCCTGTCTCTGGCTCCCAAGTGCTGGGATTAAAGGCGTGCGCCACCACTGCCCAGCAACCTTTTTTTTTTTCAATGATAAAAAACAGTAAGGTTCACTAACTGGCCCTGGGTCACACGGGAATAAATTCTGAAGTCAGAATTTCCAACAGGCTGGTGAAAACTGAAATGTAAAGAAGCTATTGCAGTTGACAGTCACTCACAGGAGGTGGACCACATGGAGCGGAACAAAAAAGTTTTAATTTGATATAAAGGCCAGAGCTCTTATGTGGTACCTTACCTGACTTTGTTTTTCTCTTCCATTGTATATGGGGGGGAGGATGTGAATTAAAAGAGCCTTTGTAGGGCTAGAGAGAAGGCTCAGCTGTTAAAGGTTAGGGTCACAACCAAAAAGAGCTTTTGGAGGTGGATGTGATGGCACATGCCTTTAATCTCAGTGTATAGAAGGCAGAGAGGTAAGTGGATATTTACAAGTCTAAGGTCAGCCTGGTCTACATAGAGAGTTTCAGGCCAGCCAGGACTACATAGTGAGATTCGATCTCTGGGGGGGGGGGGGGGGGCGGAAAACATCTTGGGGGACGGGGGAAGATTCTAATTGCTGGGGGGGGGGGCGAGGGTACTTGCTGCACAATCACAAGGACCTGAGTTCAAATCCCCAGCACTCTTTAAAAACCCTCTAAGCCCAACACTGTAGAGGGCAGGGACAGGAAGACAGCTGGGACTTATTCAACTCCAGGTTGAATAAGAGATCTTCCAAATTTCAAGAATAAAGTGGAGAATAATCTAGCAGGTGACCCTAACACACTCGAATGCAGCACACTACCTGCATGCTCTCACACATGCACACGGAGATTTTAATGCCCCTGGAGCCCTGGCTAGCTCTGAGACCTTGAGCGAGTCACATCCCCCTGCAGCCTAGGTGAACTTTTGCACACTCAGCTCTAAACTAGAATATGAGTGCTGCAGGCCTGTTAAATTCAAGGCAATGTGGTCATTCTTGGAAAACGTTCGTCATCAGCCTAGGCTCTTACAGAGGGGCTGTTGTTAGGGATCAATGCCGAATAGACTAGAAGCAAGCACACACGGGCAACCCAGCCCGCCCTGACAGACACATGCTCAGATAAGCACATCCTCTTTGGCCTCTTCCACCCTCTTTTTCCTGCCTAAGTACTGCGTGGCTCCAGCTGCGGGGGAGGGGGAGGGAGGAGGGGGGCACAGCTGGCTCACCTCTGTCCTCTCTCAGCCCCAGCCCTGCCAGCAAGAAAATAACAACCCGCTCCAGAGCTGGCTGGGCTGGTTCTCAGGCTGGAGGAGGGTGGAGCCCAGACCTGGCAAGGGACCCCACCTGGGAGACCCCTGGGATTTTAGGATTGGCAATCCTTTAACTAAAGCAACCGGGCTGCATCGGGACTTCAAAGGCCCTGGTCTGTTTGGTAACTAGTCTGTTGGGTCCCCCATCCCCCCGCCCCCGATTGAAGACCCCTGCCCACTACAACTTTCTCACCTCGTGATTCAGACTGAATTGAGATCCGGCTTAAGCTGGAGTCCCTCCTGGCCTCGGAGGCTACCTCTCTGGCGCCTTTCTCCTTCTTTCTCCAGGCGGGATCTCACCTGGCAAATAAAACAAGTGTCACGTCCTACCTGGTAGGGGCTCTAGGACCTAGGCATGTGATCTGAGTGCCACCGCCTCAGGCTGGGTCCTGCACCCTTGGGTCCCAGGAGCCCCACCTCCTAGCTCTCTGGTTTCACGGGCTGGGACTTCTCCTGCTTTCCTCTCTCACATTCCAGGGGGTTCTTCATTCTTTATCGTTTACTGCCCTCCTCCCTCTGAACTAGGAGACAAGCCCCCAGAGTCCGGCAAGCCCTGGCTGTGGTTCCTTCTTACCTCCACCGAGAATAAGCTTCAGCCCCTCTCGGGGGCCATGGCAGCCTCCCAACCAAGCACCGAGTCAACGCCCAGTCAGCCAAGTTGATCTCTTGTCCCGGGTTGAGAGGGTTAAGCCATAGGCCCCTCCCAGGCTTCCTTAGTCCCTCAAAGTTTGCCTCTAGGATTTAAAGGACTAGAAAGCCTTGGTGGTGGAAAAGCTAAGGGCCCTTTGAAGGGATTGTGGGGGCAAGAGACCAGGACAGAGGCAGAGCTAGAGGGATGAACGGGCGCGCCCCCAGCCCGGTCCCTCCCCCGCCCAGTCTGGAATTTCCTGAAACCAGGGAAGTCTGGCTATTTAGAAGCGTAATTTCTTCCAGACTGCAGCTGTTGGGGGGAGTGGTTTGTGTGTGTGTGTGTGTGTGTGTGTGTGTGTGTGTGTGTGTGTGTGTTGAGAAGAGGGAGATAGGAAGAGAGGAAAGAAGAGAAAGTCCAGATGGAGAGAGAAATGCTGCGAGATTGCCCTGGAGAGTTCCCGAGTATGTTCCTATTTGCAGCTATCTTCCAGAGAAGGGTCTTTACTCTGATTGCCTGTGTCTGTGGTGAAGACAACACACTGGTGTTCAAAACATCCTTCTGAAGCTGATGGAGCATAGCCAGAGTGAGTGTGTTTGGGGGGTGTGAAGTGTGCATGCTGTTCCCAGGTATTGTGTGACTTAGGACAAAATCCACAGAAAGCTGGAAGGCTGGAAGGGCTCAGTTACAGATCTAATGAGCACGCTCCTTTGAGATACACACTGAAGGTCTATACTGGGAACTTGTAGAGCCAGGGAGGAGGGAGCACATTCAGAGAAAGGCAGAGGCTAGGCATGGTAGTAAAGGACTTTAGTATAGGGAGAATTCCACAGTATTTAATAGAGATACTTTGAGAGGTCTGCAGGAGGCACTGGAGTCAGGGACTCTGGACAGAGACCCTGTGGAACAGACACACAGGGAAGTAAGTAGAAAAGAAATGACTTTGGTAGACACTGAGAGGCCAGCTTGAAAGCCACTAGGAGAAATCTAAGTCAGAATGACACATACCTGCCAGCCCACGTGTTCGAAGCTTTTACACAGGAGCTAGGTTAGTGGATTAGTCTAGACACCTATCAACAGATAGATGATTGGATAAAGAAATCGTGGTGTATGTTCCCAAAGGGGTTTTGGGCAGTCCTGAAGAAAAGCAGAATTATGTCATTTTTGAGAAAATGAATAGAACTGGAGTTTAAATTAAACAACCCATACTGATAAAGACAACTACTATGTCTCATTTGTGCAACACCCCCACGACGCGCACACACACACACACCGTTTTGTTGGTGATAGTAGCGACTGAACCCAGGGCCTCTGGCATGCTAGTTAAGCCCTGTACCACTGAGCTATAAACCACTCCCTCCTGTAGGCATAATGTTCTTGTGCACAGTGTAAAGGTTATCCTCTATCCTGTACCCTGTTTTTTAGACAGTGTCTCTCATTAAGTAACCCAGGCTGAACTTGAATTTCACTTCTTCCCACTTCAGGTTTTTTTTTGTTTTGCTTTGTTTTGTTTTGTTTTTCGAGACAGGGTTTCTCTGTGTAGCTCTGGCTGTCCTGGATCTGGCTGTCCTGGAACTCACTCTGTAGACCAGGCTGGCCTCGAACTCTCAAACTCAGAAATCTGCCTGCCTCTGCCTCCCAAGTGCTGGGATTAAAGGTGTGCACCACCACCGCCCGGCTCTACTTCAGCATCTTGGATAGCTGAGGTGACACTGTGTAGCCCTAGCTGGCCTGGAACTTGCTACGTAGATCAGATTATCCTCAACAGATATCCACAGATCTGATTGCCCTCTTTTCTCCAGAATTCTGGGATTAAAGATGTGTCGCCATGCCTGGCTGCTTGTGAGTTGTATTGGCTTTATTGAGTTACCTATTCTGGGTGTGCATGTTTTTACACTTCATCAACAGCGCAACAAATATATAGTTAAGATATAGGATGTAATTATGATATTTGTAACAGATGTGACAAATATGACAGGTCAAGGGGGTAATGTACACACACAACTCCTGTCTGTGAGGTGAGGTGACCCACGCAGGGCTCAGAGGCTAATGTGAGGATGTCTTTCATTCAATTCATTCTGCCATCTACAATGACCCTCAGAGATCACCCAAGAGCAGTGGTTCTCGATCTGTGGGTCAAGACCCCTGGGAGAGGGGTTCGAAAGACCCTCCCACAGGCATCAGCTATCAGATATCTTCCCTATCTGGTATATTTACATTATGATTCATTATTCATGGCAGTATCGAAAGTCAAGTTATGGCGTAGCAACAAAAATGATTTCATGGTTGGGGTTCACCACAACATGTGCAACTGTATTAAAGGGGGAGGGGCAGCATTAGGAAGGTTGAGAACCACTGCTCTTAGAGGACGTTGTAGGCTGGAACAGGGCCAGCTTCAAGGGCATGCACTTTGTGTGCCCAGGGATGCATGCATTCTCAGACCTGCCTGGAGCTTGCTTTAATGCCCAGCACCCAGCAGCCCCCGACTCGCAATTCATCATTTTAAAGAACCGACTCCTTTACGCTTGAACTAAACACTAAAACCCAGAGATTGTGAGGCTGATTTCTCAGGGAAAGGAAGAAAGAAGGTAAAGCCTGGAGCAAAATCTCCCTGAAGTACAAAGTTTGAGTGATAAGAGGGAGGGAATCCCTGGGGCAAGGCCACTGTAGCTGCAGGAGAAAGAGGGACGGGAGGGGATGGAGAGGAGGCTACAAGCCCTCCTGGATTTTCTGAAGCAAGCCAAGGACAATAAAATAATAAAGTAAAACAAGATCATCAGTGTTGTCGGATTTAATAACAACCCAGGCTGTGGGTGTGGGGAGGAGCTGGTTGAAGAGGGTCAGTGAGGGAAAGCAAGGCTGGAGTCAGGAAAGGAGAGGAAGGGAGGCTCTGAGGAGACCAGGTCAGGCCAGGGCAGTGAGATAGGATGTCTATCTACAGGGAGGATTAGGGTCAAAGAAGGGTTTTCCTTGCTTTGTTGGTTTGATACATTCACTACTATTTTGGCCTTGTCTGCCCTCAGTAGGAGAGGAAGCACCTAACCTCAAAGAGATTGTTGTGCCAGAGTAGGGGGATACTGATGGGGGGGGGTCACCTGTTCAGAGGAGAAGGGGATGGGAGAGGGAGGAAGGATGGTGGGAGGGAACGACCGAGAGGGAGACACCAAATGTTTTTAATTTGGGGTTAGATAATTTTTGTTTTTATATTCTCTCTCTCTCTCTCTCTCTCTCTCTCTCTCTCTCTCTCTCTCTCTCATATGTATGTGTATATGGTCTACCTGTGTATATTCCTGGAGGTCAGAGGTTGATGTCAAGTATATCTATTAATATCTAAACTATAATGGTTGTGGTTATTGTTATTTTTTTTAAAAAATTCAAAGATTTACTTATCTTACTTACTGGGTCCCGAGGGCTGAGTGGGTGGAAGCAAGATTGACGGAGAAGAGAGGTAGGAGCAGAGCGCGGCAAAGGGTAGGGAGCACTGTGTGCCTTGCAGGAGGCCTAGAATTCCAGTACTCTGAGCAGGAAGCAGGAGGAGAGCAAGTCTGAGGCCAGCCTGGGTTATACAGCAAGACTCTGACTCAAAAAACAAGCAAATGAACAGGAAACAAACAAGGAAGTATGTTCCTTCGGTGTGTTCCACACGAGGTATGTTATCTCTTTCCATCCTATCAGCCAAATTGAGTCATCTAGGCAGAGCCTGTACGGAAGTCCATAAAGCCAGAGGCCATAAGTCTGCAGTGACAGGCACCTGGGGCTTCAGGAGTGTATACAGCTTAGTTAGGTGCAGACTGCCCACAGAGTAGCTCAGGATTGGGATGCCCAGCAACAAACAGACTTTATGAGCACACTGTCTAGGTTCAGAGAGAATGGAGGGAGGGGGAAGGTAGGAAGGACGGGAAAAGGTAGTGGGGGGTGGGAAGGGAAGAGTAATCTATGTGTAGAGTACTCTACTCTAGAGGAGGTGCTTTCCCACTCCTGCTGAGGTTTCTGTCACGACCCCTGTGCCAAAGCATGGGCAGCCTAGGATCCTAAAGTTCCTCCCTCTCCACCTTTCACACCAGGAAGTTTTCCCGAAAGCCCACTCTTGGCCTGGGAAAAATTCTGGATGCTTCGGTATAAGTGGGGAATCTGAGGAAGTAGGAAAGGAGCCAGACATGATGGCTACTGTCCCTGACAGAGGGTTTTGTGCGGTTTGCCATTCTCCCAGGTTTTCTTGCCTGACTCTAAATCCAAGTGAATAGGATTATGGCAAGAGCCCGGCATGCCTGTGTCAAGCGCCTGGGTTGTAACTCCTGACTCCACCCCACACAAGTATCTGTGTTTCTCACTTAAGCAGAAAAATGTTTCAAAACTTTGTGATTAAAGGAACTATTGACAATTTAAGCCACCTTTACTAACCCTGACCCTCCCATTTCCCTGATCCTTAACAATAACTTCTACTTTCTGCCTCAGTTAATTTTTTTTTTCTTCTTGAGACAACATCTCCCTACATAGCCCAGGCTGCCTCTGAACTCACTATTTACTCCAAGCTGGCCTTGAACTCTTGGTAATACTCTCGATTCAGCAGTCTGAACACCTGGGGATTACAACCTGGCTATCTCTACAGTTTTAACTCATTTAAATGGTATTTGCATTGTAGAAGAGAGGGGACAGAGCTGGCTTGTTTTCTCTTAGCAGGATGTCCATGAGCTTTGTGCATTACAATGCATAACAGGATCTTTTTCTTTTTCATTTTCTTTCTTTTCTTTCTTTTTTTTTTTTTTCGAGACAGGGTTTCTCTGTATAGCCCTGGCTGTCCTGGAACTCACTCTGTAGGCCAGGCTAGCCTTGACCTAACACAGATCCGCCTCTGCTTTTCCAGTGCTGGGAATAAAGGTGTGCACTAGCACTGCCCAGCTCAGCATCTTCTTCTTAGGGACTGAATAATATTTT
>NW_021604693.1:793889-795031 GCF_004785775.1 Grammomys surdaster | reverse complement strand
GAGACAGGGTTTCTCTGTATAGCCCTGGCTGTCCTGGAACTCACTCTGTAGACCAGGCTGGCCTCGAACTCAGAAATCCACCTGCCTCTGCCTCCCAAGTGCTGTGGTTAAAGGCTTGCGCCACCACCGCCCGGCCTTGTTTTGTTTTTCAAGACGGGGTCTCTCCTTGTAGCCCTGGCTATCCTGGAACTCACTCTGTAGACCAGGCTGGCCTCGAACTAACACAGATCCACCTGCCTCTGCTTTTCCAGTGCTGGGAATAAAGGTGTGTACCAGCACTGCACAGCTCAGCATCTTCTTCTTAGGGACTGAATAATATATATATATATCTTCTCAGATTCCCCACTTACTACGGAAGCATCCAGAGTTTTTCCCAGGAGAGGACCAAGGGCCTCTCCTCCCATTGATGTCAGATAAGGCTATCCTCTGCTGCATATGCAGCTGGAGCCAGGCATGCCTTTGTGTGTACTCTTTGGTTGGTGGTTTAGTCCCTGGGAGCTCAGGAGGGTTTGGTTAGTTGATACTGTTGTTCTTCCAATGAAGGTGTTGGCAAAACCCTTCAGCTCCTTCAGTCCTTTCTCTTAACTCCTCTATTGAGGACACCGTGCTCAGTCCAATGGTTTACTGCGAATATCTGCCTCTGCTGCATTTGTCATATTCTGGCAGAGCCTCTGTTAGGATTTGAGCGCAGTTTGGACAGACAACACCAAAGCCGATCCGATCCGGTTCCAAGGGAAGGGAATTATTTGGGGAAGGGAGTGGGAGAGAGGAACGGGAAGATGGCGAGTGAAGAGAAGAGGAAGAGAGAGAGAAGTAGAGAGGAGTAGAGGCCGGCCATGATCACGTGGAGAGAGGGGGAAGAGAAGGGGAGAGGGGAGAGGATAACCTGCAGGTGCTCAGGGTTGAGGAGTAAGAGAGAGAGGAGGGGCCAAGCAGCCCCTTTTATAGTGGGCAGGGTTACCTGCCTGTTGCCAGGTAGCTGTGGGGCGGAGCATACCTGGCTGTTGCCAGGTGACTCTGGAGGTGGAGTTTAACAGATTGCTAACATTCCCACGTTTTGGTTTAATTAAAAAGAAAAATTAGAAAGAGGTGACGGTGAAGCAAGAATAGGGTCGTCGTGAAATCTGGCTACTTCCTGCTGG
>NW_021604693.1:784428-793879 GCF_004785775.1 Grammomys surdaster | reverse complement strand
GCACCAATGTTAGGATTCGAGCGCAGTTTGGACAGACAACACCAAAGCCGATCCGATCCGGTTCCAAGGGAAGGGGTTTATTTGGGGAAGGGAGTGGGAGAGAGGAACGGGAAGATGGCGAGTGAAGAGAAGAGGAAGAGAGAGAGAAGTAGAGAGGAGTGGAGGCCGGCCATGACCACGTGGAGAGAGGGGGAAGACAAGGGGAGAGGGGAGAGGATAACCTGCAGGTGCTCAGGGTTGAGGAGTAAGAGAGAGAGGAGGGGCCAAGCAGCCCCTTTTATAGTGGGCAGGGTTACCTGCCTGTTGCCAGGTAACTGTGGGGCGGAGCATACCTGGCTGTTGCCAGGTGACTCTGGAGGTGGAGTTTAACAGATTGCTAACAGCCTCTCAGGAGACAGCTATATCAGACTCTGTCAGCAAGCACTTCTTGGCATCAGCATCTGGGTTTGGTGTCTGTATATGGTATGGATTCCCAGGTGGGGCAGTCTCTGGATGGGCTTTTCTTCAGTCTCTGCTCCACACTTTGTCCCATATTTCCTTTAGACAAGAGCAATTCTGGGTTAAAAATGTAAAGATGAGTAGGTGGCCCCCCCACCAGGGGCCTTGCCTAACCTCTGGATATGGTCTCTACAGGTTCTCCCTCCCCTTTGTTGGGCATTTCAGCTAATCTCATCCACACTGGGTCCTGGGAGCCTCTTGGTTTCCTGGCATCTGCGACTTTTTAGTGGCTGCCCCCAGTTCCTCATTCCCCATTGCTACATACCTCTGTTCAGTTTCCTGACCCTCTGCATATCATCCCTGTCTCCTCCCATACCTGATCCGGTCCCCAATTTTTCCTCTCCTTTTCCTCCTTGGACCAAGCCAGCTCAGTCAGTCAACAGGTTCTCCAGGGAAGGAGCGAGGATTAAAAAGAAAAAGACAATTAGACAAACACTGTAGCATGACCGCAGCCAGTTCTGAGGCTGAGGTGGGTTTATTTTTTCCCACTCTTCTTTTATACCATTTTAATTACATACAAGTAATAAGGTCAGTTCTAGGTTGAGGAACAAGCAAGGCAATAAACGAAGTCCCACAATCACTGTTTCTAAGGCTTATCAGGATGACCAAGATATCTGAGCCTACTTCCCTGTCCTAGCTCAAAGTCATATTCTTGCCTGATACCTACTTCCTTGTTCTAGTCTAAAATTTAGATTGCTGTTTGAGCTTACTTCCTTGTTCTGGCCCAATATCAAATTCCTGACAAGCGATCCCAAAAAGCTCTCCACACTCTTTTCCACCCAAGACCCGCCCACCCTCTACCTCCTGTGAGTATTTTGTTATGCTTTCTAAGAAGGACTGAGGGCAGTGGTGGTGCATGCTTTTAATCCCAGCACTTGGGAGGCAGAGGCAGGTGGATTTCTGAGTTCGAGGCCAGCCTGGTCTACAGAGTGAGTTCTAGGACAACCAGGACTACACAGAGAAGAAACCCTGTCTTGAAAAAACCAAAAAAAAAAAGAAAAAAGAAGGACTGAAGCATCCACATTTTGATCTTCCTTCTTCTTGAGCTTTATATGGCCTGTGAGTTGTATCATGGGTATTCTGAACTTTTTGCCTAATATCCACTTATCAGTAAGTACATACCATGTGTGTTCTTTTATGGCTGGGTTACTTCACTCCGGATGATATTTTCTAGTTCCATCTATTTGTTTATGAATTTTATGAATTCATTGTTTTTAATAGCTGAGTAGTACTCCATTGTGTAAATGTATCACCTTTTCTGTATTCATTCCTCTATTGAGAGAAATCTGGGTTCTTTCAAGCTCCTGGCTAATATAAATAAGGCTGCTATGAACATAGTGGAGCATATGTCCTTGTTATATGTTGGGACATCTTTTGGGTATATGCCCAGGAGTGCTTTAGCTGGATTCTTGAGTAGTACCATGTCCAATTTTCTGAGGAACCACCAGATTGATTTCCACAGTGGTTTTACCAGCTTGCAATCCCACCAGCAATGGAGGAATGTTTCTCTTCACATCCTCACCAGGATCTGCTGTCACTTGAGTTTTTGATCTTGGCCATTCTGACTTCTATGAGGTAGAATCTCAGGGTTGTTTTGATTTGCATTTCCCTGATGACTAAGAATGTTTAACATTTCTTTAGGTGCTTTTTGATCATTTGAGTTTCCTCAGTTGAGAATTCTCTGTTTATCTCTATTCCCCATTTTTTTCTTTTTCTTTTTCTTTTTTTTTTTTTTTTAGTTTTTTCAAAACAGGGTTTCTCTGTGTAGTCCTGGCTGTCCTGGAACTCACTCTGTAGACCAGGCTGGCCTCGAATTCAGAAATCCGCCTGCCTCTGGCTCCCAAGTGCTGGGATTAAAGGTGTGCGCCACCATCGCCCGGCTTATTCCCTATTTTTAATAGGGTTAGTTGGCTCTCTGGAGTCTAACTTCTTGAGTTCTTTGTATATATTGGATATTAGCCCTCTATCGGATGTAGGATTGATAAATATCTTTTCCCAATCTGTTGGGTGCCGTTTTGTCCTATTGACAGTGTCCCTTGCTTTACAAAATATTGTCAGTTTTATGAGGTCCCATTTGTTGATTGTTGATCTTAGAGTGTGAGCCATTGGTGTTCCATAGGAAAATTTCCCCTATGCCCACATGTTTGAGGTTTTCCCCCTCTTTCTCTTCTATTAGATTCAGTGTATCTGGTTTTATGTAGAGGATCTTGATCCACTTGCACTTTAGCTTTGTACAAGGAGATAAGAATGGATCCATTTGCATTCTTCTACATGCTGACCTCCAGTTGAACCAGAACCATTTCTTGAAAATGCTGTCTTTTTTCCACTGGATGGTTTTAGGTCCTTTGTCAAAGATCAAGTGATCATAGGTGTGTGAGTTCATTTCTGGGTCTTCAATTCTATTCCATTCATCTACCTGCCTGTCACTATACCAATTCCATGAAGTTTTTATCACTATTGCTTTGTAGTACAGCTTGAGATCAGGGATGGTGACTCCCCAAGAAATTCTTTTATTTTTGATAATAGTTTTTGATATCCTGGGTTTTTTGTTATTCCAAATGACTTTGCAAATTTCTCTTTCTAACTCTATGGAGAATTGAGTTGGAATTTTGATGAGGATTATTGCATTGAGTCTGTAGATCGCTTTTGGTCATATTTTCTATATTAATCTTGCCAGTTCACGAGCATGAGAGATCTTCGCATCTTCTGAGGTTTCCTTGGATTTCTTTCTTCAGAGACTTGAAGTTCTTGTCATACAGATCTTTCACATGTTTGGTTAGAGTTACGCCAAGATATTTTATATTGTTTGTGACTATTGTGAGGGTGTCATTTCCCTAATTTCTTTCTCAGCCAGTTTATCCTTTGAGTAGAGGAAGGCTACTGATTTGTTTGAGTTGATTTTATATCCAGCCACTTTGCTGAAGTTTTTATCACATTTAGGAGTTTTCTGGTGGAATTTTTGGAGTCACTTAAGTATACTATCATATCATCTGCAAATAGTGATATTTTGACTTCTTCCTTTCCTATTGTATCCCTTTGACTTCCTTTTGTTGTCTAATTGCTCTGGCTAGGACTTCCAGCACTATATTGAATAGATAGGGAGAGAGTGGGCAGCTTTGTCTAGTTCCTGATTTTAGTGGGATTGCCTCAAGTTTCTCTCCATTTAGTTTGATGTTGGCTACTTGTTTACTGTATATTGCTTCTACTATGTTAGGTATGAATTCCTCATCTTTCCAAGACTTTTAACATGAAGGGATGTTGAATTTTGTCAAATGCTTTGTCAGGATCTAATGAAATCATCATGTGGTTTTTTTTCTTTTGAGTTTGTTTATATAGTGGATTATGTTGATGAATTTCCTTGTATTGAACTATTACTGTATCCCTGGGATGAAGTCTACTTGATCGTGGTGAATGATCAGTTTGTGAGAATTTTATTGAATATTTTTTGCAATGATATTCATAAGGGAGATTGAGTTCTATCTCTTTGTTGAGTCTTTGTGTGGTTTAGGAATAAACATAATTGTGGCTTCATAGACTTAGCTGGGTAGTGATCTGTTTGTATTTTGTGGAATAGTTTGAAGAGTATTGGTATTATGTCTTCTTTGAAGGTCTGATAGAACTCTGCACTAAAACCATCTGGTCCTGGCCTTTTTTTTGGTTGGGAGACTTTTAATGACTGCTTCTATTTCTCTAGGGGTTATGGGACAGTTAAATGCTGTGATGATTTGTGTATGCTTGGCCCAGGGAGTGGCACTATTAGAACATGTGGCCCTGTTGGAGTAGATCTTTCATTGTAGCCATGGGCTATAAGACCCTCACTGGAAGGTCTTATAAGCCTGGAAGTCAGTCTTCTCCTAGCAGTCTTCAGATGAAGATGTAGAACTGTCATCTCTACCTGCACCATGCCTGCCTAGATGCCACCATGATCCTAACTTGATGATAGTGGACTGAACCTCTGAACCTGTAAGCCAGCCCCAAATATATGCTGTCCTTTATAAGACTTGCCTTGGTCATGTTGTCTTTTCACAGCAGTAAAACCCTAACTAAGACAGATAGTTTATCTGATCCTGGTTTAACTTTGGTACCTGGCATTTGTTTAGACAATTTTTCATTTAGTCCAGATTTTCCAGTTTCGTTCAGTATAGGCTTTTGTAATAGGTTGTGATGATTTTTTTTTTAATTTCCTTGGTTTCTGTTGTTATGTCTCCCTTTTCATTTCTGATTTTGTTAATTTGGATACTGTCTCTCTGCCCTCTGATTAGTCTGGCTAAGGATTTATCTATCTTGTTGATTTTCTCAAAGATCCAGCTCATAGTTTTGTTGATTTTTTACATAGTTCTCTTTGTTTCTATTTGTTGATTTCAGTCTTGAGTTTGATTATTTCCTGCCATCTATTCCTCTTGGGTGTAATTGCTTCTTTTTGTTCTAGAGCTTTCAGGTGTGCTGTTAAGGTGCTAGTGTATGTTCTTCCCAGTTTCTTTTTTGAGATACTCAAAGCTGTGAGTTTTTTTAGCACTGCTTTCATTGTGTTCCATAAGTTTGGGTATGTTGTGTCTTTATTTTCATTAACTTCTGAAAAGTCTTTAATTTCTTTCTTTATGTCTTCCCTGACCAAATTATCATGGAGTAAAAAGTTCAGCTTTCATGTATATATGGGTTTTCTGTTGTTTTTGTTATTATTGAAGACCAGCCTTAGTCCGTGGTGAGCTGATAGAATGCAAGGGATTATTTTGATCTTCTTGTATCTGTTGAGGCCTGTTTTGTGACAGATTATATGGTCAATTTTGGAGAAGGTACCATGGGGTACTGAGAAGAAGGTATATTATTTTGTTTTAGAATGAAATGTTCAATAGATATCTGTTAAATCTATTTGGTTCATAACTTCTGTTAGTTTTACTGTGTCTCTGTTTAGTTTCTGTTTCCATGATCTGTCCATTGATGAGAGTGAGGTGTCGAAGTCTCCCACTAGTATTGTGTGAGGTGAAATGTGTGCTTTGTGCTTTAGTAAAGTTTTTGTTATAAATGTGGTTGCCCATGAATTTGGAACATCTATGTTCAGAATAGAGAGTTCTCATCTTGGTAGATTTTTCCTTTGATAAGTATGAATTGTCCTTCCTTATCTTTTTTGATAACTTTAGATTGAAAGTTGATTTTATTCAATGTTAGAATGGCTACTCCAGCTTGTTTCTTGGGACCATTTGCTTGGAAATTTTTTCCCCCTCCATTTACTCTGAGGTAGTGTCTGTTTTTGTCACTGAAGTGCATTTCCTCTAAGTAGCAAAATACTGGTTCCTGTTTATGTATCCAGTCTGTTATTCTATGACTTTTTACGGGGGAAGTGAGTCCATTGATGTTAAGAGATATTATGGATCAGTGATTGTTGCTTCCTGCTATTTTTGTTGTTATAGGTGGAATGGTGTTTGTGTGGCTATCTTCTTTTGGGTTTGTTGAAAGAAGATTACTTTGTTGCTTTTTCTAGGGTGTAGTTTCCCTCCCTGTGTGGAGTTTTCCATCTATTATCCTTTGCAGGACTGGATTTGTGGAAAGATATTGTGTAAATTTGGTTTTGTCATAGTAGTATAGTTTTGTCATGGTATAGTAGTCTGAGCTGGCATTTGTATTCTTTTTGTGTCTGCCTTTATATGTTACTTGACTATTTTCCCTTAGTGTTAGTGCTTTTAATATCCTTACTTCCCTTTCTTTCTTTTTTTCTTTTTTTCTTTCTTTCTTTCTTTCTTTCTTTCTTTCTTTCTTTCTTTCTTTCTTTCTATTTTTTGGGGGGTACCTTTGTCTTTTTGATTATTATGTGGTGGGAGGAATTTCTTTTCTGGTCCAACTTATTTGGAGTTCTGCAGGCTTCTTGTATGTTTATGGGGATCTCTTTCTTTAGGCTAGGGAAGTTTTCTTCTATAATTTTGTTGAAGATATATTTATTAGCCCTTTGAATTGGAAATCTTCACTCTCATCTATACCTATTATCCTTAGGTTTGGTCTTCTCATTGTGTTCTGGATTTCCTGAATGTTTTGGGTTAGAAGCTTTTTGCATTTTGCATTTTCTTTGACTGCTGTGTCAATGTTTTCTATGGTATCTTCTACATCTGAGATTCTTCTTGTATTCTGTTGGTGATGCTTGCATCTATGACTTCTGATCTCTTTCCTAGGTTTTCTATCTCCAGGGTTGTCTTCCTTTGTAATTTCTTTATTTTTTTTTTCTATTTCAATTTTTAGATCCTGGATGATTTTGTTTAACTTCTTCATTTGTTTGGTTGTGTTTTCCTATATTTCTTTAAGGGATTTTTTTTTTTTTTTGGTTTCCTCTTTAATGGCTTCTATCTGTTTACCTGTCTTCTCCTGCATTTCTCTAACGGTATTATTTATGTCCTTCCTGTAGTCTTCTATCATCATCATGAGATGTGATTTTAAATCAGAGTCTTGCTTTTCAGATGTAGTGATGTATTCAGGGATTGCTATGGTGGGCGAACTGGGTCCTGATGATGCCAAGTAGTTTCTGTTGCTTAGGTTCTTGTGCTTGCCTCTTGCCACACAGTTATCTCTAGCTGGTCTTACTGTCTCTGACTGGAGTTTTTCCCTCCTTTGAGCCTGTGAGCCTCCTGTGTTCTTAGGTGTATCAGTACTCCTGGGAGGCCAGTTCTCTCCGGGTAGCAATGGGGTGCAGAGAGCTGTGATCTAAGGTGTGTCGACACTCCTCAGAGACCAGAAGGAAACTGGAAGGATCCTGTCCCCAGCTGTTCCTGTGTCCTGTGGGCTCCTGGAGGGCCCCTTTTGGGCCAGCTATTGGAGTAATAGTGTTGGTCTTACTTGTGATCTTGGGTGTGACAGCATTTATGGGAGACCAGCTATCTCTGGGCAGGATTTGGGCATGGAGAGCTGTGGCACAGGGTTGTCTCCAGGGCACAGATAGAAACCAGCGATTATACATATCTAATCACAGTTTTCTTTACCCATTCATTATTAGTGGATCACTATTATCTCTTTAGCATTTGTAAGCAATACTGCATTCTCTTATGAAACGACTGAATTATATGGGATTCAATTTCTTTTTTGAGACAGAATCTCTCTACATAGCTCTGTGTTCTGGAACTCACTATGTAGACCAGGCTGTTCTCAAACTTGCACATATATCTGTCACTGCCTCCCTTGTGCTATTACAGGCATGTGCCACCATACCCAATTTAGTGTTCTGATTTCTCTACCTCCTTACCAGCCTGTGTTAATGTTTTTCCTCTGGTAGCAAGTGTAGTACAGCTTCTGATTGTGATTTTGAGTTGGAAAATAGATGTTTGAAATAATTTTAGGGGTCTCTAGCATCCTTAAGGACCATAGACTCAAAACTGGAGGAGGCTTCGTAAAGATCACACCCAGTTGGCAACATAGGACTAAGTGGTATCCTGGATAACAATGCTGCCCTCAACTAGGCTAAAAAAGTAATATTCCCTCTGTTTCCCTACTGGGTGGCATCTCAGACTACACCATTTTGTAGAGCTGGTATGCACTGCTACAGTGGCTTTAGACAGCCTTATGTATGATCTCCTTACATTACTATAGGGGATTCTTTCATCTAGTCTAACATGCTACATCACCAACTCCAAAACTGACATCTTACATGGATACATCTGATCTGTGGTGTCAAGGTTGTTCATCTGCATCTTTCTTGAAGTGGCCTTGACCTTCTGCTTTTACTTTAGTTGTAGACTCCGTTGGTAATTTCCCAGACACAGACATGTTCAGAAGTATTGGGGTTCAAGAGTATTGAGGAGAGGCAGATGTGCTGGCTGGTTTTGTGTCAACTTGACACAGCTAAAGTCACCTGGGAGGAAGACTCTTAATTGAGGCATTGTCTCTATCATATTTGCCTGTAGGCAGGTCTATGATACATTTTCTTGATTGGTGACTGATGTGGGAGGGATCAACCCATTGTGGGTTGTGCCACCACTGGCTGGCAGGTCATATCAGACAGTGGGCTGAGCAAAGCCTAAGGAGGAAGCCAGTAATCAACACTCTCTGCATTAGTTCCTGCATCTAGGATCTGCTTGAGTCACTGTCTTGACTTCTCTAGAAGATGAACTACAATCCCTAAGATGAAATAAACTCTGTCCTTCCCAAATTGCTCTTGGCTATTGTCTTAGTTACTGTTCTGTTGCTGTAAAGGGACAGAATGGCTCATGCAAATTTTATAATAGAAAGCATTTAGTTAGGGGCTTGTTTACAGTTTCAGAGGGGTTTGTTCATGGTCATTATGGCAAAGAGTGTAGCAGCAGGCAGGCAAGGTGCTGGAACAGTACCCGAGAGTTCACGTTTGATCTACAAGTTGAAGGAAGAGAGAGAGAGAGAGAGAGAGAGAGAGAATGGACTTTTGATACCTCAAAGCCCACTCTCATGAAAACACCTCTTCCATCAAGGCCACACCTTCTCCAACAAGGTCATTCTCTAATTCTTTCCAAACAGCTTCACTAACTATGAACCAAGTATTCAGACATATGAGCCTCTGGGGGCCATTCTCATTCAAGCCACTGCAGTCA
The DNA here is from genome assembly GCF_004785775.1 of Grammomys surdaster. Classification (NCBI taxonomy): domain Eukaryota; kingdom Metazoa; phylum Chordata; class Mammalia; order Rodentia; family Muridae; genus Grammomys; species Grammomys surdaster. Next base: position 784,841 of record NW_021604693.1, on the reverse strand, counting down.
TGGTGTTAACTACATCAATAAAAATAAAAAAGTATGACAGCAGTGATTCCAGATATCTTGGGATTCACTCTTCTGTACCTGTTCTTCATCTATTGAACTCTATCCTGTCCATTCCAAATACTTTTTTGTACCTTGAAGAATTTTATGCAGGACCCTCTTGCTTACCACATCCACAATGGAAGGTTATCTCCATTTGGCTAAGTCTCTTCTGTTTCTTGGATCTTACACCCTACAAACAGGTTTAGCATAAGTACCTTTCTCTTCTCTTCCTTTTTCCATTTAAACTTTTTTGTTACATTTATTTGTGTTGTAAATATACATACATATAAATAAATATATATGAAACGTACACACAGACACATACACACACACATATACTCATGTCCCGACTCTCTCTCTCTCTCTCTCTCTTT